>NC_057806.1:58735985-59096958 GCF_018294505.1 Triticum aestivum
TTTCCGGAGCTCCGCCGGAGGGGACATCGATCACGGAGGGCTTCTACATCAACACCATAGCCTCTTCGATGATGTGTGAGTAGTTTACTTCAGACCTTCGGGTCCATAGTTATTAGCTAGATGGCTTCTTCTCTCTTTTTAGATCTCAATACGATGTTCTCCCCCTCTCTCGTGGAGATCTATTCGATGTAACCTTATTTTGCGGTGTGTTTGTTGAGACCGATGAATTGTGGGTTTATGATCAAGTTTATCTATGAACAATATTTGAATCTTCTCTGAAGTCTTTTATGTATGATTGGTTATCTTGGCAAGTCTCTTCGAATTATCAGTTTGGTTTGGCCTACTAGATTGATCTTTCTTGCAATGGGAGAAGTGCTTAGCTTTGGGTTCAATCTTGCAGTGTCCTTTTCCAGTGACAGTAGGGACAGCAAGGCATGTATTGTATTGTTGCCATCGAGGATAACAAGATGGGGTTTATATCATATTGCATGAGTTTATCCCTCTACATCATGTCATCTTGCTTAAAGTGTTACTCTGTTCTTTTGAACTTAATACTCTAGATGCATGCTGGATAGCGGTCGATGTGTGGAGTAATAGTAGTAGATGCAGGCAGGAGTCGGTCTACTTGTCTCGGACGTGATGCCTATATACATGAACATACCTAGATATTCTCATAACTATACTCAATTCTGTCAATTGCTCAACAGTAATTTGTTTACCCACCGTAATACTTATGCTCTCGAGAGAAGCCACTAGTGAAACCTATGGCCCCCGGGTCTATTTTCCATCATATTAATCTTCCGTCAACAAGCTATTTCTTGCACCATTTTTATTTCGCTTTATTTACTTTAAATCTTTATCATAAAAATACCAAAAGTATTATCTTATCATATCTATCAGATCTCACTTTTGTAAGTGACCATGAAGGGATTGACAACCCCTTTATTGCGTTTGTTGCGAGGATTTTATTTGTTTGTGTAGGTGCGGACTTGCGCGTGGCCTCCTACTGGATTGATACCTTGGTTCTCAAAAATTGAGGGAAATACTTACGCTACTTTGCTGCATCACCCTTTCCTCTTCAAGGGAAAACGAACGCAGTGCTCAAGAGGTAGCAGGAGGCGAGCAGTGGAGGGGAGCAGAGAGTGAGAGAGTGGGGACTAGGGTTTGGTCTGGGTGGTTTTTTGTGGGGACGGGATGGGGTCGAAGTGGGTCAGCGTGGGTCGGTCCAGTGTGGTGGTTGCGTCCGGGTGTGTCTTGTTCGGCTCATATCTACCCCAAATATGAGCTGGGAATTGGGGGTTGTTGGACAGCCCAGACGTTTAGGGCCGATTTAAGGGTTTGGTTGGGTCGAGCTTTTGTGACCAGACATTGACTGGGTCGTCCGTCCGGATGTATAAGGAGGATTTGAGAGGTGCTCCCTCCGGTTCTTTTTTACTTTTTTTTGAACGGTCACCGAGGGGGAGAGAGTCCCCACCTGAATATATTGCTCAAAGTGGCCAAAATATCAAGTGTTTGATCCAGTTTATAAGGAAAACCGGATCGAAAACCTTAACAGGTTGACCCCGTTTATAAGGGAAACCGGGCCAAAAAACCGCACAGGAGGAAGGATTACATAGGGTGAGAACATATAGAGACGCCCCGAAGAAAGCACTACCTAGCCAGCAAGCCAAGAGACCACCACCATAAAAGTCGAGTGGAAGTGGTGTGTCGTCGAGGAATCACAATACCAACACTAAACAACTATCCTAACGCACCACACCGGCGTGCGTACCAACCCCTTGGCACAACAGAGGAGCAGCACCAATCAACGAGTGACCCATGACGAACCTTAACTGGAAGCTCCGCCACAGCAAGCCGACACAATTAGCAAGGTGGGGAGGCATCGTTGCGTCGTAGTTGAGCAAAGATGAACCGAGGTAGCACGAAGAGCACGAAGCTCACCAAAACAGACGACAGACATGAGAGGGTCTTGAGCTAGCAGAGCAGAGGATGACCAACCCCCAAGGGCAACGGAGGATGAATAGCGGCAAGGAGCTCCCTAGTGACGCCTTCAAGAAGGTGGACGACATCCGAGGATGACGCCGTCATAGAGCTTTCGCCTGGAGCATAACCGGTTAAATTCCCAGAGGGAAGAGCCGAGAGCTGCGAATCCGGACCGAGAGACAGGAGTGGCACATGAGCCACGCCCCCAAGAGGGTAAGCGACGCTGGAGTAGCACCGTCGTGGTCAGCTGACAAGGTCAGCGGGGATTTCTCCCGTAGCACATCCGTCAATGGTGGGCCGCCATCCAAGTGGAGACGAGGGGCAACAGAGGACAGGACCGAGACGGACATGTGAGGCGGATGGTGGTGAACCGAGGAAGGACGAGTGGAGCAGGCCGCCAGTGAGGAGGGTGGAGACGAGGTGGGGTAGTGGAGTAGCGGGGTCCGCTGTACCACGACAGGGGGGTGGGGGCACTGCCAAGTGGAGGCCCTTCCCGGTAGGAACCGGCGGCGTCCGAGGTGGACAGAGGGTGGGGGCACCCGAGTGGAGGTTCTTCCCGGCAGGGACCCGCGATGGCGAAGGCGAGGAGGCCAGGAGGGGTCCGTCGCTGGATCCACCGGACCAGCCGCAGCCCGTCCGTGACGGGCGCGCGCGGGGGGTGGGGGGAGGGGGCGGGGTGGAGGCGCAGGACGGGTCGTTGACGTGGAGGGGAGGGGATGCCGGCACCGGATCTGCGGCTGCCCGGCTCCGGTCGGGGAGGAGGACGGGGTCGAGGAGGATCCATGGGGAGCGAGACGAGGTGGAGCGGGGTGCATCGTCCGCCGGAGAGGATGAGGGTGGCGAGTGGAGCTATGGGTGCTGCGAGCCGAGGGAGAGTCGGTTCTTTTTTACTTCACATATAAGATTTGTATGAAGTCAAATATCATAAAGTTAGACCAACTATATATTAAAAATATCAATTGACAATACGAAATCAACATCATCAAATGGGTCATGAATTTAATTTTCATATATTTTAACTATAGTATTGTAGATGTTGATATTTTTTCATGTAAATATGTCAAACTTTACAAAGTTTAACTTTAGAGAATCCTTGCATGCAAAGTAAAAATGGACCGGAGGGAGTATAATGTGTGGGGGAGTATTCTCTTTCCTCACCATTTTCTTTTCCTCCCGCATTGGAGCTTGCCAGTTGGACGGCTGAACGGTCATCATGCATTTTTAAAGCTAAAACATTTTTTTTGTTGAAAAGGACAGACAAGCACCTGACGGGTGGGGGCGTCATGGGCTTTTAGGTTAGCTCTGATTCCACTGATTGTGCTCCAATTGCAGCCGAAAGTGTGAGGTTGACAACCAATTTGACAAAAAACCAGCAGGGCGCAAAATGCAGCTATCAAGAGTCAAGAGCTTATGTTGTGTCTTACTTTAAACATGGCGAGGGAAAATCAGAGCAGCAGTAACTGAGAAGTGTAAATAGACAGAAAAAAAATCAAAAATATATCTATACATGGGTCTTTTTATTTCCTTCAGTTTCTGTGTTTGAGTCAGTCTGAGACATAAACAAAAATATCTCAAGCATCTTCAGGGTCTACTATATATTCTCCTTTCGAAAAGGCCTGGCCTGAGATCCAAACAAAGATTACTTTACTTCCGGTGAAATCCTGCGTTTGAATCTGTCCTCAAGTGCACTCAAGTTGCCATGCCCCTTGCTTGCTTGCTTGCATCCTCCTGCCTCCTTTTCCCTCCCAGCCTCACACCTTTTGAGGTGAGATCACTGCATCTACGTCTCACCTTGTGGCAGGCACAAGACGCCACAAAGCATGTGGCTTTTGACTCGCAGCAGGTGGCAAGATAAGAACGTGTGCTGCATGCTTTTTCGGCCTGTATTTTACTGGTGGTAAATAGTGCAACTTGTTCACCGTTGCAGCTGTTGGCAGAGCATCTGCGTCAACAACTTGGTTGATTGATTGACCGCCCCAATAAATCCAGTGGATTCAACACAAAAGATTCAGTACTAGTAGTAGTACCACATCTAGTACATCTCAAAGAAAAGGACACACTTGGGGTGAAGGCCACAAGAAAAACCATGGTATTTCATCTTTGGCCCTTCAGATCCCCATGAGCCAGCTTGAGATTATTAGCCACTCAGGGAGGCTATTTTGCATTAGTCATTGGCTAGTCAGCATCCTTATCACCTACGTGTTGGTTGAGCACATGGAAACCATGTGTTGTGATGGGGCTCCAACCACCAAGAAATTGAGAGGTGACGAAAAATTCCAAAAAATAAAAGATGTCACAAGGGATGGTGATAATCATGGCATGAGATATTACACATATTGCTTCAATGAAACGATATATTACATATACAGAGAAAACGATATCAGGAATACATCATTCATGCCTCTCACACAACTCACTCATTGACTTGACTTAAACCTAGCTGCTCTCTCTTCTCTTCTGGTAGCCACTCTTTTGTACACATCTCCATGGCCTTGCTGGCCCTGGATTTCTTGGTTGCATGGACAAAAACAATTCCATCATAAACCAAAAATAAGCATGATGACAGATGAACTAGGACAGGTACCTAACTAATTCCCAACCCCTCCCTCCAACCTAATTGAATGACTAATCCAGAAGGAAGGCAAAGGGACTCATGAAAAAATTGATTCATACAAAGAGGGCTAAACTTCGTGTTTCTCGTGCCCTCTGTCCCAGATCCCCCCTTCTAGATTTCTTCTACCCCGTCCCCCCAAACTAGAGCTCCCAAATTTACATGAAGGGCACCTGCATCTGAACCTGAAATTTATTTACATACAAAAAGATTTGTGGTAAAATTACCTAGACTCATTATACTTATGGGATTTGATTGATGGATTATATAGTTTTTAGGGGTTAAATTTTGGACTTAAGCTCCTCTCACTCATCTCCTCACTCTCATCTCTCTCCCTCCCAAAGCTTTTGCACTACTGAGGGGAGAAGATTTCCTGGTTATTCGATGTTGTATGTGCATCTAGACCATGGCGGCGATGCCATGGCCACGGCCGCTACGGCCACCGTCGAGGCAGTCAAAACCCTCGACGCGGACGGCTGGCTGGAACACGCGAGCGCACCCAGCCGAGGAACGGGGCGACATCGGCGGTCCCGCCGGGCGTGGGGTGGGACGGACCACCACCGGCGCTGGCGTGACCGGCGACATCACCGGCCACCATGGCAGGGGACTGGACGGGCAGTCCATGCCGAACCGGCTGTCGTGGACCACCGGGTTCGAGGCCCGCCGCGGAGGCGAGCCACAGAACAGCGGCGGCTGAGGGGACGCCGCGGAAAGATTGCTCTCGTCGCCCTGCAAGAACCGGAGCAGAAACATCAGCGACCCGTTGGAGAAGCCACGCGAGGAAATCATGGATCTTGGGCCGAGGCGGAGAAAGAACTCACCTTTGATAGGAGGAGGTCGAGCAGATCCATGCCGGCGCCCGCGTCAGAGTGGCCGCTCTGGTGGCACCGGAGGGGCGCGACCGGGCGGCGCGGCTTGGGGCAGAAGAGCGGGCTCTTCGCGTCGGTGGCGGCAGCGGCAGCGGCGGCGACCGGGACGGGGCTCTTCATGGCGGCGAAGTGGCTCATGGTTTCTTTTTTGGGTTTTTTCGGTTAGTTGATTAGATCCGGAAAATTTACAGACCCTGCAAGAACAAGAACAGCCAAAGAAATTGCTCAGTTTCACCTCTAAAATCGTTCAATCTTCACACGAACGAGACACCAAAAAACATTTGCTAACTAATCTGATTTTTCCCCACCCACACAGAAAGAAATCAAAAGAAACTGGAACCTTCCAGAAGATTTGTCACAGAAGAACAAATCCTCTCGGTTTTATTCTCTCTTTTTGCAAGAACATGTGGTGGGTTCCCAAGATCTGTAACAAAACCTATCAAGAAAACAGAAAGAACGAGCCTCACCTCTACCCCAGACCACACAACACAGATCCCCAACAGAAGATGAGAAACTAGAGGGAGAGAGATAAATAGAGAGATGGGGGAGAGGAGGTTGATGTTTACCTGAAGCTTCGCCTCTGGATTTCTCTCCTTGGATACAGGGGGAGAGAAAGGAGGAGAGCCAAAACTATTGTTACTCCTACCAAGAAATAAAAATAAAACAAAAGAAGAAACTCTCAGGATTATGAGAGGAGCGGGATGGGCGTGCCGATGGGAGGAAGGAAAGGGTAGGAGGGGATGGGAGGCCTTAAATAGCCAGGAAACGGGGAACCACACGGGGACAGCTTACCCGTAGCAAGTGGCAAATATTGTTATTTTCTCTCTTTTCTCTTTCTTTCATAATATAAAGAAGGGAATCCTTGATAGTAAAAAAATGGGGAGATATTTAATAATTGCATATGGGAAGCAGGTTGAGCAAAAGCTGGTGGGGGGCAAGAGGAAATTATTTCGGCCTGCACGGCAAAACTGCTGCCATAATTGAAGCAATAAACAAGATGGGACCTTTTTCTTCCTCGATTGGTCATGGAGGCCACCTTTTCTTTCGGTTTCTTTTTATTTGTGTAGGGAGGCTGGTTTTCGTGCTTCTTTGAATGATTTGGTCTGTACGCCACTCCACCACCCCTTGTTTCCTTGTGTACTTGCTCTTGAATCCTAAGCTGTCTGCCAATAATTTTGATATAATTTGTATCTCTGCAAAGAGGTCTCATGTGCAGGAGTCTGATCTTTGTAGCGTAGTTTTTCCTTATTTTTAGAGACATTATCTTTGTAACATAGTACTTCCTTCTCTCTGGTTTATTGGGCTCATCTCATTTTTTTGGTTTTACCATACTATAAGTCTTATTTTCACTTCATTCCACCACATGTTCACAATCCAAGTTGCATTAAATTGATGCATGCAAAGATTAAAAGAAACCAACCAGTGCATGTAACTATTCCTACTCATTTGGTGGTCATCCATGTATATATTGTAATTAATCCATATTAAAGTTTGAGTAATTTTATAAATTATGAGATACTCCACTCATCATCTGCATTGATTGACGAGATTTTAAATTCAAGCCCTATAAACCGAAAAGGAGGGAGTACCACCATTTTGGATCTAAAATGATGAGACCTGGACAAACCTGGCCATATGGGTCGTGCTTATAAATCCAGCCCGCGGCATGTATTTTTTGGCACGGCACGAAGTGGCACGCGGATACATGGGTTGGGCCGGCCTTCAGCACGCCATGGGCCAGTGTTGATTCCTAAGGTCAAGCTTTAAGGGTGGCCTGACACGACCCTTTTAACTATGGCGCCATTTTAGGGGTTTTCTAGAGCTGTTTTGGACGTTTTAGGGTATTTCTACAATTGTTTTAGGGATGTTTAAGCCTTTTAGGTCTTTTTTGGTAGTTTAGGCCTTTTATGTCCTTTTTGGCCTTTTTAATGTGGGTCGGTGTGCGGGGCCGATCCTCCATCCAAACTCTTCGAGTTGGCACGACGCATCCTTTTTATAGAAAGGCCGACATGGGTTGTGCTGTGCCTTGCCTTATCCGAGGCTTGACGGGTCGTGTCGACCTAGATGGTCAGGTTAGACCTGAGTTACTTCTCTACTCTCTCATATATTTGTTTTGTTTTTCTATGTACTGCTCAACAAGGTTGCTCTGAAAACCCATGTTTATCTTAGAGCAACTTCAACGTTGATCATTAAATTACCCACAAATATCTGGACCGGGCCATCCACACACTTTTGACCATTCAATGGCGGTTACCAAATTTGTCCCGACTAAAATCCCGCAAATTTGCGCCAATTACAAGGAGTTTGGAGAGTTCAGATGGATGTCACGTCATACTCTGCCAATGCGGCTTCCCGCACCATGTCCACTCCGGTCTAACGGGTTCACTGCAACACACGAGCATCCCGCCTGCCCCCATTCACTCTGGTAGATCCGCCTCCCGTCTACCCGCATTATTGGCCGTGCCATGACCTAGAAGCCTACTACGGCTTAAAAGCCCACGAGGCTCCTCCTTGCAAACAGTACGTGCATAATCATCATCCTACCCCGCACATCCAGTGGCTGCCGCACAACACCAAACCTTCGCTTGCCACAACAAGCAAGAAGTCTGACGCCGAGAAGTGATCGTCAGTGAGCGAAACCGGATTCAGGGACAGCTCCCTAAACCGGGAGCCACCGTGGGTGTTGGTTCCCCTGCGGGTCGATTGGGTGTCACAGTCGGAGGAGGGGTTGTAGATGTTTTAGGAGGAGCAAGCGGAGGAGGAGGCCTCCCTCGTCGCCAAGGAAGAAAAGAAAGATCGACGACAACCTATGATTCCACTTTTCTCACCTCCGTTGCCTCACAGCTTCCATCAAAATACAAAACAACTTCGTTGCTGAGGCCCCTGGAGCTCATGCTAGATTTGGCCGTCGAGAGGCAGTTTGTGGCCCCACGCGTGGACCACTGCGTGCTCGTTGGCCCCAAACATCATGGCCGAGCACCTACCCGACATTTCATGACAGGATTATTTTCCATGGTCATGTACTATAGCGCACCGACGAGTCTGCGGTACTCCAAAGGATCAGAGACGGGTGCATCGTCGGAAGTAGAGAGCTTGGCGCGGATGTCCACCGATGTGACCACGGGCTTGCAGGCATGCATGTTGGCACGCTCGAGCAGCTCCTCTACGTACTTGCGCTGCGACAGGTAGAAGCCACGCTCGCTGCGGGTGACAGTGATACTCAGGAAGTAGTGCAGGGGCCCGAGATCTTTCATCCAGAACTTCGCAAAGAGTTGTCGCTGCAGGTGTTGAAGAAGTGCAGTCGACGAGGCGACAAGGATGATGTCGTCAACATACAAAAGTAGATACGTCGTGCCACCGTTGTTGTGGGGAACGAACAACAAGGGATCTGCGTGGGTGTTGGAGAAGCTGATCCGGCGAGCATACGTAGCGAAGTGGGCAAACCAAGCGTGAGGCGCCTGCTTGAGGTCGTACAATGATTTATCAAGAAGACAAACGTGGTCGGGGTGGGCGGCATTGACAAATCTGGCTGGCTGTTGACAGAGGACCTGCTCGGAGAGGCGGCCATGGAGGAACGCATTGTTCACATCCATCTGGTGAACAGGACAGTTGCGGGAAGCAGCAACCATGATCACCATGTGAATGGTGGCAGCCTTGACCACAGGGGAGAGGCTGGGACAAGCCGCGAATGACCCATCGGGCTTTGAACCACTCCAGAGTGATGTCGACCTTGAACTTGTGCCGGAACAACCACTTGTCGCTGACGATGTTGGCACCGACTGGTCGGGGAACGAGCCGCCACGTCTGGTTCTCCATCAAGGCCCTGTACTCCACCTAAATTCTAGACAACCAACATGGATCGCACAAAGCAGCATGCACACTCTTTGGGAAGGGGGAGATGGAGGTGCTAGTGGTGGTAGAGGTTGTTGTGGTATTTAGGGTTTGGGAGGAATTTACCAGCCTGCACGCGGGTTTGCATGGTATGGCTGGGAGGTGGCGGGGGAGCGCGACGACGGGCAGTGGGTGTGCGAGGGGAGTGGGTGGTGTTGGGAGCTGGCTCGGGATCCGTGGCATGGTAGCAGAATTAGGAGGGTGCGGATCGGCTGCCATGGCAGCAGTTTCCGGGGTCGGGTAGGAGGTTTAGGTGTTGGCGGATCCGGCGCCATGCCAGCGAAGTTAGGTGAGCATGGATCGACTGTCGTGGCAGCATTCGCGCGAGACGTGGAGAATGGTGTTGGTGTTATGGCAGCGTTTGGTGCTATAACAACAAGCCGCTCGTGTGGGCGTTGATACGTCCATTTTGCATCATGTTTACCTACTATTATTTATAATGTTTTTATGCATAATAATGCTTTTTATAGTAATTCTAATGCTTTTTCTCTCATATTATGCAAGGTTCACACAAAAGAAGGAGAATACCGGCAGCTGGAATTCTGGACTTGAATAAGCTGAAGGAAATATGCCCTAGAGGCAATAATAAAGTTGTTATTTTATATTTCCTTATATCATGATAAATGTTTATTATTCATGCCATAATTGTATTAACCGGAAACTTGATGCATGTGTGGATACATAGACAAAACACAATGTCCATAGTAAGCCTCTACTAGACTAGCTCGTTAATCAAAGATGGTTAAGTTTCCTAACCATAGACATGTGTTGTCATTTGATGAACGGGATCACATCATTAGGAGAATGATGTGATGGACATGACCCATCCGTTAGCTTAGCATATCGATCGTTCAGTTTTATTGCTATTGCTTTCTTCATGTCAAATACATATTCCTTCGACTATGAGATTATGCAACTCCCGGATACCAGAGAAATACCTTGTGTGCTATCAAACGTCACAACGTAACCGGGTGATTATAAATATGCTCTACAGGTATCTCTGAAGGTGTTTGTTGGTTGGCATAGATCGAGAGTAGGATTTGTCACTCCGAGTATCGGAGAGGTATCTCTGGGCCCTCTCGGTAATGCACATCATGATAAGCCTTGCAAGCAATATGACTAATCAGTTAGTTGCGGGATGATGCATTACGGAATGAGTAAAGAGACTTGCCGGTAACGAGATTGACCTAGGTATGAAGATACCGGTGATGGAATCTCGGGCAAGTAACATGCCGATGACAAAGGGAATAACATGTGTTGTCATTACGGTACGATCGATAAAGATCTTCATAGAATATGTGGAACCAATATGAGCATCCAGGTTCCGCTATTGGTTTTTGACCGGAGAGGTGTCTCGGTCATGTCTACATAGTTTTCGAACCCGTAGGGTCCGCATGCTTAACGTTCAATGACGATTTTGTATTATATGAGTTATGTGATTTGGTGACCGGATGTTCTTCGGAGTCCCGGATGAGATCACGGACATGACGAGGAGTCTCTAAATAGTCAAGAGGTAAAGATTCATATATAGGACGATAGTATGTGGACACTGGAAGTGTTTCGGGGGTACTGGGTATGTATCGGGTCTCTCGAAGGGGTTCCGGGCACCCCCCCGACAAAGATTTGGGCCTATTGGGCCAAGAGGGGAAATGCGGCAGACAGCATGGGCTGCTGCGCACCCTTGCTGGCCGAATAGGAAGGGGAAGGGAAAGGAGAAGAGAGAAGGAAGGGAAGGTGATGTCTACTATGCAACTTTATTCTTGTAGAGTCGTGTTGGGCCTCCAAGCGCAGAGTTTTGTAGGACAGTAGCAATTTTCCCTCAAGTGGATGACTGCTACCTCTTGAGCATGCGTTGGTTTTTCCTTGAAGAGGAAAGGATGATGCAGCAAAGTAGTGTAAGTATTTTCTTCAATTTTTTGGAACCAAGGTATCAATCCAGTAGGAGACTACACGCAAGTCGCCTAGTACCTGCACAAACAAACAAGAACCTTGCAACCAACGCGATAAAGGGGTTGTCAATCCCTTCAGGACCACTTGCAAAAGTGAGATCTGATAAACATAATAAGATAAATATTTTTGGTATTTTTGTTGTATAGATTGGAAAGTAAAGATTGCAAAGTAAACGACGACAGAAATAGCTAATTGACGGGAGACTAATATGATGTAAAATAGACCCGAGGGCCATAGGTTTCACTAGTGGCTTCTCTCAAGATAGCAAATGTTACGGTGGGTGAACAAATTACTGTCGAGCAATTGATAGAAAAGCGCATAGTTATGAGAATATCTAGGCATGATCATAAACATAGGCATCACGTCTATGACAAGTAGACCGAAGCGATTCTGCATCTACTAGTATTACTCCACACATTGACTGCTATCCAGCATGCATCTAGAGTATTAAGTTCATAAGAACAGAGTAACGCATTAGGCAAGATGACATGATGTAGAGGGATAAACTCAAGCAATATGATATAAACCCCATCTTTTCACCCTGGATGGCAACAATACAATATGTGCCTTACTGCCCCTGCTGTCACTAGGAAAGGACACCGCAAGATTGAACCCAAAGCTAAGCACTTCTCCCATTGCAAGAAAGATCAATCTAGTAGGCCAAACGAAACTGATAATTCGAAGAGACTTGCAAAGATATTAAATCATGCATATAAAAATTCAGAGAAGAATCAAATATTGTTTATGGATAATCTTGATCATAAATCCACAATTCATCAGATCTCGACAAACACACCGCAAAAAGAATTACATCGAATAGATCTCCAAGAAGATTGAGGAGAACTTTGTATTGAGATCCAAAGAGAGAGAAGAAGCCATCTAGCTAATAACTATGGACCCGAAGGTCTGTGGTAAACTACTCACACATCATCGGAGAGGCTATGGTGCTGATGTAGAAGCCCTCCGTGATCGAATCCCCCTCTGGCGGAGCACCGGAAAAGGCCCCAAGATGGGATCTCACGGGTACAGAAGGTTGCAACGGTGGAAAAGGTGTTTCGTGGCTCTCCCCGATGGTTTCAGGGTATAAGAGTATATATATAGGCGAAATAAGTAGGTCGGTGGAGCTGCAAGGGGCCCACGAGGGTGGGGGTGCGCCCTCCTGCCTCGTGGCTTCCTCGCTCCTTCCTTGATGTCCACTCCAAGTCTCCTGGATTGCATCTGTTCCAAAAAAGATCCTCGCGAAGGTCTCGTTCCGTTTGGATTCCGTTTTATATTCCTTTTCTGCGAAACACTGAAATAGACAAAAAACAGCAATTTGCATTGGGCCTTCGGTTAATAGGTTAGTCCCAAAAATAATATAAAAGTGCATAGTAAAGCCCATTAAACATCCAAAACAGATAATATAATAGCATCAAACAATCAAAAATTATAGATACGTTGGAGATGTATCAAGCATCCCCAAGCTTAATTCCTGCTCGTCCTCGAGTTGGTAAATGATAAAAACAGAATTTTTGATGTGGAATGCTACCTAACATAATTTTCAATGTAATTTTATTTATTGTGGCATGAATGTTCAGATCCGAAAGATTCAAGACAAAAGTTTAATATTGACATAAAAATAATAATACTTCAAGCATACTAACTAAGCAATTATGTCTTCTCAAAATAACATGGCCAAAGAAAGCTTATCCCTACAAAATCATATAGTTTGGCTATGCTTCATTTTCGTCACACAAAAATGCTCTCATCATGCACGACCCCGATGACAAGCCAAGCAATTGTTTCATACTTTAGTAATCTCAAACTTTTTTCAACTTTCACACAATACATGAGCGTGAGCCATGGACATAACACTATGGGTGGAATAGAATATAATGATGGGGGTTGTGTGGAGTAGACAAAAAAGAGAAAGTCTCACATTGACGCGGCTAATCAACGGGCTATGGAGATGCCCATCAATTGATGTCAATGCGAGGAGTAGGGATTGTCATGCAACGGATGCATTAGAGCTATAAATGTATGAAGGCTCAACAAAAGAAACTAAGTGGGTGTGCATCCAACTTTCTTGCTCACGAAGACCTAGGGCATTTGAGGAAGAATGTCGTGGTTTTGTCATGGCAGATGTCCTCGTGAAATGACTTAGTCGTGGAGCCATCGCTACGGGTTAGCTTAAAGGGGTTAAACCGGACAAGGGACACGAGAGTTTTATACTAGTTCGGCCCCTTCGATGAAGGTAAAAGCCTACGTCTAGTTGTGTCGGTATTGCTAGGGTTTCGATGACCAGGGAGCGAATCCGCTTTGCCTGGCTCTCGAGTTGTTGTCTGTTGTCCCTAAACCGCTGTCGGGTTGTCCCTTTACATATACAGGTTGACGCCCGCCGGTTTACAAAGTCCCGAAGCCGGATCATAAACGTGTCTGGCTCGGTCTCTATCCTTCCTATCTTACAATGCAAGTTACATGAGAAAGTCGGTTTATATCTATAGGCCTTAACCCGCATTTGGGCCTTGGGCCTTCGTAAAGCGCCACCATCCTTACGTCTTCATGGGCTTCTAATCTTCATAGAGTTAACCCGGCTAGTCCTGGCCGGTTTGCATCCAGTAGTAATATCCCCAACATTAGGCCCCAGATTGATTTGAACTTGTTCATGTCAATCTTCAACACTTAGAAAAATTCTTGCCATGGCACCTTCGCATGGATCTTGTAAACCGTCGTGATGTCATCCTCCAGGATCATGACAAATCGCCATGACATCACTTGTTATATAGGAATTATACATCTCACCTCTAGTTAATGAGCCTCTGACAATCGAGGTGACCACTCCATTATCCATCCAATTTTTGGGCTCCTTGATTCTCGCGCCTGTCACCTCTCCATTTAGCTTATAAATAGACCCAAGGGTCATTTTCTTTTCCCCCCTTCGTCTCCTCGCTTCTTCTTCCTCCTCGCGACGCCCCTGCACCCGAGCGCCGCCGCCGCCGTCGAGCTTCGCCTTTGCATCTCCGTTGGCTGCTGCATCGACCTGGTTGCATCAGAAAGACACGGCGCATCTCCGCTACCTCAACCGCTGCTGTAAGCCTCTCCTCTTTCCTTTGTAGATCCATTAGGGTTCATGTCACTCTCCTCGTGTTCTTCGTCAACCCATAGATAGCAGAGCTCGATCTTGACGTGTTCCGCATAGTAGCTATGGAACTCCTTATCTCAGCCATTTGATCCAAACCTTAAATACATCGTAACTTGATCTAGACCTTTTGTGAACTACTTCGGAACCAGACTTTTAAGTCTCAATATTTTTCCTTTTCCTGACTTACGGTAGATCCAACATTTCAATGCAATCCTGTGAAACCTGTTTCCCTCGCTTAGGTATTTTTAGATATGTACCCTTTACACCAATATAGGCGGTTTAACTTTTTGAAGTATGATAATCCGGCAGGTACCATTAGTCCCCCTTTAAACCGCCAATTTATTTATACTCCGGTTTAACAATATGTATATACCTTTGCCTCTGTTCATTCCTTATCATTCATAAATACCCTGTCGTCGGTTTACCAATTTGCACATACTTTGGATTCCTTCTCCTTGTTGTACCTTGTGCATCACCATTAATGAATCATAAACCGACATTATTTTCTTCCCAGCCTTTCACTTGCAATGGCCAAGCAGTTTTATTCCTGCAACTGGGTCCCCTCCCGGGTTACTGAAGAGCAACTCAACGAAATGGTCAAGATTGGCACCTTACCGAAGAAGAATGAGATCCGGTGGTGAGTTCCTGGGCCGGAAAATCCTCCCACCCCTAAGCAGGGTGAAGTAGTGGTGTTCGTTGATCACATAGGACGTGGCTTTAAACCGCCCAGATCGAAGTTTTTTTGAGATGTACTTGCCAGTTTTCAGCTCCACCCTCAAGATATTGGACCCAACTCGGTATCCAATATATGCAACTTTCAAGTTTTTTGTGAAGTGTGTCTACAAGAAGAACCAATTGTCGAGCTGTTCCGGGATTTCTTCCATCTAAACCGACGCACTGAATTCGTAGACGGACCCAATACTGAACTTGGCGGCGTCTCCATTCAGAAAAGGAAAGAAGTTGAGTTTCCTCATGCCAAACTCCACAGTCACCCAAAGGAGTGGAACCAAACTTGGTTCTATTGCAGAGACACCTCTCCCGAAGATGAGAACCCTCTGCCCGGTTATCGTGCACACTGGCTCGCTAATAATCATCCACTTCCGCAACGACTAAGTGCCTAGGAACGGGCCTCGTACGCACCTCAACTCGCCAAGCCAAGAGCCTTCTTGGCCAACGGTTTAACAGGCGTGGACTTCATTCATTGTTGGATTTCCTGGAGCATTTTGCCGTTAAGTCGCTGCTCCGGTTTAATGTGTGAGTATACTGGTGACGTAGAAGACTCCCAACGCCATATCAATATTTAGCTAACAAATTAAGAAGTCACTGAATCTGTTAAGAAAATAGTGAACGAATCGGAAGCTGTCTGCAGCAAGACCGGGTTAAGCCCCTTTTATACGCAAAACAAACCTCCCGATGTAAGTAGTGTTTGTGCTTCCGCTTTACACCTGATATTTTTGAACTGTGCAATCTTTGAATACTCTCTGCTCATGTTTAAACAGGGAGACAATCCTTTCTGGAAAAAGAAACCTCAAGAGAAAGCAACGAATCCTTCTCATCCTAAGACGAAAGCCGTCAAGAAAACCACAAACAGAAAAGCACCTGAACCCATCGGTTTCGAGCTTGATGACGACCCAGATGAACCGGAAGCATAGGTAGAACTTGATTCACTTGGTTCACTTTTCATGCATCTCATTGACAATGATACTTATCAGGAGGACGTTGAGGGCAGCCAAGCTGACGATGCAGAGGTAATTATCATTTCCTCCGGTTCAGATCCTCTGCCAACACAAAAAATCCGTCAAGCAGTCCGGAAAGTAAGCTTTTCTCACCCTCTTGCTCACTTGGATCCAACATTTATTTTGAAGAAGCAGCAGCACGAGGCTCGCCGCACAACCCGGCACAACGACCAAAAGGTTACTTCGACCGGTTTACCGGACACCCCGGTTCGAAAACGCCGATCTGAGGTCTCACCTACTTCTGACACTTCTTATCCCAAGGCAGGCTATTTTCGACAACCTCTTAATCCGTCCGATTCGAATTATCAGGTGACACCTCCTTCATCCTCTGGCGAGTCAACAGCGACCCAACTTCCTCCTCTCAAAACCGTGGCTGGGTAAGCATTTCAACCCAATCCTTTTGATGTTTCACACTTTATCTGCTATGCTAACCTTTGCGTCTTCTTTTGTTTAGCGCCAAAGCCAGACCCAGTAAAAAGGCTCGGGTGAATAATCCGCCCGAAGACCATGTGGTTATTGAACTGGATCAGACTGCAGGACCGGAGGGTCCAAATACTGAGGCCACATTTGATGAACCACCCCCTCAAGATCGTAATGTTGATGAACAAGCAGAAGTTGATACTGTTGTGCCAGATGATGAACCGGCGAATCCAATCCGGACTGATGACAGACCTTCTAGTCCAGTGAGAACTACTGACATTCCATCAACTCCAGAAAAGGCTGCTGGAGACAAAGAAGATGAGGTTATCATTACCGGTATTGGCCACACCTCTCCTGGCCAACCTGTTGTATTGGCGAAACATAGTGCCAAAGAAGAACGTGCTGCCATGGAGAGAGGCAAGTGGAGCACCGATTTATCAAGTTATGCCCACTTTAGTGCTCAAGAACTCTACTCTGGCTTTCCTAAACCGTCTACACTCAAACCGTGATTATGAAGCCTGTTTGGTGAATCTAATGAAGGAGCGCTATGAGGTACTGACATAACTTTTCCTTTCTTAAATCCAATTGTAAATACCAACTCTAGTAGCCCCTAAGGGCCGGTTTATGATAGCAATCATAAATCGGGACCTTGTAATATCTCAGCCCTTGCATGCTTATCCTCCGTATGTCAGGTGATCCTTTGAAATAAACCGGTATTTTATCGTTGCATTCCTGTAATTTTCATCTGTGTAGCCCCCAAGGGCCGGTTTATCTTTCCAAGGTAAACCGGGTCTTTAATAAATGCTTCAACTTTGAATAGATGTACATTAGCCCCCAAGTGTCAAGGATAATGCGTGCGTTGTACTTGGGACTTGCAAAAATTTCTGATGATAGAGCCAATAGGCATTAGCCCCCAAGTACAAAGTGCATAACTTGTTATACGCTTGGTACTTCAAATATATATATATATATATATATATATATATATATATAGAGAGAGAGAGAGAGAGAGAGAGTGAGGCATTTTGAAGGCCGGGCTACATGCAGGCCGTAATCTCGCTCGGTCGTTGTTACATTGGGATTCGCACGTCCTGACTTTTCCAGTTGTGTACGCTGACAAATTTGGAGAAATACACTGGTGCCACTGTTTGGTGTTCGCGATTTATACACGGGCCTACGGTGGTGAACATGATGTTCGTCATGGGCGGCTTTGAATTTGGCCCATGTGGACGGGTGAGTATTATTTGCTGGTAGACTGCACGCAGCGTGTCCATCTCAACAACAACAACAAAAAAGCTCTTTGGCCATGGACGGGTTGGAGTTCTTCGAGGAGTGCAATTCAGGGTAATGTTCTACCGGATCTGAAGTCTTGTATGTTTCTTACACTTACGATTTGTGCTTGCGTTAGATGAGGCAATGTTTTGGCTTTGTGTTTTGCCCCCTTTTTCCTCGCCCGAGAACAGATCTAATTGGCTGTTGCATTGGTTTGGGGCAGCGTTTGGACGCCGGATTTGTGTGAAGAGATAGAACTGCTGATGAAACGTCGGTTGCCGTTGAGACAAATAGTAGATCTCTTGAGGTCCAAGTTGGTTGAATTTCTTCTGAGTCAGGAGGCGGTAGATGGGTGTTGTGCAAGATGAAGGAGACGAGCAGGCGGATGGAACAATTGTCACCGAGAAATTGTCTGCCTCATACAATGGAGGTGGTAGCCAATTCAAGTGAAATCGGCACTGAAAATATGGGCGGTGGGATGGCCAAGGAAGATGGAGATGAAGAGGGTGTGGTCGTTTCCAAATCCCAGTGCTCCTCCTGATCACGAAGGTAATTACATTATAAAAAATCAACAATGGCGCCTGTGGGGTCAGCTGAATGTGTTAATTTGCTATGTTATGACCTCAAATTCGGGGAGTAGTTGCGTGTCTATTGATTCGAATCTGTGTGTCGTCGTCATGGAGGATAAAAAAAAGTGTAGATGTTAAAACCTGATGTTCAGTGTGAGACCGACTTGAGGCTGAATCAGTAGATGTAATTATCTTTCGCAGGATCAGAATTGGTAAGGTGGCGGATTAGAGGGAGCGCAATCCCAGCAGAGTGCCTGCCCTTGAGACTTCGATGCGTGCCTATGCTGATAAAAATATGGGTACTGTTATTAATCCAACTATTGGTACGAGGGTCAATTCAATTGAAGAGGGCTATGCACTTGTTCGTTAGGCAGTACAAGAAGATGTAGTTTGATCGGGATTCAGAAGAAAGTTATCAGGAGAAGAGGATGAAACTCGTGAGCTGAATATTTACCACCTATATGTGATATAGCACAGATTAACTTTATGCTAGTTAGCAAATGATTTGTTGTGAACGCCTTTGTGCAGGGTAGCATTGTACTGAAGGCAAATCTGCCAATTGAGATACATGCATCACAAATTTACACTAGGGACAATGTTTGAGAAATTTGGTGAGGTGCTATATGAGGGTGGGTCTTACATTCTTGTAGAAGTTAAACCTCGGCGGGAATACATAGCCAGGCACGTCAAATTTCGAACAAAAGATAAGTGGTGGGAGAATGAGTTCATGGTTCAAGTTAGTGAGGCGGCTAATGAGTGCATGGTCTGCCGGATTTCGCTCTTCACTGAAACGTCTGATCCGAACAATACTTGTCATAAGAAAGTTGTTGCACCTTTTGTCCACAGGTCATGGTACAACTTGATCTTCAGAAAGTTCCTGTCAAGCATGTAGTGAAATAATGGACTAGAGATGCGATGGATATACTGCCGCCTGAGGTTTTGCGCTACCAGAAAGACCAAGGCACACTGAAGTATTCTTCATGGCGACACAACAGTTTGTACCTGCTGGCTCTGGAGATAATTAAACTAGGTGACTGTAATGTTGAGGCGTATACTCTGGCTATGGAAGAGATGAGAGATGTCTAAGTCATGGTTGAGCCAGTTGCCGCTGTGCGGGATGGCATGGGATTGGCTGATAGGGATATAGTTGCAGTTGCAGATTCTTCCGCCTCTGGAATAGCTAACAAGCAACAGTTTGCTTCAGCAGACTCTGGACACACAGTTCACAGGGCTCAACTCGTAAGCATCTTTACCTCTTTCTTTCTTCCGTCTAAGGTCAGTCAACAGCTAAAAGGACACCCTAGACCTGGCATTCGAGATACCCAAAGAAAATGATGTTTTTCTTATATAAGAGCTCCTGCCTTTCATTTTCATAGGAACCCCAGTCTTGTTCGAGCAGCACCATCGAGGAAGCGACCAACAGGTCGACCAGCTGTGACAAAGCACCCCATATGAACAGCCATCGAAGAGTACAATATGTCTGTAGAGGGATGATGCGCCAAAGGCTCCTAGAAAGTCTCGTCAGTGTTCGCAGCATTCCACCAAAAGTTGGCTTGCACCGTGAGATTGTGTGTCTCTCTGTCTTTTTGCTTGCAACATTGGATTTATCTTGCCGTTGCTTGTCGTTTGAGACTGTAGATTCTGTAGCGTTGAACAAGGTTTGGTATAACTTTGTCTCTAGAGCCTGAATTTATTTGATATTCCTGTAAAATGAAGATGGTGGTGTGGTGTTCTATTTTCAGGAAAATCCTATATTTGTTATGTTATGTTTTCTGTTATTACTTATTAGATGTGTGTGTTACGTTATGATGATGTGACATCTCAACAGATCTTCCCAAACAATAAAAGTAGAACTGGCTATACAGAAAACAGAATACGGCCCATGTTCATGTGGCTCGCAGTCCACATTTGAACCTGATGGGAGAGACGATGTGACGTGTGCACAGCCTGGTAGGGAAGAGTTATTAACATGGGACAACACTGTGCGTAAATGGAAAATACAATGTTCAGTAAAAGTGTGGCAGGTGAAATACGTGAGGGTAATACAGAAGTGCGCCTGATCCCTATGAAGATTGACGAGCCAGATAAAGAGCAACATGGAGCTCGGCCTCCAAACAGCATTTTTGTATATATATATATATATATATATATATATATATATATATATATATATATATATATATATCATTAACGATTTATCTTGCCCTTGTAGGCCGGGCTGAGTAAGAAGGACGCTCAAACCGCTAACCTTCAGGAAAACATTAAATCTCAGCAAGCAGAAGCTTCTAAGGCCAAGGAAGAACTGACGAATGCCTTAACAGCCATGGAGAAACTGAAGGAAACCTTCAACAAAGAGCATGCAAACTGGGAGACCGAGAAGGCCGGTTTAACAAAGAAGGCCGAAGACGCAGAAGCAGCCCTGAAGCCGGTGGTTGAAGAATTGACCGGCTTAAAACGGCAGATTAATGCCATGACCTCTGCCGTATTTGGTGAGTATCTGCATATGAAGTTTTTCCAATCCATAATATCTTATCAAAGACCGGTTTACTGATGCTTTACCATGACAGGGACCCGCATCACTCATCTGGGTGCCGACATGCGGATGAAGCTTAAAGCGGCCTATTCTTTGATAGACAAGTTGTATTCTGGATCCCAGCAAGCCATTTGCACTGTAGCTTATAACAAGCCTCCTCCAACATTGATAAAAGAAACCATCGAAAAGCTGGCCATGCTGCCTGCCCGGTTGGATGAACTGAAGAGATCAGCCGCAAGGTCAGGTGCATTGACCGCGCTAATCCGGGCTAAGGCGTGGATTCCAAATCTTGAACCGGCAGATATCATCCAAGGTTATCCCAGCATTAAGGAAGATGGCACAAACTTCAACAATGACGATATCCGAAGGCTGACAAAGGAGATGTGGCCTATAGCAAGCAAATTGGCGGATGATACAGATCTATCTCATTATCAACCGGTTTACGATGTTGATGGGAAAAGACAGCCCGCACCGATTCATAATGTAGAAGATCTTGTTCCACCAATCCGTAAGCACACTTACGCTCCTGACATTGACCCTTCCAACCTTATTCATGAAGAAGTCATTTTCAAGCCTTAACTGGAATCGATTGGTCAACGATTGATTTCCAGCGACTGGGTAGGGATGAGGAGAATGCGACTGCTCAAGATGACCCTCAATCTTCAAGCCGTCCAGATGAAGAATCATAAACCGGAGGCTGGTTTATCAGTTGCAGTCTGCCACTCCTATTAAAACAATTATTCAATTTGGGCTGTCGAAAGCGCCTTGTAATAGGATAGCATGAACACTTTGTCTGTCATGCCATCGAGCATGTTTGTTTCGCTTGATACTAAGAACTTGCCATGCCTTTGGATTTATATGCATAGTCCATTATGGCTTTTATTTAACTTGTTCCTGCATATAAGAACTTGAAAGTGTCCTAGTGGTTTACCACTGGACTGGTCATGATACCCAGAAAATACATACATAACTTGGATGGATAACCAAGATTGTAATAACCAGATAGATGATACATGTGCTATATCTTGTTGGCTGGCCAACTGTTGGTATAATAAGGGTGAAAACACCAATCTGGAGTATTGATGACTCCTTTCCCTCTTGCCGGTTCATATAAAAACCATACCGGGTTATGATAACCACCGATTTATTCGAATAATGCTGGTGTAACATCCCAAATTTGCAATTTGGAATGTTATACATTAGATCATCATGCATATCATATTTTCTTGCATTTTGGTTGATCCTAGAAATTTCACGCAACTCAAGGACCCTCGGAGAGAGTTGGAGATTTCGTTATTTTCATATTTGAGTTTTCTCAAATTTTGTAAAGAGGATCATTTGATTTATTTATTTTATCTTCAATTATTTTTCCGGTGTCAAAATATATGAGAGAGGGAATAATATGACTTTCCCAGATTTAGGAAAAATGAAGATTTAATAAATAGATCAATTTTAGTTTTGCCGGAGTTTTGTTTGCGTTTTATTTGGGTAGGGAAAAATGCGTGTTTTCAAAAATTGCATTTTAGG
This sequence comes from Triticum aestivum, assembly GCF_018294505.1. Lineage (NCBI taxonomy): Eukaryota > Viridiplantae > Streptophyta > Magnoliopsida > Poales > Poaceae > Triticum > Triticum aestivum. The sequence continues at coordinate 58,758,468 of NC_057806.1, forward strand.
TCCGGAGTAAAGTTCATTTTGTTCGACTCATTTTTAGGAGTCGGGGAAAATTTACTTTAGAATTTTGGAGCTCGTTTAGATTTTCTTTTCTGTGTTTTTCTGCGCGCAAAACCGTTTAAAAAAATCTGCAGCGCCTTGGGCCAAGGCCCAGCCAGCAGGTCGGCCGGCCAGGCCCCAGCCCCGCGCGCGCGCTAGCGCCAGGAGGCAGCGCCGCCGCCTCGCCTCTAGGCCGAGTCCTAGTAGGACTTAGGCCGGTAGCCCCCCCTCTTTCCTTTGTTCCGTTTTCCTTTTTCTTTTAGGATTCCTTTTTCCTCTCTTTTTCTTGTCCCCTACCCCAAGAAAACCCTCTCCCCTCCCCAATATAAATACCCCAACACCCCCCCTCTAAATCATCAAATCAAGCCCCAAGCCCCAAGCCCTCCACCGCACCCCACCCCGCGCCCTACACCGCCGCCGCGCCACCCCACAACCGCGCAGCCACACCTTGCCCCCGCCGCCGCCGCACCTCGCCCACGCCGCCGCCTCCCAACACCGCCGCCGGAGCCCCTCGCTGGAGGTTGCCCCGCGTCTCTTTTCCTCGGATCATTTTCTTCTAATCGTTCCGATTCTTTTCTTCTCTTCCATTTCGTTTTCTTTCCGGTTCTTCTCTAAACCGTTCCGGTTTTCTAGATCGGTTTCTGTTTCGTTTTTCTTCTCTGAAACCCTAGATCGGATTCGTTTATTTTTCCGATTTAGTTGCCTTTGGACCGTTCGCCGGACCGTTCGTCCTAACGAACGTGATCACCGGATTCTTCTATGTTAACAACGTCCGTTCGTTTAACCGTTCTTCGTTTTCTTTCTCGTCGGATTTATTTCGCGTTCTTTTCGATCGCGATCTCAGATCCGATCTTCGTTCTAGTTTATCTTCTCGCTCGTTTATCGGAATCAGGTGATTCAAGCACCTGGAGTTTCGTTTCGAAACCGCCGTTCCGTCTAATCAACTTAAACAAGTTTCTGTCCCGGTAAAATTTGACCTAGTTTCAACTTGCTAGAACCGAGTTGTTTTTCTTCCGCCGTTTGTTTTCCGTTTCTTTGATCGGTTCGTTCTTTCTTTGCAACCGGAGTTCTTAAATTGAACTTTCTGGTTCGATCTCTTGTTCGAGTTTTACCTGTGCATTAGATGAGTACTTATTGTTTGCTTGTTGTTTGTCTGCGATAGATCACCCGGATTGCGCCGCTTGTTACTTCAAAACCCTAGGTCTCGCGGATCATCAGCAAGGCAAGTAACACTTTGATCATACCTTTTCTACAACCCATGTTTTATTGCATTAGATCAATCCTCTCACATTGCATGATTAGGATCTAATTAAACTGTGGGATGGGAAGTAGATGAGGTAGTACCTATTACCTGTATTATTATGAAACCTTTGGGAGTTACTTCTACGTTTGCTTATTATGCCATGCTATGCTAGTAGACGTGGATTGGGTGAGTGATATCCATGACAGATGTGAGTTGATAATTTTAATGGTTTATCTAAGGTGGCAACTTAGACACACATCTGGGTGGATTGAGGCACCTGATGTCTATCAGGACTTGCCTGTTTTTTTGGACCGCCACCCAGGCTCAAAGGGATCATAAGATAATTCATGCTAGAAACTTCCGTGTGCAGCCACATGCTACTATGGGCTCTGGCATAGTTGACTAAGTTGTGCGAACTCTTACGGGGTGGACTAGCAGATGTAGGGGTTGTAGGTGGTACGGTCTACCCCACATGTAAGGTGCTAGCGCTTCTGAAAGACTATGTCTCGGTCATCCGTTTCTCAAACACCGTGTAGTGCGAGAAAACAAACGGAGGCGATCGAGTCATGTGGGGAAAAGTGCGCAAACCTCTGCAGAGTGTACAAACTAATCATGATTAGCCGTGTCCCCGGTTATGGACAACTTGAGTATCTAGTACTTGAATATCATGTGAATCTCATCATGTTACTTCTAATTAATGTTGTTGGGTTTTAATTGTTCACTTAATTAGGATTGAGGATGCTGTCAACCATTCTCAATGTTTCACAACCACCATGATAGTTAAATAAATTTATTCCTTTGCAGTAGGGAAAAATTGGCTTTACGCAAAATTGTAACCATAGAGCTTTCCACCAGCCATATATGCATATAGTATAGCTGTTTCATTCCTTTACTCTCTATGTGTTACTTTGCCAGCATATTCCATGTGCTGACCCGTTTTCGGGCTGCAACTTTCATGTTGCAGACTTTTCAGACGACGAATAAAGTGCTTTAGGTCGTGGTTCTATACTCAGTGATGCTGTTGGAGTTGATGGACCCATTTATCTTCCAAGTCTTCCGCTGTTATCGACACTAGATGGCCTTAAGCCATTTCTATTGTAATAAGTTCTCTCTTGAGACAACGCTGTAATAAGTGTGTGATTGCCACTCTGCTATAAATCCTTCGATGTACTGTGTGGTGTCAGCATTACTGATCCAGGGATGACACCTGAGCACAGAGCACTTGATCCATTCGGGTCGGGTCGCTACAGAGAATGGTATCAGAGCACACGCTGACTGTAGGACACGACCACTAAGTTAAAACCATAGATTACCATTCTCTTCTCATTTTCTAACTCCTCATCTTTTCTACTCTATTAGGATGACGCACGCGAAGATTAAGTACGCTCAACCGGATGAAGGCACACCTTTTGGATTTCACTTGAAGGAAGTCACCAAGTACCTGAACATTGGACTACCAAGCTTCACGGGAACCTTCAACGCCACTCTGCCTGAAGAGGAGCGCTGGAAGATTCAAGCTCACGTTCCGGGAAGAACATTCGCGCCAATCACGAAACCCATAGATAGTGTTTTCAATGCACCAACCTGGAGTCTGGGAAGGAGCATGGCAGCTCATATCACCATAGGACGCATTGGAGAAGTTTATCAAGAAGACCTCAAGGACACTATCTACCAGATTTGCGGACGCCGAGATGAACAATGGGAGTTAGTCAGCACCAAGAAGGATAGATCCATTGCATCTTTCATCCAGGAGTTAAACCAGCACATTCGACGCCACGAGAACCAGATGTGCAATGATATGATAGAGTTGAAGAATGCAAAGGCAAGGATCATCGAGCTAGAAGGAGAACTGAAGTCTACACGGAAGGACTACATGGACGAGATCGTAGCTCTAGCGAGACACAATGGCGATCTTAAGCAGGAGATTGAAGAACTCAAGAGTAAGTTAGCATCCAAGGAGGAGGACGAGTACGTCGCATGTCTAGACAACCAGATCATCATTGACGACACCGATTCGGATCCAAGTGAACCCGACTTTGAAGACGAAGCTGGAGCAGATATCATGGAGTCTTCCACTGGTTCAAATTTCTAGATGACCACCAGATAGTAGTAGTATTCCCCCATGTAAACATTATAGTTCGAGCACTTTTGCGATAGTTTTAGATCGTTTGTAAGCCCTTGTTTGATTGATTGAAGTGATTTTGTGTGAATTTGCTCATGTGCATATGGGTAGTGTTTTCCCTTTAGACCTCACTCTATTCTCAATTCTCGTCTTTTCTAAACCCTCAGATGCCTCTGAGACGTGACAATGGATTTCCACCGAAGCTCACTCAGTTGATCCAGCAACAGAATCAATTGATGCAGATGTTAGTCCAGAACCAGCAGAACAACAACAACAACCCACCACCACCACCACCTGTTGACCACTTAGCCTGTTTTCTTAGGCTGAATCCGCCGGTGTTTTCCAGTAGCACCGAGCCGATAGTAGCAGACGATTGGCTCCGCAAGATAGGAAGGGAGTTGACCACTGCAGGATGCACGGATGGTGAGAAAGTGAAGTTTGCCGCTCACCAGCTTGACGGACCCGCGGCAGCATGGTGGGAGAATTTCACAGCCACTTACCCAGTTGACACTGTCACATGGGATCAGTTTCAGCAAGCTTTCCACACTGCACATGTTTCAGCAGGAGCTATGGCCATAAAGAAGCATGAGTTTCGCAACTTACGCCAAGGAGGAAGGACAGTTGGCCAGTACGTTGACGATTTCAGCAAGTTAGCACGTTATGCCCCAGATGACGTTGCTATGGATGCAGCTAAGCAGGAGAAGTTTCTAGAAGGATTGAATGATGAGCTAAGCATGCAATTGATGGTAGCCACTTTCAACAACTACCAGGAGTTGGTAGATCATGCCATCATGATTGAAGGAAAGCAACATCAGATTGAGAACCGTAAGAGGAAGTATGGACAAGGGAAGTATAACTCTGGAGCCCAGCAGAAGCCCCGTTTTACCCCTAAACCGGGATTTTAGTTTCAGCACACCCATGGAGGAGGTAGTTCGCACAACCATAATGGCCACAAGAATGGTAATGGGAATGGAGGAAGCAACGGCCAGAACCGGACCACCCCATCAACCCCAACCAAGAGAGATCTGAGTCAAGTCACCTGTTTCAAGTGTTCCAAGACCGGACATTATGCCAATGAATGTTCTGAAGGCCAGAATGGAAATGGAAATGGAAGCTCTGGGAAAAAGCCGAACCCTTTCAATAGGGGACAGGTGAACCACATTAATGTGGAGGAGGTTGAAGATCAACCCGATGCAGTAATCGGTAAGTTTTTGGTTAAGTCATTTACCGCACTTGTTCTTTTTGACACTGGTGCATCGCATTCATACATATCAAGGGGATTTGTGGATAAATATAACCTGCCAACCCAAGCCCTTAGGTCACCCATGTTAGTAAGCTCACCAGGAGCGGAGTTCATGGCTAGACGATGGTGTGATCGGTTACCATTAAGGATTGGTAACTATGTGTTTCCCTCAGACCTAATAGTATTGGAATCTCAAGGATTGGATGTGATATTAGGCATGGATTGGTTGTCGATGTATGGAGGAAACATCGATTGTGCTAGTAAGTCAATTTTGCTTACCACACTAGAAGGAAGAAGGATCAAGTATGTATCCCGGCATGTGCCAAACAGGACACAAGTAAACTGCCTAACAGGAGTTGTCCAAGAAGAAGTACCAGTGGTAAAGGATTTTCCTGATGTATTTCCTGAGGAATTACCAGGCATGCCACCGGATAGAGACATTGAGTTTTTGATTGAGTTATTGCCAGGTACAGGCCCAATATCGAAGCGACCGTACCAGATGCCAGCAAAGGATTTGGTGGAAATTAAGAATCAGATTAAGGAGTTATTGGATAAAGGTTACATCCGCCCAAGTTCTTCGCCTTGGGGATCACCCGTACTTCTAGTGGAAAAGAAGGATGGATCATTAAGGATGGTTGTTGATTATCGGGGATTGAATGAAGTAACCATCAAGAACAAGTACCCACTGCCAATGATCAACGATCTGCTTGATCGATTGCAAGGAGCTAAAGTGTTTTCCAAGATCGATTTGCGATCAGGGTACCATCAATTGAAGATTCGAGAGCAGGACATACCTAAGACAGCATTCACCACAAGATATGGACTGTATGAGTATACCGTTATGTCATTTGGATTGACTAACGCACCTGCCTATTTTATGAACCTGATGAACAAAGTGTTTATGGAGTTTTTGGATAAGTTTGTCGTAGTGTTCATTGATGACATTCTGGTTTATTCAAAGAATGAAGAGGAGCATAAGGAACATTTGCGTTTGGTTTTGGAGAAACTAAGGGAACATCAGTTATATGCCAAATTCAGCAAATGCGAGTTTTGGTTGAAGGAAGTTGGATTCCTCGGACACGTTATATCCGGAGAAGGTATAGCAGTTGACCCCACAAAGGTTGAGACCGTAACCGAATGGGAAGCACCAACAACAGTTGGAGAGATCCGGAGTTTTCTTGGACTCGCAGGATACTACCGGAGATTCATTGAGAATTTCTCAAAGATTGCAAAGCCTATGACTGAGTTGTTGAAGAAGGATACTAAGTTCAAATGGACTGAGGAGTGTGAGGCTAGTTTCCAGGAGTTGAAGAAACGTTTGGTCACCTCACCAGTATTGATTTTGCCAGATCAGACCAAGGATTATGAGGTGTATTGCGACGCTTCACGTCGAGGACTTGGAGCAGTGCTTATGCAGGAAGGAAGAGTTGTTTCGTATGCTTCACGACAACTGAAGCCTCATGAGTTGAATTATGCCACGCATGATTTGGAGTTAGCAGCCGTAGTGCATGCATTGAAAACGTGGAGACATTTCCTCATTGGAAATCATTGTGAGGTGTACACGGATCACAAGAGTTTGAAGTACATTTTCACTCAGAAGGAGTTGAACCTCCGACAAAGGAGATGGTTGGAGCTCATCAAGGATTATGACATGAGATTGCATTACCATCGCGGAAAAGCTAATGTAGTAGCCGATGCATTGAGCCATAAGAGCCATGTCAATACTCTAATGACGGGGAAAATACCCAAGGAGTTAGCAGAAAACCTTCGTGAGCTATGTTTGGAAATAGTTCCGAGAGGCTATGTAGCAGCATTGGAGATTCAGTCAACATTGATGGATAAAATCAGAGAAGCTCAGAAATCTGACAAGGAGATTGCTGCTATAAAAGAGAAATTGAGCGAAGGAAAAGCAAAGGGATTTCGTGAGGATGAGCACGATACCCTATGGTTTGAGGACCGTGTTTATGTGCCAAATGACCCGGAGATCAGGAAGTTGATTTTGCAAGAGGCACATGATTCACCGTATTCGATTCACCCAGGGAATACCAAGATGTATTTGGATTTAAAGGAAACATTCTGGTGGACCGGAATGAAGAAGGATATTGCAGCATATGTAGCAGTTTGTGACGTATGTCAGAGAGTAAAGGCAGAGCATCAGAAGCCAGCAGGATTGTTACAACCATTGCCGATACCCGAATGGAAGTGGGATAAGATAGGCATGGATTTTATCACAGGACTACCCAGGACAAAATCAGGCTATGATTCGATATGGGTAGTAGTTGATCGTTTGACGAAGGTAGCACATTTTATTCCAGTTAAGACCACTTACACCAGTGCTAAGTTGGCAAAGATATACATGACTAGGATCATTTGTTTGCATGGAGTTCCGAGGAGTATCGTATCAGATAGAGGAACCCAATTTACCTCAAAGTTTTGGAATCAGTTGCATGAAACTTTAGGAACCAGACTAGAGTTCAGCACAGCTTTTCATCCGCAGACAGATGGACAGACCGAGAGGGTCAATCAGATTTTGGAAGATATGCTGAGAGCTTGTGCACTAGATTATGGATCTAGTTGGGACGATAACTTGCCGTATGCGGAGTTTTCTTATAACAACAGTTACCAAACCAGTTTGAAGATGGCACCTTTCGAAGCTTTATACGGAAGGAGGTGCAGGACACCGTTGTCATGGGACGAAGTTGGAGACCGTCAATTCTTTGGACCAGATTTGATTAAGGAGTCTGAACGGAAAGTTAAGTTGATTCGTGATAGGCTCAAGGTAGCCCAGTCCAGGCAGAAGAGCTACGCAGATTCTAAACGCAAGGAGACAGCTTACGAAACCGGAGACAGAGTTTATCTTCGAGTATCCCCACTTCGAGGAGTTAAGCGCTTTGGAGTTAAGAGAAAATTAGCACCGCGTTTCGTTGGACCGTATAAGATCTTGCAACGTATGGGAGAAGTCGCTTATAAGTTGGAATTACCAGAGGGACTGTCAGGAGTTCATGATGTATTCCATGTTTCTCAGCTGAAGAAATGTCATGCCGAGATGGCGGAGGTACCGTTAAGAGATACCGTGCCACTCGAAGCGATTCAGTTGAAAGACGACTTAACATATGAGGAGAAGCCAGTCAAGATTCTCGAGTTTGCCAGCAGAGTTACTCGCAGCAAGGTTATCAAGTTTTCCAAAGTTCAGTGGAACCACCACTCAGAGGATGAAGCCACCTGGGAAAGAGAAGAAGATTTGCTCAAAGACCACCCTCACCTATTTTCTAGCCAACCCGAATCTCGAGGGCGAGATTCATCTTAAGGGGGGTAGGTTTGTAACATCCCAAATTTGCAATTTGGAATGTTATACATTAGATCATCATGCATATCATATTTTCTTGCATTTTGGTTGATCCTAGAAATTTCACGCAACTCAAGGACCCTCGGAGAGAGTTGGAGATTTCGTTATTTTCATATTTGAGTTTTCTCAAATTTTGAAAAGAGGATCATTTGATTTATTTATTTTATCTTCAATTATTTTTCCGGTGTCAAAATATATGAGAGAGGGAATAATATGACTTTCCCAAATTTAGGAAAAATGAAGATTTAATAAATAGATCAATTTTGGTTTTGCCGGAGTTTTGTTTGCGTTTTATTTGGGTAGGGAAAATGCGTGTTTTCAAAAATTGCATTTTAGGTCCGGAGTAAAGTTCATTTTGTTCGACTCATTTTTAGGAGTCGGGGAAAATTTACTTTAGAATTTTGGAGCTCGTTTAGATTTTCTTTTCTGTGTTTTTCTGGCGCAAAACCGTTTAAAAAAAATCTGCAGCGCCTTGGGCCAAGGCCCAGCCAGCAGGCCGGCCGGCCAGGCCCCAGCCCCCCGCGCGCGCTAGCGCCAGGAGGCAGCGCCGCCGCCTCGTCTCTAGGCCGAGTCCTAGTAGGACTTAGGCCGGTAGCCCCCCCCTCTTTCCTTTGTTCCGTTTTCCTTTTTCTTTTAGGATTCCTTTTTCCTCTCTTTTTCTTGTCCCCTACCCCAAGAAAACCCTCTCCCCTCCCCAATATAAATACCCCAACACCCCCCTCTAAATCATCAAATCAAGCCCCAAGCCCCAAGCCCTCCACCGCACCCCACCCCACGCCCTACACCGCCGCCGCGCCACCCCACACCCGCGCCGCCGCACCTTGCCCCCGCCGCCGCCTCACCTCGCCCACGCCACCGCCTCCCAACGCCGCCGCCGGAGCCCCTCGCCGGAGACCTCGCCGGAGGTTGCCCCGCGTCTCTTTTCCTTGGATCATTTTCTTCTAATCGTTCCGATTCTTTTCTTCTCTTCCATTTCGTTTTCTTTCCGGTTCTCCTCTAAACCGTTCCGGTTTTCTAGATCGGTTTTTGTTTCAGTTTTCTTCTCCGAAACCCTAGATTGGATTCGTTTTCTTTTCCGATTTAGTTGCCTTTGGACCGTTCGCCGGACCGTTCGTCCTAACGAACGTGATCACCGGATTCTTCTAGGTGAACGACATCCGTTCGTTTAACCATTCTTCATTTTCTTTCTCGTCGGATTTATTCCACGTTCTTTCTGATCGCGATCTCAGATCCGATCTTCGTTCTAGTTTATCTTCTCGCTCGTTTATCGGAATCAGGTGATTCAAGCACCTGGAGTTTCGTTTCGAAACCGCCGTTCCGTCTAATCAACTTAAACAAGTTTTTGCCCCGGTAAAATTTGACCTAGTTTCAACTTGCTAGAACCGAGTTGTTTTTCTTCCGCCGTTTGTTTTCCGTTTCTTTGTTCGGTTCGTTCTTTCTTTGCAACCGGAGTTCTTAAGTTGAACTTTCTGGTTCGATCTCTTGTTCGAGTTTTACCTGTGCATTAGATGAGTACTTATTGTGTGCTTGTTGTTTGTCTGCGATAGATCACCCGGATTGCGCCGCTTGTTACTTCGAAACCCTAGGTCTCGCGGATCATCAGCAAGGCAAGTAACACTTTGATCATACCTTTTCTACAACCCATGTTTTATTGCATTAGATCAATCCTCTCACATTGCATGATTAGGATCTAATTAAACTGTGGGATGGGAAGTAGATGAGGTAGTACCTATTACCTGTATTATTATGAAACCTTTGGGAGTTACTTCTATGTTTGCTTATTATGCCATGCTATGCTAGTAGACGTGGATTGGGTGAGTGATATCCATGACAGATGTGAGTTGATAATTTTAATGGTTTATCTAAGGTGGCAACTTAAACACACATCTGGGTGGATTGAGGCACCTGATGTCTATCAGGACTTGCCTGTTTTTTTTCGGACCGCCACCCAGGCTCAAAGGGATCATAAGATATTCATGCTAGAAACTTCCGTGTGCAGCCACATGCTACTATGGGCTCTGGCATAGTTGACTAAGTTGTGCGAACTCTTACGGGGTGGACTAGCAGATGTAGGGGTTGTAGGTGGTACGGTCTACCCCACATGTAAGGTGCTAGCGCTTCTGAAAGACTATGTCTCGGTCATCCGTTTCTCAAACACCGTGTAGTGCGAGAAAACAAACGGAGGCGATCGAGTCATGTGGGGAAAAGTGCGCAAACCTCTGCAGAGTGTACAAACTAATCATGATTAGCCGTGTCCCCGGTTATGGACAACTTGAGTATCTAGTACTTGAATATCATGTGAATCTCATCATGTTACTTCTAATTAATGTTGTTGGGTTTTAATTGTTCACTTAATTGGGATTGAGAATGCTGTCAACCATTCTCAATGTTTCACAACCACCATGATAGTTAAATAAATTTATTCCTTTGCAGTAGGGAAAAATTGGCTTTACGCAAAACTGTAACCATAGAGCTTTCCACCAGCCATATATGCATATAGTATAGCTGTTTCATTCCTTTACTCTCTATGTGTTACTTTGCCAGCATATTCCATGTGCTGACCCATTTTCGGGCTGCAACTTTCATGTTGCAGACTTTTCAGACGACGAGTAAAGTGCTTTAGGTCGTGGTTCTATACTCAGTGATGCCGTTGGAGTTGATGGACCCATTTATCTTCCAAGTCTTCCGCTGTTATTGACACTAGATGGCCTTAAGCCATTTTTATTGTAATAAATTCTCTCTTGAGACAACGTTGTAATAAGTGTGTGATTGCCACTCTGCTATAAATCCTTCGATGTACTGTGTGGTGTCAGCATTACTGATCCAGGGATGACACCTGAGCACAAAGCACTTGATCCATTCGGGTCGGGTCGCTACAGCTGGTGACCTCTAGTCAAAACCAGACCGGAGCAACTTACTGCCGGTTTAGAACTGATCATGTACTAACAACTAAGCGTTTGAAAGCCATGCCGTGTTGTAATAAACACCGGTTTATCAGAAAATATTCATAAATCCCTTATCAAAAAATGTTTAAAAATAGAAAATCCAAAAGAAATATGCAAGGCTTTTCATGGGCTGCCAGTCCCTAAATCGAGGCTTTTCATGGGCTGCCAGGCCATTGAGTTAAACCATTTTTCAAAGCCTTTTAAGATGGACCTCAATCTTTAACCAATCATCATTTTAACTTTGACGAGTTCAGGGTATTTGAGATTGACTTGTCAAACATTCGATGGGTCATACCAGGTTTACCTGGACTGAGTGGCTTACTGAAAAAGGCAGGATAACCCGGGGTTTTAGGTGAATACACCTGGCTTCCAAGCCTGGCTTGATAGCCTATCACAAGGGTGCAAGCTCGTTGTTCTTTGAGAAGCAAGGAGCCCCCAAGTAATATTTGAGCTATGCTCAGTGGTTACCTATGTTTGAGTTGTGCTTTATGCAACAGACTCTCTCTGGTTCCACATAATTTCCTTTTGGCTTTAAGCCTATCAAAAGGTGTAGCTATGGTGTAAATACAACCAAGCCCCCTAGTGATTTCCCTTTTTGGTCTTAAGCCGATCAAGAGGTGTAGCTATGGTTCGAATACGACCAAGCCCCCTAGTGATTTCCTTTATATCTGTGTGGCCTTATGGGTTGGGTTAATAAAACTCCGCTTTGTAAGTAGAAGCCCCCATGGAACCACACATGATGTAAAAAAGAACAAAGACCCCGCTTTAGCTGAGGCTCCGGTTTATTATATAATATATACATTGTCATAAGTATGTACATAAGAAGAGCCTGTGGCTCAAGTATAGTAAGGCCGAAGAAGAGCTATATTCCATGGCCGCTGGGTCTCCTCCTCCAATTTGTGTGAGTCTTTGTGCTCTCGAACATCGATAAGGTAGTATGACCCGTTGTGCAGGTTTTTGCTGACCACAAAAGGTCCTTCCCAAGGTGGGGATAACTTGTGCATATCAGTCTGATCCTGGATGAGCCGGAGCACTAGATCGCCTTCTTGAAAAGTTCTGGTCTTAACCCAGCGGCTGTGATAATGTCGGAGATCTTGTTGATAAATCGCCGACCGTGCCGCTGCGAGATCACGCTCCTCATCTAACAAGTCCAGTGAGTACTGACGTGCCTTCTCATTTTCAGCTTCTATGTAAGCCGCCACACGGGGTGAGTCATGACAGATGTCACTAGGGAGAACCGCCTCTACTCCGTAAACCATGAAGAAAGGCGTGTAACCCATAGATCTGTTTGGTGTGGTGTTGATACTCCATAATACGGAAGGTAACGCCTCCACCCAACAACCCGGCGTACGCTTTAAAGGAACCATAAGCTGGGGTTTAATACCTCTCAAAATTTCTTGATTTGCCCTCTCTGCTTGACCATTAGACCGGGGGTGAGCCACTGACGCTACATCAAGCCGGATGTGCTCTCGTTGACAAAATTCCTCCATATCACCCTTGGACAGATTAGTACCATTATTAGTTATAATGCTGTGTGGAAAACCAAACCGGAATATTACCTTTTTGATTAATTGAACCGCTATGGCTGCATCACACTTACTGACTGACTCTGCCTCTACCCACTTGGTAAACTTGTCAACCGCCACCGACAGGTTGGTCCTTTTGTCCTTGGACCTCTTAAAGGGTCCAACCATATCGAGCCCCCAAGTTTCAAATGACCAAGTGATTGGAATCATTCTCAACTCTTGAGCCGGAACATGAGCGCGACGTGCAAATTTCTGACAACCGTCACACCTTTTTACCAAATCCTCAGCATCAGCATGAGCCGCCAACCAATAGAAAGTCGTGACGAAAAGCCTTAGCCACCAAGGATTTTGAACCGGCGTGGTGACCACAATCCCCTTCATGGATTTCTCGCAAAATATCACAACCCTGTTGAGGAGACACACAACGCTGAATCGCTCCTATGACGCTGTAATGATGTAGCTCCCCGTTGATAACGGTCATTGACTTGGATCGCTGGATTATCTGCCGGGCCAAGGTTTAATCATCCGGTAACTCGCCCCGGTTCATGTAAGCCATGTACGGGACTGTCCAATCTGGTGTAACATGCAAAGCCGCCACCAACTGGGCATCCGGGTCAGGAATAGCCAACTCCTCCTCTGTGGGTATCTTGACCGACGGATTATGAAGTACATCGAGGAAGATATTAGGTGGCACCGGTTTACGCTGAGAGCCTAGACGACTTAAAGCGTCCGCCGCTTCATTCTTTCGCCGGTCTATATGGTCAACTTGATAACCCTTGAAATGACCAGCCACTATGTCCACCTCTCGTCGATATGCAGCCATGAGCGGATCCTTAGAATCCCAGGTGCCAGATACCTGCTGAGCCACCATGTCCGAGTCACCGAAGCATTTAACTCGGCTTAAATTCATCTCTTTAGCCATCAGAAGGCCATGGAGCAAGGCCTAATACTCAATTGCATTGTTAGTACAAGGGAACATTAAGCGGAGAACATAACAAAACTTGTCACCTCATGGGGAAGTTAATATGAGTCCAACCCCCAAGCCCTCCAATTGCCTGGACCAATCAAAGTGAATAGTCCAATAAGTGTTGTCTGGCTTTTCCTCTAGTGCCTGCAACTCTGTCCAATCATTGATGAAGTCCACGAGTGCTTGAGATTTGATCGCTGTGCGAGGTGTATATCTGAGCCCGTGAGGTCCAAGCTCAATAGCCCACTTGGCAATCCGGCCAGTCGCTTCTCTGTTTTGGATGATATCTCCTAGAGGGGCTGAACTAACCACTGTGATAGCATGACCTTGAAAATAATGTTTGAGCTTTCGGCTTGCCATGAAAACTCCATACACCAACTTCTGCCAATGTGGGTACCTCTGCTTTGATTCAATAAGCACCTCACTGATGTAATAAACCGGCCGTTGAACCGGATACTCCTTTCCGGCCTCCTTGCGCTCTACTACAATAGCCACACTAACAGCCCGGGCGTTAGCAGCCACATACAGCAACAAGGGCTCTTTATCAACCGGAGCCACAAGGACGGGCGGCTCGGCCAACTGTCTCTTCAAATCCTCAAATGCTTTATCAGCCGCGTCACTCCAAACGAAATCATCCGTTTTCTTTAGCATCTGATACAAAGGAATAGCCTTCTCCCCAAGGCGGCTGATAAACCGGCTTAGAGCTGCAATCCGGCCTGCCAAACGCTGAACATCATTGATACACACCGGTTTAGCCAGGAACGTCATAGCTGATTTTTTTTCAGGTTAGCCTCAATGCCTCTGTTGGTGATACGTCCATTTTGCATCATGCTTTTATATCGGTATTTATCGCATTATGGACTATTATTTCACTTTATGTCACAATACTTATGGCTATTCTCTCTTATTTTACAAGGTTTACATAACGAGAGAGAATGTCGGCAGCTGGAATTCTGGCCTGGAAAAGGAGCAAATATTAGAGACCTATTCTGCGCAACTCCAAAAGTCCTGAAACTCCACGGAACATCTTAAAAGAAATAAAGAAAAATCCACGCCAAAGATGAAGGCCAGGGGGCCCACACCCTGCTCACGAGGGTGGGGGGCTGCCCCCCTTAGGGTGCGCCCCCTACCTCGTGGGCCCCCTGGTGGCTCTCCGACGTCCATCTTCTCCTATATGAGGTCTTTCAATGAGAAAAAAATAGAAGGAACTTTTCAGGACGAGACTCCGCCGCCACGAGGCGGAACCTTGGCGGATCCAATCTAGAGCTCCGGCAGCGCTGTTCTGCCGGGGATACTTCCCTCCGGGAGGGGGAGATCATCACCATCGTCATCACCAACGCTCCTCTCATCGGGAGAGGGCAATCTCCATCAACATCTTCACCAGCACCATCTCATCTCCAAACCCTAGTTCATCTCTTGTATCCAATTATTGTCTCAAAGTCCGGGATTGGTGCTAGTAGGTTGCTAGTAGTGTTGATTACTCCTTGTAGTTGATGCTAGTTGGTTTAATTGGTGGAAGATCATATGTTCAGATCCTATATGCATATTATTACCCCTCTGATTATGAACATGAATATGCTTTGTTAGTAATTACGTTCGTTCCTGAGGACAAGGGAGAAGTCTTGCTATGAGTAGTCATGTGAATTTGGTATTCGTTTGATATTTTGATAAGATGTATGTTGTCTAGCCTCTAGTGGTGTTATGTGAACGTCGACTACATAACACTTCACCATTATTTGGGCCTAGAGGAAGGCATTGGGAAGTAATAAGTAGATGATGGGTTGCTAGAGTGACAGAAGCTTAAACCCTAGTTTATGCGTTGCTTCGTAAGGGGCTGATTTGGACCCATATGTTTCATGCTATGGTTAGGTTTACCTTAATACTTTTTTTGTAGTTGCGGATGCTTGCAATAGAGGTTAATCATAAGTGGGATGCTTGTTCAAGTAAGAACAACACCCAAGCACCGGTCCACCCACATATCAAATTTTCAAAGTATCGAACGTGAATCATATGAACGTGATGAAAACTAGCTTGACGATATTCCCATGTGTCCACGGGAGCGCTTTTCCTATTATAAGAGTTTGTTCCGGCTTGTCCTTTGCTACAAAAGGATTGGGCCACCTTGCTGCACTTTATTTACTTTTGTTACTTGTTGCTCGTTACAATTATCTTATCATAAAACTATCTGTTACCACTTATTTCAGTACTTGTAGAGAATACCTTGCTAAAAACTGCTTATCATTTCCTTCTGCTCCTCGTTGGGTTCGACACTCTTACTTATTGAAAGGACTATGATAGATCCCCTATACTTGTGGGTCATCAAGACTCTTTTCTGGCACCATTGCCGGGGAGTGTAGCGCCTTTGGTAGGTGGAATTTGGTAAGGAAAAATTTATATAGTGTGCTGAAATTTACTGTCACTTGTTACTATGGAAAGTTATTCTCTGAGGGGCTTGTTCGGGGTATCTTCACCCCATCCAGTAGAGCAAAGAGTTGCTCCTCAACCTACTGAACCTATTGAAAATGAAACTCCTTATGAGTATCCTTCGGGTATGATAGAAAAATTGCTAGCTAATCCTTTTACAGGAGATGGAACAAAGCATCCTGATGAGCACTTAATATATGTGGATGAAGTTTGTGGATTATTTAAGCTTGCAGGTATACCCGATGATGTTGCTAAGAAGAAGGTCTTCCCTTTATCTTTGAAGGGAGACGCATTGATATGGTACAGGCTATGTGATGATATGAGATCATGGGACTATAAAAGATTGAAGCTGGAATTTCATCAAAAGTATTACCCTATGCATCTTGTTCATCATGATCGCAATTATATATATAATTTCTGGCCTCACGAAGGAGAAAGCATTGCTCAAGCTTGGGGGAGGCTTAAATCAATGTTATATTCATGCCCCAATCATGAGCTCTCAAGAGAAATAAGTATGCAGAGTTTTTATGCTCGGCTTTCTGATAACAATCGCACCATGCTCGATACTTCTTGTGTTGGCTCTTTTATGATGAAGACTATTGAATTCATATGGAATTTATTGGATAGAACTAAACGCAACTCTGAAGATTGGGACCTCGACGAAGGTAAGGAGTCAGGTATGACACCTAAACTTGATTGTGTTAAATCTTTTATGGATACCGATATTTTCCATAAGTTTAGCACTAAATATGGACTTGACTCTGAGATAGTAGCTTCTTTCTGTGAATCTTTTGCTACTTATGTTGATCTCCCTAAGGAGAAGTGGTTTAAATATCACGCTCCCATAGAAGTAAAAGTAGCTGTACCTATTAAAGTTGAAGAAAATACTGTCACTTATAATGATTTTATTGTTCCTACTTCTTATATTGAGAAACCACCTTTCCCTGTTAGAATAAAGGATCATGCTAAAGCTTCAACTGTTGTTCGTAAAAGTAATATTAGAACTTATACACCTCCTGAGCAAGTTAAAGTAGAACCTAATATTGCTATTGTTAAAGATCTCTTGTCTAATAATATTGATGGGCATGTTATTCAGTTCGAAGGTGAAACTGCTAGAATTGCTAAACCTTGTGATAAAGATAAACATAGACCTGTGAAGCGTGCCTGTTATTTCTGTTAAAATAGGAGATCATTGTTATCATGGCTTATGTGATATGGGTGGTAGTGCTAGTGTTATACCTTATGACTTATATGAAGAAATTAAGAATGAAATTGCACCTGCTGAGTTAGAAGATATCGATGTCACAAACACTATTTCAGCGATGAGAATTGTTAGGGATGTTGAAGTCTTGTGTGGGAAAACTAAATATCCTGCTGATTTTCTTGTTCTTACTTCCTCGCAGGATAGCTTTTGTCCCATTATATTTGGTAGACCCTTCTTAAATACTGTCAATGCTACCATAGATTGCACTAAGAATGTTGTTACTGTTGGCTTGGATGATATGGTTCATGAGTTTAATTTCTCTAAATTTAGTAAACAACATCGTGAGGAAGAATTATCTAGTAAGGATGAAATTATTGGTCTTGCTTCTATTGCCGTACCTCCTAGTGATCCTTTAGAACACTATTTGCTAGACCATGAAAATGATATGTTCATGAATGATAGAAGGGAAATAGATGAAGTATTCTTTAAACAGGAACCTATTCTGCATCACAACTTGCCTGTTTAAATCTTAGGGGATCCTCCTCCACCCAAGGGTGATCCCGTGTTTGAGCTTAAACCTTTGCCTGATAATCTTAAATATGCTTATCTTGATGAAAAGAAGATATATCCTGTTATTATTAGTGCTAACCTTTCAGAGCATGAAGAAGAAAGATTATTGAAAACTCTGAAGAAGCATCGTGCTGCTATTGGATATACTCTTGATGATCTTAAGGGCATTAGTCCCACTCTATGTCAACATAAAATAAATTTGGAAGCAGACGCTAAACCAGTTCATGATCCTCAACGACGTCTGAATCCTAAAATGAAAGAAGTGGTAAGAAAAGAAATACTAAAGCTTCTGGAGGCAGGTATAATCTATCCCGTTGCTGATAGTGAGTGGGTAAGTCATGTCCATTGTGTCCCTAAGAAGGGAGGTATTACTGTTGTCCCTAATTATAAAGATGAATTGATTCCACAAAGAATTATCATAGGTTATAGGATGGTAATTCATTTCCGCAAATTAAATAAAGCTACCAAAAAGATCATTACCCCTTACCTTTTATTGATCAAATGCTAGAAAGATTATGCAAACATACACACTATTGCTTTCTAGATGGTTATTCTGGTTTCTCTCAAATACCTGTGTCGGCTAGAGATCAATCAAAGACTACTTTTACATGCCCTTTTGGTACTTTTGCTTATAGACGTATGCCTTTTGGTTTATGTAATGCACCTGCTACCTTTCAAAGATGCACGATGGCTATATTCTCTGACTTTTGTGAAAAGATTTGTGAGGTTTTCATGGACGACTTTTCCGTCTATGGTTCCTCTTTTGATGATTGCTTGAGCAATCTTGATCGAGTTTTGCAGAGATGTGAAGAAACTAATCTTGTCTTGAATTGGGAAAAGTGCCACTTTATGGTTAATGAAGGTATTGTCTTGGGGCACAAAGTTTCTGAAAGAGGTATTGAAGTTGATAAAGCCAAGGTTGATGCTATTGAAAAGATGCCATGTCCCAAGGACATCAAAGGTACAAGAAGTTTCCTTGGTCACGCCGGATTTTATAGGAGGTTCATTAAGGACCACTCAAAAATTTCTCGGCCTCTGACCAATTTATTGCAAAAAGATATACCATTTGTCTTTGATGATGATTGTGTAGAAGCATTTGAAATACTTAAGAAAGCATTAGTCACTGCACCTATTGTTCAGCCACCTGATTGGAACCTACCCTTTGAAATTATGTGTGATGCTAGTGATTATGCTGTAGGTGCTGTTCTAGGGAAAAGAGTTGATAAGAAATTAAATGTTATTCATTATGCTAGTAAGACTCTACACAATGCTCAAAGAAATTATGCTACTACTGAAAAAGAACTCTTAGCAGTTGTATTTGCTTGTGATAAGTTCAGATCTTATATTGTTGATTCTAAAGTAACTATTCAATCTGATCATGTTGCTATTAAATATCTTATGGAAAAGAAAGATGCTAAGCCTAGACTTATTAGATGGGATCTCTTTCTACAAGAATTTGATTTGCATATTGTTGATAGAAAGGGAGCTGAGAACCCCGTTGCAGACAACTTGTCTAGGTTAGAAAATATTCTTGATGACCCACTACCTATTAATGGTAGTTTTCCTGATGAACAATTAAATGTTATAAGTACTTCTCGTAGTACTCCATGGTATGCTGATTATGCTAATTATATTGTTGCTAAGTTTATACCACCTAGCTTCACATACCAACAAAAGAAAAAGTTCTTCTATGATTTAAGACATTACTTTTGGGATGACCCACATCTTTATAAAGAAGGAGTAGCTGGTGTTATTAGACGTTGTGTACCTGAGCATGAACAGGAACAGATCCTACACAAGTGTCATTCCGAGTCTTATGGAGGACACCACGCTGGAGATAGAACTGCACATAAGGTATTGCAATATGGTTTTTATTGGCCTACTCTCTTCAAGGATGCCCTTAAGTTTGTCTTGTCTTGTGATGAATGTCAAAGAATTGGTAATATTAGTAGACGTCAAGAAATGCCTATGAATTATTCTCTTGTTATTTAACCGTTTGATGTTTGGGACTTTGATTATATGGGACCTTTTCCTGCCTCTAATGGATACACACATATTCTAGTTGCTGTTCATTACGTTACTAAGTGGGTAGAAGCTATTCCAACTAGTAGTGCTGATCATAACACTTCTATTAAAATGCTTAAGGAAGTTATTTTCCCAAGGTTTGGAGTCCCTAGATATTTAATGACTGATGGTGGTTCACACTTTATTCATGGTGCTTTCCGTAAAATGCTTGCTAAATATGATGTTAATCATAGAATTGCATCTCCTTATCACCCACGGTCTAGTGGTCAAGTAGAGTTGAGTAATAGAGAGCTCAAATTAATTTTGCAAAAGACTGTTAATAGGTCTAGAAAGAATTGGTCTAAGAAACTTGATGATGCATTATGGGCTTATAGAACTGCATACAAAAACCCTATGGGTATGTCTCCATATAAAATGGTTTATGGAAAAGCATGTCACTTACCTCTCGAACTAGAACATAAGGCATATTGGGCTATTAAAGAGCTCAACTATGATTTTAAACTTGCCGGTGAGAAGAGGTTATTTGATATTAGCTCACTTGATGAATGGAGAACCCAAGCTTATTAAAATGCCAAGTTGTTTAATGAAAAAGTTAAAAGATGGCATGACAAAAGGATACAAAAGCGTGAGTTTAATGTAGGTGATTATGTATTGCTATACAACTCTCGTTTAAGATTTTTTGCAGGCAAACTTCTCTCTAAATGGGAAGGCCCCTATGTATCGAAGAGGTCTATCATTCCGGTGCCATAAAAATCAACAACTTTGAAGGCACAAATCCGAATACCACGGTCAAAGAATTAAGCATTATATCTCAGGTAATCCCATAAATGTTGAAACCAATATTATTGAAACCGTAACCCCGGAGGAATACATAAGAGACACTTTCCAGAACGTTTCAGACTCCGAAAAGGAATAGGTATGTGGTACGGTAAGTAAACCGACTCCAAAACAATTTTAAGGCAATATTTCTCTGTTTTGGAATATTTAGAAAAATAGAAAAATAAGTAGCAGTCCGGGAAGGACACGAGGGACCCACGAGGGTGGTGGGCGCGCCCCCCTACCTCGTGAGCACCTCATGTGCCTTTCGGACTCCGTTTTCTTGCACGTTACGTATTTTGGTCGGTAAAAATTCATTATATATCTCCCGGGTTTTGACTCCCGTATCACGCAAACTCCTGTCTTTGTTTCGAGCTGTTTTTCTGACAGATCTAGATTATCATGACGTCCCCAAGTGCTTCCAAGGACAAGTTCTTCGAGAAGGTCATCCACCCTTACCTCGCGGAGGTGCTGCGACACCCTCAAACCATTGAGATGCGTGATGGGTTGTTGCACATCCGCGATGTTGAGGGACCAAAGGGAACCGGAAGCATGGAGACGAGGCTCGAAGCAATGGAGCAACAAGTTTTCAAGTGCCAGGGGATGGTGGAGCGTGGAATCAACGCTAGCCACACGATGCTCGCGGAGTTCACTAACAACTACAAGCCGGATGCCAAGAACACCGAGGAGGCCATCTTCAAGCTATATGAGAAGATCGAGCACCTCCAAGCCCAAATCTATGACCTGCAAAACCAAAACTGTGAGTATGAATATAGATTCAAAAGAATGAGTTTGGCTGCAGATTCGAGGATTCCGGAGACTCGATCATCCTTCTATGATGGTGAACCTATGCCTTGGAAGATGGATGACAAGCCCGCATCATCAACAACACCTCCTTCTTCACCACAAGGAGATATAATCACATGGGTATGGGCACTCCCCTTGGCAACTGCCAAGCTTGGGGGAGGTGCCCCGGTATCGTATCACAATCACAACTCCTATCTTTACCGTTTTTCTTAGTTCGATCCTATTAGTAGTATCTTGATCTAGTAGAATAAAGTTTATGGCATGATCTAGTTTTGAGTTTTGCTTTATGATCTCTCTATGTAATCGAGTCCGTGAGCTATATATAATAAAGATTAGTGTTGAGTCAAGGGCTTGATTATTTTGCCATGATCTTGGGTGAATAAAAGAAAAGAGAAAAAGAATAAAAAGAAACAAAAAGTTCATATTGATCTTATTGAGAGTAATGACTTCACATAAAAGAGTATGATGATTAAAAGTTGTTGGGAGTTGGCAGACATAGCTTTGGTCATTGTTGCAATTAATAGGAAGTAATAAGGAAAGAGAGGTTTTCACATATAGATATATTATCATTGACATCTTTTATGATTGGGAGCACTCATTAAAATATGACATGCTAAAGAGTTGATGTTGGACAAGGAAGACAACGTAATGAGTTATGTCTTTCTTATATCTGAGATAAAGTATGTTGTCATGGATCCTCTAACTTGTTGAGCTTGCCTTTCCCCCTCATGCTAACCAAATTCTCAGCACTAAGTAGAAATACTACTTGTGCTTCCAAATACCCTTAAACCAGTTTTGCCATGAGAGTCCACCATATCTACCTATGGATTGAGTAAGATCCTTCAAGTAAGTTGTCATCGGTGCAAAGCAATAAAAATTGCTCTAAATATGTATGATTGATTGGTGTGGGAGAAATAAGCTTTATATGATCTTGTGATGTGGAAGTAATAAAAGCGACGGACTGCATAATAAAGGTTCATATCACAAGGGGCAATATAAAGTGACGTTCTTTCGCATTGAGATTTTATGCATCCAACCATAAAAGCGCATGGCAACCTCTGCTTCCCTCTGTGAAGGGCCTATCTTTTATTAATATCTTCTACCTTATGCAAGAGTCATGGTGATCTTCACCTTTTCTTTTTTCATTTTATCCTTTGGCAAGCTCAGCATGTTGGAAAGAACATGATATATATATCTAATTGGATGTAGGGGAGCATGAACCATTATTGTTGACATTACCCTTGAGGTAAAAGGTTGTGGGGCAAAACTATAAGCCCCTATCTTTCTTTGTGTCCGATTAAAACTCCGTAACCACAAGTATCGCGTGAGTGTTAGCAATTATGGAGGACTAAATGATAGTTGAGTATGTGGACTTGCTTTTTAGCTCTGTCATAGACTCTTTCCGATGTTATGATAAATTGCAATTGCTTCAATGACTGAGATTATAGTTTGTCGGAGCCCAATAAGGTTTATGATTTATACTTTTGCATTGTGAATAGATCATCACTTGAACATAAGTAATCATATGACAAAATCTATATATGTTGCTGTTATGAGAATAATCATGATGCCTTCATGTCCGTATTTTATTTTTATCGACGCCTCTACTTCTAAACATGAGAACATATTTATTGTTATCGGATTTTCGCTTGAGGACAAGCGAGGTCTAAGCTTGGGGGAGTTGATACGTCCATTCTGCATCATGCTTTTATACCGATATTTATCGCATTATAGACTGTTATTTCACTTTATGTCACAATACTTATGGCTATTCTCTCTTATTTTACAAGGTTTACATAAGGAGGGAGAATGCCGACAGCTGGAATTCTGGTATAGAAAAGGAGCAAATATTAGAGACCTATTCTGCGCAACTCCAAAAGTCCTGAAACTCCACGGAACATCTTAAAAGAAATAAAGAAAAATCCACACCAAAGATGAAGGCCAGGGGGACCACACCCTGCTCACGAGGGTGGGGGGCGCGCCCCCCGTAGGGCGCGCCCCTACCTCGTGGGCCCCCTGGTGGCTCTCCGATGCCCATCTTCTCCTATATGAGGTCTTTCGATGAGAAAAAAATAGAAGGAACTTTTCGGGACAAGACTCCGCCACCACGTGGCAGAACCTTGGCGGATCCAATCTAGAGCTCCGGCAGCGCTGTTCTGCCGGGGATACTTCCCTCCGGGAGGGGGAAATTATCACCATCGTCATCACCAATGCTCCTCGCATCGGGAGAGGGCAATCTCCATCAACATCTTCACCAGCACCATCTCATCTCCAAACCCTAGTTCATCTCTTGTATCTAATTCTTGTCTCAAAGTCCGGGATTGGTGCTAGTAGGTTGCTAGTAGTGTTGATTACTCCTTGTAGTTGATGCTAGTTGGTTTAATTGGTGGAAGATCATATGTTCAGATCCTATATGCATATTATTACCCCTCTGATTGTGAACATGAATATGCTTTGTGAGTAATTACGTTCGTTCCTGAGGACAAGGGAGAAGTCTTGCTATGAGTAGTCATGTGAATTTGGTATTCGTTTGATATTTTGATAAGATGTATGTTGTCTAGCCTCTAGTGGTGTTATGTGAACGTCGACTACATAACACTTCACCATTATTTGGGCCTAGAGGAAGGCATTGGGAAGTAATAAGTAGATGATGGGTTGCTAGAGTGACAGAAGCTTAAACCCTAGTTTATGCGTTGCTTCGTAAGGGGCTGATTTGGATCCATATGTTTCATGCTATGGTTAGGTTTACCTTAATACTTTTGTTGTAGTTGCGGATGCTTGCAATAGAGGTTAATCATAAGTGGGATGATTGTTCAAGTAAGAACAGCACCCAAGCACCGGTCCACCCACATATCAAATTATCAAAGTATCGAACGCGAATCATATGAACGTGATGAAAACTAGCTTGACGATATTCCCATGTGTCCTCGGGAGCGCTTTTCCTATTATAAGAGTTTGTTCTGGCTTGTCCTTTGCTACAAAAGGATTGGGCCACCTTGCTGCACTTTATTTACTTTTGTTACTTGTTGCTCATTACAATTATCTTATCACAAAACTATCTGTTACCACTTATTTCAGTACTTGCAGAGAATACCTTGCTGAAAACCGCTTATCATTTCCTTCTGCTCCTCGTTGGGTTCGACACTCTTACTTATCAAAAGGACTACGATAGATCCCCTATACTTGTGGGTCATCAGTTGGACACCAGAAAACCCAAGAGCTTGCCTGCCGGAACACCGAAGAGACATTTAGCCAGATTAAGCATCATCTTATAGACCCGGAGGTTTTCAAAAGTCTCTCTCAAGTCATCTATCAA
Organism: Triticum aestivum; assembly: GCF_018294505.1. Classification (NCBI taxonomy): domain Eukaryota; kingdom Viridiplantae; phylum Streptophyta; class Magnoliopsida; order Poales; family Poaceae; genus Triticum; species Triticum aestivum. Next base: position 58,783,058 of record NC_057806.1, read on the forward strand.
TGATTCCTCCTTCCTGGACTTTACCACAATATCATCCACATAAGCATGAACATTGCGCCCAATCTTTTTATGAAGACAATTCTGAACACAACGTTGATACGTCACCTGGGCACTCTTGAGGCCAAAGGGCATAGATACATAGCAGAAGGCTCCAAAAGGAGTTATGAAAGTTGTCTTCTCATGGTCCTTAACTGCCATTTTGATCTGATGATAACCATAATAAGCATCTAGAAAACACAAACAGTCACAACCCGCCGTAGCATCAATAATCTGATTGATACGAGGGAGGGCAAAGGGCTCAGCTGGACAAGCCTTGTTCAAATCCGTGTAGTCCACACACATACGCCAAGTGCCGTTTTTCTTAAGAACCAGCACCGGATTAGCTAGCCACTCCGGGTGAAAGACCTCTATGATAAACCCTGTGGCCAACAGTCGAGCCACCTCCTCACCAATAGCCTTACGCCTTTCTTCATTGAAGTGGCGGAGAAACTGCCTGACCGGTTTAAACTTAGGATCTATATTAAGTGTGTGCTCAGCGAGTTCCCTCGGTACACCTGGCATGTCAGAAGGCTTCCATGCAAAGATGTCCCAGTTCTCATGGATGAACTCGATGAGCGCGCTTTCCTATTTGGGATCCAGGTTAGCACTGATGCTGATCGCTTGGATGAATCGACGGGAACAAAATCAACCATCTTAGTGTCTGTAGCCGATTTAAACTTTAACGCCGGATCATGCTCCGTACTTGGTTTTTTCAAAGAAGTCATGTCTGTCGGATCAACATTGTCTTTATAAAACTTCAGCTCCTCGGTGGCACAAACCGACTTAGCATAAGCCGCATCACCCTCTTCACATTCCAAAGCAATCTCCCTGCTCCCATGTACTGTGATGGTCCCCTTATGATCTGGCATCTTCAGCTGTAGATAAACATAACACGACCTCGCCATGAACTTGGCATAAGCCGGTCGTCCGAACAGGGCATGATACGGACTCTTGATTTTCACCACCTCAAACGTCAATGTTTCTGACCTTGAATCATAATCATCTCCAAAATCCACCTCTAGGGCTATCTTGCACACTGGATACGCCGATTTACCAGGCACCACACCGTGAAAAACGGTGTTCGACGGTTTAAGATTCTTTTTTGTCAATCCCATACGGCGGAAGGTATCATAGTAAAGGATATTGATGCTACTTCCCCCATCCATAAGCACTTTGGTGAACTTATACCCCCCAACTTGAGGTGCCACCACTAAGGCCAGATGACCCGGATTATCAATTCGGGGTGGGTGATCCTCTCGACTCCATAAAATTGGTTGTTCAGACCAGCGCAAATACCGAGGCACTGCCGGTTCAACAGAGTTCACGGCCCTTTTGTGAAGCTTCTGATCACGCTTACACAAGCTAGTAGTGAAGACATGATACTTCCCACTATTCAACTGCTTCGGATTGCTCTGATAACCCGACTGCTACTGCTGCTGATTCCCCTGATGGTTATAACCTCCCTGATTGCCCTGATTACCTTGGTTGCCATGTCCGGTATGATGGCCTTGGAATCCTGAACCGGAGCTGCTGCCTCCGTAACCCGGCCCATGAAAACCACCTCCTGAACCGCCGGGCGGGCCATTATCGTATTGAAACATATTGGAATTCTTGAACTCTCGCATGATGAAACAATCCTTCCAAAGATGTGAAGCTGGCTTCTCCTTCGATCCGTGCTTTGGACAAGGTTGATTTAACAGGCGCTCCAGATTGGGGCCTGACCCTCCGCCCCTCTAAGGCGGTTTGCCCTTACAACATTGACCGTTATCCTGGGTGTTGGTGTTAGCCACAAAGTCCAGGCTATTATCTGCTTTGCACTTACCATTATTCCCATGACCTGCCGGATTGTGTTGCTGCCCCTTGGCATTGCCGTTCTTTTTCCTCTTCCCCGGTTTGTCATCCTCCGACTCAGGGTCTTTGGTACCATATGAATCGACATATTTCACCAAAGCAGCCATAAGGGTTGACATGTCATTGTAGTGACGTTTGAGCCTTCCCAACTTCAATTTTAATGGCATAAACCGGCAATTGCCCTCCAACGTCAAAACTGATGTATCCACGTTGATGCGGTCTGACGAATGCAGAATAGCTGAGACTCGCTTCACCCAATGGGTTGTAGACTCCCCATCCTCTTGAACACAAGCGTCCAGGTCCACAATCGACATAGGCTTCTTACAAGTATCCTTAAAATTCTTGATAAACCGGTTTTTTTAACTCGGCCCATGACCCGACGAAGTTAGCCGGTAAGCTCTTTAACCAAGTACGAGCTGTTCCTTCCAACATCATGGTGAAATACTTAGCACACACCGCTTCATCCACATCCATCATCTCCATTGCCATCTCATAACTCTCAACCCATGATTCAGGGGGTAAATCGGCAGTGTAATTGGGAACCTTGCGAGGGCCTTTGAAATCCTTGGGTAGTCGTACATTGCGCAAGGCTGGGGTGAGGCAGGGCACCCCCAAAGAACTGAAGACCACACCTGGCTCCACTGAGGTGGTCGGACGAACCATAGTAGGCTGACGAACTACGTGCTGAGCTGCTAACTCGGCCTCTCGACGTGCTCGGCCATGATCCACCACATCTTGTGCATTGGCACCATCACCTGCCGGGTTACGATGTCGCGCACTGCTTGACACAACTGGTTCATCCTCAATGTGCCTGTTGTAGCTCCGACTCAGATGGGGGGTGGAATGAATCCTCTCGCGACTATGCTAATAAGCCTGCTGCTGGGTTAAAGCTATTTGAAGGAGCTCTCTGGCCCGTCGTGTCTCAATCGCCACTGGAGACTCGTCGTCCATCGGGAGGGCTGCTAATCGTGAAGCGGCGGCCACAATGTTATCCAACGGGTTGGAGTAATGCCCCAGGGGTGTCAGAATGTACTGCGGCACAATGTTGTTCTGACGAGGTGGGTCCATCATGCGCGGCTGAATCGACTCTCCTGTTACCGATGCCTCCGTCTGATTTATCACTGGCTGGTTACTGGTCCCTGCTCCTGGCGCATTGAAGAGGTTTCTTGGCTCATAACCCGGCGGGAGGTGCGGCCGGTATCTCCTCCTCATGACATCATCTGAGGCACTCTGATCCAGCCTAAGCCGGTAGGCATGAGCTTCTAACTCGGCCTGCTCTGTAGCCATCCTGGCGTTCTCTGCTGCCAGGTCCACTTTAGCCTAAGTTATCCGATCTTTCACCTTTGCAATCTCCGTATTGTGCTGATCTCGGGTTGCTGCATCTACTTCTGCTGCCAGCAATGTTGCCAAAGCGTCGAACAAATCAGAAAAACCTGAGCCGGAGGCGGCGTAGAGCCCCTTGCTCCCGCTGGCGTTGCTGTTGCTGAACCAGAGATCATTGCCGCGGTGGTAGAAGAGTGTTGCATTGGTTGTGTACCGGCCATGAAGACCGCGACCTGGCTTGGCAGATCAAGGGGGTCCGGAATACTCTTGCCATCGGAACCTCCACTAATCTGGCCGTCCTGTAGCTGATACAGCGACTCAGTCTCTCCATTGAAGACTCGTCGTCAGAGAAGACAACGGTTTCTCCATCATATGCCGGTCCATCCTCATATTCCACTCCATGGATGACACCTATGAAGACATGTTTTACGGCGGGCTGAACCGGGGCAGAGCTTGCATGCTAAGCCATTTTGATGGTGTCGGTGCAGGTGTCCGGCTCAGGGCCCGGTTCGTCGATCCTACTGATGAAGACGTGAATCCCACCAAAGGGGACCCGATACCCGTATTCAATTGAACAGTCCTTGGGACCCCATCCTGCATCGTCGATGTAGAGCTTTCCGCGACGACTCTTAGTCATCCGTCCCACAACGTATCCCTTGAGTCCTTCGAAGCTGCCCTTCAAGAACTCAAAACCATCATGCGATAGCCCCAACAAAGCCCATTGTTGGAATATACAATCCAAGTTCTATAATGAAAAATTCCCACTAGTATATGAAAGTGACAATATAAGAGACTCTCTATCATGAAGATCACACTACTAGAGAAAACCTTACTAGTGGCGCTGGTTTTTTACATAGCAGTAGCACGGGCACCCGCGCTACTGCTAGGGCGCTACATCTATTACTTAATAGTAGCGCGTTTCTAAACAAGCGCTGCAACTAAGATACTTAGTAGTAGCGCCTCTTTCTCTACCAACACTACTACTATCATCACGTAGTAGTAGCGCCCTATTTTCTCCCCACGCTACAACTAGGTAAATAGAAATAAAAAATAAAAAAGGAGTCATATGCAATATTCATGGAAATCAAGACAAGTCTAGTGCAAATAAACTAAGTTCACAGAACCATCTCACAAGCATTAACGACAATACCACATTTAATATAACCACACAATCTCACAAACTCATATATAGTAGTCAACAATGCATGGATAGATCATAGTTGATAAGTCTACTAGGTAGTCATACTAGCATATATATGGTTCAGCAGCCACACGCATGCATATGTAGTTCTAGATGATATCGATGACGACCATCATCCTCAAGCCTGGACGGTGGGTGTTCCTAATAGTAATTAGGATTGCCTGTCCAACATGAAGATTCTTGCCGACGAGGAAGCTCTTCCACCCAACCGAGTTAAAGTGTGTGCGACCGTCTGTGTCCATGCCGTATGCACAAGTGGTGACGGAGCCCCTCGCGGTAAGGTGTATTCCAGCAGAGCCTTCTTCATCAGTCTTGATACCACAACTCTTAGATAGGCTCTTTGGCAATTTTTGAATAAGAAAAACATATCAATTAATAAGTAGTCTCACACATTCTACACCATCAAAAGACAGTACTACATTTCTGCTAAGCATGAATTTTACTAATAAGTATATATGGATTCTACACTATTAACAGTTCTTTGGATTCTACACGAAGCATATATATCATCGGATTCACTAAGCATATAGGTCATCGGATTCACTAAGCATATATATCATCGGACTCTACACTAAGTATAACAATAAAACATATATATCATCGGATTCACTAAGCATATAAGATTCACTAAGCATATATATCATCAGATTCACTAAGCATATAGATCATCGGATTTACTAAGCATATAAGATTCACTAAGCATATATATCATCGGACTCTACACTAAGTATAATAATAAAGCATATAAGATTCACTAAGGATATAAGATTCACTAAGCATATATATCATCGGACTCTACACTAAGTATAACAATAAAGCATATCATCAAATTACTACAGTAAATGCAACATACCATGATATGCCGATCAACCATGGTACTTGTCAGGCGGGTCACGAATGGCACCTCGATGAAGTCAGCACATGGCGGAATGATGTCCCATAGGTTGCACACCTCCTCCTCGCTCAACCTCATTCTTTGAGCAACGATGGCTTCACCAAGTGGGTCGTCATCATCCTCATCATCTTATGCTTTGTTGACATAAATCATGGCCAACTTGGGTCTTTCTGCTCTAAAGGAGAAGCTGATCAACTCACGACCAGTGATACGCATGTGGGCAATGAAACAGACCCATCCATCCCCTCCCACCTGTGTCATATTTCGTCCTTTCTCGACCTCCATAGTGTAGGGGCCCCCAGGAGCCAAAAAGATCACAGAGTCTCCGGTCAGCTTGTTGAATTTTGACCTCACATTGCATGGGACGATCTGTATACAAAAAGCAAAATGATATATACACGATGCATTAATGCCAATAACACTAAAAACAATATAGTGGTTACTAGTTTCATATAATTTATTACCGCCGCATGAAGAAAACTAGACTCGAAGTAGATGTCGAACAGCGTGCCAGTTGCAAGGCTGCTGGCGCACCTTGACTTGCACCGTCGACATGGTGGTGGTGGTGGTGGCGCCATTTACCTAAAGCAATATGATTAAAGGATTAATGATCCAAAAAGTAAACATAAAGTTTTCAATACACATCAGGTTTTGAATAATACACACATCAGGTTCACATCATAGAGAATGCACATCAGTTTCACATGGCAAACAAAATAACAACTAAATTGTAGTTCAGTTCAGACAATAGCCTAATAGAGATCATGTAACCCAAACAGAGCCTAATAATAAGATAAGTGGCACATTGCCATTATTGCGCAAGCAGCGCAAGACAAGCAAAAGTAGTTCAATCGAGAGAGAGAACCCATCTCTAAATCCTAGAACACTAGGCACCGCTACCACTGCCACTAAACAAAAGCCAAGGCAGGACGAGAGAGAACCCCTCTCTAAACCCTAGAACACTAGGCACCACCACCGCCACCACTGCTCCAGGGATAACAACCGAGGAAGAAGAAACCAAGCCTCCATCCTTCTGCTGCCCTTAATCCCCCCTTGCTCAGGTCAGTTCACTTGCTCCCTTCCGCTGCCCTCAATCCTCCCTTCCGCCTCTACCGGCCCGCTTCCTTTTCTGTCACCAAACTTGTGCATCTGGATTAGTTCCTCACCTAACCCCTCTCTCTACTCTCACCTAACCCCTCTCACCTAACCCCGGGCTGCTCTCGCCGGGCGGCCCTGCTAATCTTCTGGGCCGTGCTCGGCGGCACCGACACCGACTACGTGCTCTACAAGGACGCCACCAAACCATCAACACATGCTGCCTCTCCAGTCCTGTGCTAAAAATGGACAAAACCCGCATCAACTTTCCGCCCTCTCCGCCATTCTCCTGCTCCTTCCCCTCCTCCTTCTCCCTCGCCCTCTGCTTGCCCGATGCCGCCATGGCGGCAGCGGCGGCCGCCTCCCTGCTCTCTCGCTGCTGCTGCTCCCACCGCGCGCTGTCCAGCAGCTCCCGCCTCCTCATGTACCTCTCCTGCAGTGCTCCCGCCATCCAACAAAAAGCCTATACTTCTCTCTAACCTAACCCCTCTCTCTACTCTCTCCCCAATAATGCGAGGAAACAAGCCTGGAACACATCGCATCAAAGCGTGGAGCCACCGTGCAATCCCTAAATCCCTTTCCCCCACACCAAATCCCTAAACATGGTAAGCCACCGCGGTGAATCGATCGGGGCCTAGCTAGGTAGTGGTGGCACGCGTGGGGAGGAGGAGATCGAGGGGGACTTACGGGGCTGGAGCGTCGGAGGAGGTGAGAGGCGACCGCGCGTGGTGGCGGTGCACGGCGCCGTCGATGGGGGTGAGGCGGCCGGGGAGGAACCCTAACCGCGGTGGCGTCGTCGGGCGGAGGGGATCGATAATGTGAGAGTGAGGGGGTGGGGGCTCTCGGGCCGATTTTCTTTTCCTCTGGTAGTAGCGCTGGGTAGAGGCCGACGCTACTGCTAAGCCCACCAGCTGTAGCACCCGTTCGAAACAAATGCTATAGGTAAATGGGCTACCGTTTTTGCCCTGCGGCCCATGTAACAACAGTGTGGCCCAAGCTAACAAACGCTGCTGTTATTTACTAGTAGTAGCGTGTTTTCTACCCAGCGCTACTGGTAAATACCAGTAGTGTGGGGTCATAAACAAGCTCTACTGGTAAACTTCTATCTACAAGGACTTTCCTAGTAGTGTCATGGTGCTACTTTGAAGCACAAGTGTGGAAAAAGGATAGTAGCATTGTCCCTTTTTTGGCCTTTCTTTTTTTCATTTGGCCTTCCCTTTTTTGGGGACAATGCTCTATTAATGATGATCATCACACTTCTATTTATTTACAACTCAAAGATTACAACTTGATACTATAACAAAGTATGACTCTATATGAATGCCTCTAGCGGTGTACCGGGATGGGCAATGAATCAAGAGTAACATGTATGAAAATATGATGGTGGTTTTGCCACAAATACGATGTCAACTACATGATCATGCAAGGCAATATGACAATGATGAAACGTGTCATAATAAAAGTAACGGTGGAAAGTTACATGGCAATATATCTCGGAATGGCTATGGAGATGCCAAGGTAGGTATGGTGGCTGTTTTGAGGAAGATATAAGGAGGTTTATATGTGATAGAGCGTATCATATCACGGGGGTTGGATGCACCGACGAAGTTTGCACCAACTCTCAAGGTGAGAAAGGGCAATGCACGGTACCGAAGAAGCTAGCAATGATGGGAAGGTGAGAGTGCGTATAATCCATGGACTCAACATTAGTCATAAAGAACTCACCTACTTATTGCAAAAATCTACAAGTCATCAAAAACCAAGCATTACGCGCATGCTCCTAGGGGGATAGATTGGTAGGAAAAGACCATCGCTCGTCCCCGACCGCCACTAATAAGGAGGACAATCAAAGAAAAACCTCATGCTTCAAATTTGCCACACAACGTTCACCATACGTGCATGCTACGGGACTTGCAAACTGTAACACAAGTATTTCTGAAATTCACAACTACTCAACTAGCATGACTCTAATATCACCATCTTCATATGTCAAAACAATCATCAAGTATCAAACTTCTCATAGTATGCAATGCACTCTATATGAAAGTTTTTATTATACCCATCTTCGATGCCTATCATATTAGGACTAAATTTATAGCCGAAGCAAATTACCATGCAGTTCTAAAGGACTCTTAAAATAATATAAGTGAAGCATGAGAGATCAATAATTTCTATAAAATAAAACCACCATCGTGCTCTAAAAGATATAAGTGAAGCACTAGAGCAAAATTATCTAGATCAAAAGATATAAGTGAAGCACAAAGAGTATTCTACTAAATTTTGATTCATGTGTGTCTCTACAAAAGGTGTGTACAACAAGGATGATTGTGGTAAACTAAAAAGCAAAGACTCAAATCTTACAAGACGCTCCAAGCAAAACACATATCATGTGGTCAATAAAAATATAGCCTCAAGTAAAGTTACTGATGGACGAAGACGAAAGAGGGGATGCCTTCTGGGGCATCCTCAAGCTTAGGCTTTTGGTTGTCCTTGAATTTTACCTTGGGGTGCCTTGGGAATCCCCAAGCTTAGGCTCTTGCCACTCCTTATTCCAAGATCCATCAAATCTTTACCCAAAAACTTGAAAACTTCACAACACAAAACTCAACAGAAAATCTCATGAGCTCCATTAGTATAAGAAAACAAATCACCACTTTAAGGTACTGTAATGAACTCATTCTTTATTTATATTGGTGTTAAAACTACTGTATTCCAACTTCTCTATGGTTCATACCCCCGATACTAGCCATAGATTCATCAAAATAAGCAAGCAATACACGAAAAACAGAATCTGTCAAAAACTGAACAGTCTGTAGCAATCTGTATCGAACGTATACTTATGTAAATCCAAAACTTCTACCAAATTAGGACGACCAGGGTAATTTGTATTATTAATCTACTGCAGTTGGAATTGGTATTTTACCGCTCTTTGGTAAAAAATTAAAATTATTTTCGTGAGTGCATACTTTCTGTTCTTATTAGCAAGATCAAACAATAATCACCCAAGAAGATCCTAAAGGCTTTACTTGGCACAAACACTAATTAAAATAAAAAACACAATCATAGCAGTAGCATGATGAATTATTTATTACTAAACAGGAACAAAAAACAAGAAACAAAAATAAAATTGGGTTGCCTCCCAACAAGCGCTATTGTTTAATGCCCCTAGCTAGGCATAAAAACAAGAATAGATCTAGGTATCATCATCTTTGGTAGGCAATTCTTCAATTGAACACTTATAACCCTTAGGAGTTTCCTTCTTTTTACTAATGATCAAACTCCTAGGCAGAAAATCAAGAAATTCATTTGTAGCAAAAGGTTCCTTAATGATAGTGAAAAAGCTGGGGTGAACACTTATTGATTTGAGATCCACATTTTCCTTACTAGAATATTCACCCTTATTTTTAGGAACATACATAAACTTGGCAACTTTGGTAGTAGGAGGGTTTGAAGTGTTTCTTACGGCAGAAAAGGCAGACCCTAAGTTGGTAATAATATCCTCAAATTTATTAATTCTAGTAGAATCTTGATCTATTATTTCATTAACTATGGGTTCTTTCTCTCGAAAAAATTTCAGAGTAACTCCTAACTTAGATCCATATTGAGTAATTTGATTGCGGATCTTTTTATCCAAATTCTCGATCAACTCTACAGTGGCAACTTTATTTTCGATAATTTCAAGCCTTTGCATCACATGTTCCAAAGTTAAAATAGTTCCATTAACCAAAGGAGGTGGTGGGCCAAACAAATCTATCATAGCATTATAAGAATCAAAAGTATGGCTACCCAAGAAATTTCCTCCGGTAATGGTATCAAGAATATATCTATTCCAAGGAGTGATGCCTACATAAAAATTATGAAGAAGAATGGAAGTAGATTGCTTCCTAGTGGATTTATTCTGAGCATTGCAAATTCTATACCAAGCATCTTTTAGATTTTCTCCCTCCCTTTGTTTAAAATTAATAACTTCATGATCGGGAGTACTAACAATGATAGAAGGACTGGCCATAACGGCAAAGCAAACGATCTATCACACGGACACACAATAAGCAAGCGAAAAGAGGCGAACGGAGAAAGGGCGAATAAAACAGCAAAGGTGAAGTGGGGGAGAGGAAAACGAGAGGCAAATGGCAAATAATGTAACACAAGGGATAAGAGTTTGTGGTGGGTACTTGGTGTGTCTTGGCTTGGCATAGATCCCCCCAGCAACGGCACCAAATATCCCTCTTGCTACCTCTTGAGCATGCGTTGGTTGTCCCTTGAACAGGAAAGGGTGATGCAGCAAAGTAGCATAAGTATTTCCCTCAGTTTTTGAGAACCAAGGTATCAATCCAGTAGGAGACTACTGCTACCTCTTGAGCATTGCGTTGGTTTTCCCTTGAAGAGGAAAGGGTGACGCATCAAAGTAGTGTAAGTATTTCCCTCATATTTTGAGAACCAAGGTATCAATCCAGTAGGAGGCCACATGCAAGTCCCTCGTACCTACGCAAACAAATAAGAACCTCGCAACCAACGCAATAAAGGGGTTGTCAATCCCTTCACGGCCACTTGCAAGAGTGAGATCTGATAGAGATGATAGTAATAAGATAAATATTTTTGGTATTTTTATGATATAGATTGAAAGTAAAAGATAGCAAAATAAAGTAGATTGGAAACTTGTATGATGGAAAATAGACCCGGGGGCCATAGGTTTCACTAATAGCTTCTCTCAAGAAAGCATAAGTATTACAGTGGGTGAGAAAATTACTGTCGAGCAATTGATAGAAAAGCGAATAATTATGATAATATCTAGGTATGATCATGTATATAGGCATCACGTCTGAGACAAGTAGACCGACATGCATCTAGAGTATTAAGTTCATAAGAACAGAGTAACACCTTAAGCAAGATGACATGATGTAGAGGGATAAACTCATGCAATATGATGTAAAACCCATCTTTTTATGCTCGATGGCAACAATACAATACGTGTCGTTTCCCTTTCTGTCACTGGGATCGAGCACCGCAAGATTGAACCCAAAGCTAAGCACTTCTCCCATTGCAAGAAAGATCAATCTAGTAGGCCAAACCAAACTGATAATTTGAAGAGACTTGCAAAGATAAACCAATCATACATAAAAGAATTCAGAGAAGATTCAAATATTGTTCATAGATAAACTTGATCATAAACCCACAATTCATCGGATCTCGACAAACACACCGCAAAAGAAGATTACATCGAATAGATCTCTAAGAGAATCGAGGAGAACTTTGTATTGAGATCCAAAGAGAGAGAAGAAGCCATCTAGCTACTAGCTATGGACCCAAAGGTCTGAAGTAAACTACTCACACATCATCGGAGGGGCCATGGAGTTGATGTAAAGGCCCTCCGTGATCAATGCCCCCTCCGGTGGAGCTCCGGAAAAGGCCCCAAGATGGGATCTCTTGGGTATAGAAGGTTGCGGCGGTGGAATTAGGTTTTCATGGTGCTCCTGGATGTTTGCAGGGTATATGGATATATATAGGAGGAAGAAGTAGGTCGGTGGAGCAACGAGGGGCCCACGAGGGTGGAGGGCGCGCGGGGGGGGGGGGGGGGGCGCCCCCTACCTCATGGCCTCCTCGATTGTTTCTTGACGTCCACTCCAAGTCTCCTGGATCACGTTTGTTCCAAAAATAACGCTCCCGAAGGTTTTATTCCGTTTGGACTCCGTTTGATATTCCTTTTTAGCGAAAGTCTAAAATAGGCAAAAAAACAACAATTTGGGCTGGGCCTCCGGTTAATAGGTTAGTCCCAAAAATAATATAAAAGTGTAAAAATAAGCCCATTAACATCCAAAATAGATAATATAATAGCATGGAGCAATCAAAACTTATAGATACGTTGGTGACGTATCAAGCATCCCCAAGCTTATTTCCTGCTCGTCATCGAGTAGGTAAATGACAAAAACAGAATTTTTGATGTGGAATGCTTCCTAACATATTTCTCAATGTATTTTTTTCTTTATTGTGGCATGAATGTTTAGATCTGAAAGATTTAAGATAAAAGTTTAATATTAACATAGAAATAATAATACTTCAAGCGTACTAACTAAGCAATCATGTCTTCTCAAAATAGCATGGCCAAAGAAAGTTATCCCTACAAAATCATATAGTCTGGCTATGCTCTATCTTCATCACACAAAATATTAAATCATGAACAACCCCGATGACAAGCCAAGAAATTGTTTCATACTTTCGATGTTCTCAAACTTTTTCAATCTTCACACAATATATGAGCGTGAGCCATGGATATAGCACTATGGTGGAATAGAATGGTGGTTGTGAAGAGGACAAAAGGAGAAGATAGTCTCACATCAACTAGGCATATCAACGGGCTATGGAGATGCCCATTAATAGATATCAATGCGAGTGAGTAGGGATTGCCATGCAACGGATGCACTAGAGCTATAAGTGTATGAAAGCTCAACAAAAGAAACTAAGTGGGTGTGCATCCAACTTGCTTGCTCACGAAGACCTAGGGCAATTTGAGGAAGCCCATCATTGGAATATACAAGCCAAGTTCTATAATGTAAAATTCCCACTAGTTTATGAAAGTGACAACATAAGAGACTCTCTCATGAGGATCATGGTGCTACTTTGAAGCACAAGTGTGAAAAAAGGATAGTAACATTGTCCCTTATCTCTTTTTCTCTCATTTCATTTTTTTATTTGGGCCTTCTTTTTTTGGGCCTCTTTTTCTTCTTCTTCTTTTTCGTCCGGAGTCTCATCCTGACTTGTGGGGGAATCATAGTCTCCATCATCCTTTCCTCACTGGGACAATGCTCTAATAATGATGATAATCACATTTCTTTTTTACTTACAACTCAAGAATTACAACTCAATACTGTTGGGGAACGTAGTAATTTCAAAAAAATTCCTACGCACACGCAGGATCATGGTGATGCATAGCAAGGAGAGGGGAGAGTGTGTCCACGTACCCTCGTAGACCGAAAGTGGAAGCGTTAGCACAACGTGGTTGATGTAGTTGTACGTCTTCACGATCCAACCGATCCAAGTATCGAACGCGCGACACCTCCGAGTTCAGCACACGTTCAGCTCGATGACGTCCCATGAACTCCGATCTAGCAGAACTTCGAGGGAGAGTTCCGTCAGCACGGCGGCGTGATGACGGTGATGATGATGCTACCGACGCAGAGCTTCACCTAAGCACCACTACAATATGACCGAGGTGGATTATGGTGGAGGGGGGCACCGCACACGGCTAAAAGATCAATGATCAATTGTTGTGTCTCCAAGGGGTGCCCCCCTCCCCGTATATAAAGGAGTGGAGGAGGGGGAGGGCCGGCCCTCTCTATGGCGCACCCTAGGGGAGTCCTACTCCCACCAGGAGTAGGATTCCCCCTTTCCAAGTAGAACTAGGAGCCCTTCCAAGTAGTAGGAGTAGGAGAGAAGGAAAGGGAAAAGAGAAGAGAAGGAAGGAGGGGGCGCCGCCCCTCCCCCTAGTCCAATTCGGACTAAGCATGGGGGGGGGGGGGCGCAGCCTCTCCTCTCTCTTCCCCCTAAAGCCCAATAAGGCCCATATACTTCCCGGCGAATTCCCGTAACTCTCCGGTACTCCGAAAAATACCCGAATCACTCGGAACCTTTTCGATGTCCGAATATAGTCGTCCAATATATCGATCTTTACGTCTTGATCATTTCGAGACTCCTCGTAATGTCCCCGATCTCATCTGGGACTCCGAACTACCTTGGTACATCAAAACACATAAACTCATAATACAAATCATCACCGAACGCTAAGCGTGCAGACCCTACGGGTTTGAGAACTATGTAGACATGATCGAGACATGTCTCCGATCAATAACCAATAGCGGAACCTGGATGCTCATGTTGGCTCCTACATATTCTACGAAGATCTTTATCGGTCAAACCTCATAACAACATACATTGTTCCCTTTGTCATCGGTATGTTACTTGCCCGAGATTCGATCATCGGTATCTCAATACCTAGTTCAATCTCGTTATTGGCAAGTCTCTTTACTCATTCCGTAATACATCATCCCGCAACTAACTCTTTAGTTACAATGCTTGCAAGGCTTATAGTGATGTCTATAACGAGTGGGCCCAGAGATACCTCTCCGACGATCGGAGTGACAAATCCTAATCTTGAAATACGCCAACTCAACAAGTACCTTCGGAGACACTTGTAGAGCACCTTTATAATCACCCAATTACATTGTGACGTTTGCTAGCACACAAAGTGTTCCTCTGGTAAACGGGAGTTGCATAATCTCATAGTTGTAGGAACATTTATAAGTCATGAAGAAAGCAATAGTGATGCGTCTCCAACGTATCTATATTTTTTTATTGTTCCATGCTATATTATATTCTGTTTTGGACATTATTGGGCTTTATTATACACTTTTATATTATTTTTGGGCTAACCTATTAACCGGAGGCTCAGCCCAGAATTGCTATTTTTTTGCCTATTTCAGAGTTTCGCAAAAAAGAATATCAAACGGAGTCCAAACGTAATGAAACCTTCGGGAACATGATTTTTGGAACGAACGTGATCCAGAGGACTTGGAACCTACATCAAGAAAGCAACCAGGAATGCACGAGGTAGGGGGCGAGCCTACCCCCCAGGCACGCCTTCCACCCTCGTGGGGCCCATGTTGCTCCACCAATGTACTTCTTCCTCCTATATATACCTATGTACCCCCAAACTACCAGATACAGAGCCAAAACCCTAATTCCACCGCCGCAACCTTCTGTACCCATGAGATCCCATCTTGGGACCTTTTCCGGAGCTCCGCCGGAGGGGGCATCGATCACGGAGGGCTTCTACATCAATACCATAGCCTCTCCGATGATGTGTGAGTAGTTTACCTCAGACCTTCGGGTCCATAGTTATTAGCTAGATGGCTTCTTCTCTCTTTTTGGATCTCAATACAATGTTCTCCCCCTCTCTTGTGGAGATCTATTCGATGTAATCTTCTTTTGTGGTGTGTTTGTTGAGATCGATGAATTGTGGGTTTATGATCAAGTTTATCTATGAACAATATTTGAATCTTCTCTGAATTCTTTTATGTATGATTGGTTATCTTTGCAAGTCTCTTAGAATTATCAGTTTGGTTTGGCCTACTAGATTGATCTTTCTTGCAATCAGAGAAGTGCTTAGCTTTGGGTTCAATCTTGCGATGCCCTTTCCCAGTGACAGTAGGGGCAGCAAGGCACGTATTGTATTGTTGCCATCGAGGATAACAAGATGGGGTTTATATCGTATTGCATGAGTTTATCCCTCTACAGGCAGGAGTCGGTCTACTTGTCTCGGACGTGATGCCTATATACATGATCATACCTAGATATTCTCATAACTATGCTCAATTCTGTCAATTGCTCAGCAGTAATTTGTTTACCCACCGTAATACTTATGATCTCGAGAGAAGCCACTAGTGAAACCTATGGCCCCCGGGTCTATTTTCTATCATATTAATCTTCCATCAGCAAGCTATTTCTTGCATCATTTTTATTTTGCTTTATTTACTTTCCATCTTTATCATAAAAATACCAAAAAAATTACCTTATCATATCTATCAGATCTCACTTTCGTAAGTGACCGTGAAGGGATTGACAACCCCTTTATTGCATTGGTTGCGAGGATTTTATTTGTTTTTGTAGGTGCGAGGGACTCGTGCGTGGCCTCCTACTGGATTGATACCTTGGTTCTCAAAAACTGAGGGAAATACTTACACTACTTTGCTGCATCACCCTTTCCTCTTCAAGGGAAAACCAACGCAGTGCTCAAGAGGTAGCAAGAAGGATTTCTGGCACCGTGGCCGGGGAGTCTACGCAAAAGTCAACACACCAAGTACCCATCACAAACCCTTATCTCCCACATTACATTATTCGCCATTTGCCTCTTGTTTTCCTCTCCCCCACTTCACCCTTGCCGTTTTATTTGCCCTCTCTTTCCGTTCTCCTTCCTCCTTCTTTTTGCCCCTTGCACTTTCTATCGTTATGTCTGGAATTGGGAAAATTATTGTCGTTATGGACAATCATAATATCATGGAAAATTCTGATGCTCCTGCTGAAGAACCCCCTATCTTACATACAAAAAAATTCCGAATTGGTAGTGGTAATATTATTGGAAAAGGAGTTATCCAAGATTTCTTTACTTGTGACGGTGCTTTGCCTTCTATGGGTAGTTCCATTTTTCATAGAACTAGTAGTCTTGCGGACGCTATCGCCATGCTTGTAGTTGAACTTGAAAGACAATTTATGCACATGCATCCTTGCATATAAAGGATTTTCCTAGAATTTTCTAATATTGAGCATTCTTCTGTTAAGCGTGCCGCTACTATCTTTTTGGCTCATGAGTTTAGATTTATAATAAAAGAGGCCAAAGAAATCTTTGTGCATTATAGGGTGGACTCTGGCAGTCCTCCCATAGAGGCTATTCTCTTTGATCAAGAAGAAACAATGCGTATTCAGTCTCTAGACTATGTTGCTTTCAATGAAAATCTTAGAAAAAGGGTTCCCACCAATGTTCTAGTTGATAGAATTTCTGAACTTAACAATGATTTGTCTATTCGAAATAATGAGCTAGGATATTCTCTCAAGTATAGGCTCACAAAGTTCTGTCAAAAGAATACTTATAATCATGAATTGGTTGTGCAATACGAAGGGCCGAAGGAGGAACCTATACCTCCTAAAGTTGATCTTGGGGACTTTTGTCCCATTAAATTTAGCCCTTTTGATTACTTTTGCTTGCCTCAAAGAAAACTTGCTGCTGAACGTAGAGAATATGAAATGAGTTTTAATGATCTATCCTATTATTATGGCAATACCTAGATCTATCTTCGCTTTTATGCCTAGCTAGGGGCGTTAAAACGATAGCGCTTGTTGGGAGGCAACCCAATTGTATTTTTATTCCTTGCTTTTTGCTCCTGTTTAGTAATAAATAATTTATCTAGCCTCTGTTTTGGTTGTGTTTTTTGTGTTTAATTAGTGTTTGTGCCAATTAGAACCGTTGGGAAGACTTGGGGAAAGTCTTTTTGATCTTGCTGTAAAAAACAGAAACTTTAGCGCACGAGAATTGCAGCCATTTTATTTGGAAAGTGATATTTAGTTAATTATTTTTGAAGATGATTAATTGATAAATTCCTAACGTCCAGAAATTTATTGTAGAATTTTTGGGGTTCCAGAAGTTTGCGTTAGCTACAGATTACTACAGACTGTTCTGTTTTTGACAGATTCTGTTTTTCGTGTGTTGTTTGCTTATTTTGGTGAATCTATGGCTAGTAAATAGTTTATAAACCATAGAGAAGTTGGAATACAGTAGGTTTAACACCAAATTAAATAAAAAATGAGTTCATTATAGTACGTTTAAGTGGTGTTTTGTTTTCTTTCGCTAACGGAGCTCACGAGATTTTCTATTTTGAGTTTTGTGTTGTGAAGTTTTCAAGTTTTGGGTAAAAGATTTGATGGATTATGGAACAAGGAGTGGAAAGAGCCTAAGCTTGGGGATGCCCATGGCACCCCAAGATAATCTAAGGACACCTAAAAGCCAAAGCTTGGGGATGCCCCGGAAGGCATCTCCTCTTTCGTCTACTTCCATCGGTAACCTTACTTGGAGCTATATTTTTATCTACCATATGATATGTGTTTTGCTTGGAGCGTCATGTATTATTTGAGTCTTTATTTGTTAGTTGCCACAATCATCTTTGCTATACACACCTTTTGAGAGAAACATACATGATTTGAAAATTATTAGAATACTCTATGTGCTTCACTTATATCTTTTGAGTTATATAGTTTTTGCTGTAGTACTTCACTTATATCTTTTAGAGCACGGTGGTGGATTTTTTTATAGAAACTATTATCCTCTCGTACTTCACTTATATTATTTTGAGAGTCTTAAACAGCATGGTAATTTACTTAAATTGGGAAATTAATCCTAATATGCTAGGCATTCAAGATTAGTAAAAAAATTCTTTTGAGTGTGCTGAATACTAAGAGAAGTTTGATACTTGATAATTGTTTTGAGATATGGAGATGGTGATATTAGAGTCATGCTAGTTGAGTAGTTGTGAATTTGAGAAATACTTGTGTTGAAGTTTGTGATTTCCGTATCATGCATGTATGGTGAACCGTTATGTGATGAAGTCGGAGCATGATTTATTTATTGATTGTCTTCCTTATGAGTAGTGGTTGCTACCTCTTGAGCACTGCATTGGTTTTCCCCGAAGAGGAAGGGATGATGCAGCAAAGTAGCGTAAGTATTTCCCTTAGTTTTTGGGAACCAAGCTATCAATCCAGTAGGAGGCTATGCGCGAGTCCCTCGCACCTGCACAAAACAAATAAATCCTCGCAACCAACGTGATAAGGGGTTGTTAATCCCTACACGGCCACTTACGAGAGTGAGATCTGATAGATATGATAAGATAATATTTTTGGTATTTTTATGATAAAGATGCAAAGTAAAATAAAATCAAAGTAAAAAGCAAAGTATTGGAAGATTAATATGATGAAGATAGACCCGGGGGCCATAGGTTTCACTAGTGGCTTCTCTCAAGAGCATATGTATTTTACGATGGGTGAACGAATTACTGTTGAGCAATTGACAGAATTGAGCATAGTTATGAGAATATCTAGGTATGCTCATGTATATAGGCATCACATCCGAGACAAGTAGACCGACTCCTGCCTGCATCTACTACTATTACTCCACTCATCAACCGCTATCCAGCATGCATCTAGAGTATTAAGTTCATGAAAATAGAGTAACGCCTTAAGCAAGATGACATGATGTAGAGGGATAAACTCGAGATCCCCCACCCCCAGCTCCCTGTCAATATCTGCGGCAGCACTCATGAGACTCTCCGTCTAGTGCTCCACATTCTCCCTAAAAGCATTCTGGGCGGCGACAGCACTCGCCAGCAGCGCCTTGTCGGCCTTGATCTCCTCCTTCAAGGCCACCTCCTGCTCCCTGGTGCCATCCAACGTCTTGGTTAAAGTGGTCAGCTTCAACTCAAGATCTGCGTTGAAGTCCTTGGCGGCGCTAAGCTCCTTGCCCTTCTCGGCGAGATGAGCCTGCAGCTCTGAATGGCTGTAGGCATCCTTCTCCCGCTCACGCTTGAGCGCGGCAAGCTCCTCACCGCTCGCCTTGAGATTGGCCTCCAGCTGCGCCACCTTCGTCTCCAGCTCCTTCTTGGCGGCCTCGGCGGCTGTGGCAGCATCCTCCGCTTGCTCGAGGGGTCCGCCGAATGTTCGCTCGCGCACGACAAGCTCCTCCTCGTGGGCGTCAAGGTTGACCTTCCGCTGCACCAGCTCACCCTCCTGCGCAGACAGCTTTTCAGCGGCCAGCCGCCGTTGCTCTTCGACTTCAGCCTTCTCGAGGAAGAAGGCCTTCTGCTCTTCGGCGAGTTGCTCCCGCTCCTCTGCCAGGGACCGGAGAGCTTCCTGGTTGAGGCCCCGGAGCTCCTCCGCGCGCTTCTCGATGTCCGCTCCCGCCTTCGTGACAAGCGCCTCGCGGGATTCTAGCTTGGCTTGCCGCGCGCGGTAGAGCAACAACAGCTTCCGCAGTAGCCGCTCCTCCTCAGGCTCGCCGCTGCTGCTGCTCGGCGCGTCAACTAGCGTCAGCCCAGCGGAGGCGAGCACCTCTCCATCAAAGCTCTCTCCCTCGACCGGCGCCCTGGAGCTTGACGCCCAGGGGAGGTTGATGAAGACGCCATCGCCGACCTTCAAGTAGACGCCTGGCTGGGGCTCTTCGGAGCCTGGCGCTGCGGCAACGGCGGACGAGTTGGCGGTCAACGTAGCGCCTAGCACTCCTGCGGCCTCAGGGCCGTCAGTGCGATCGCCAGACCCCTCGCCAGCTGCTGTGGCAGCAGCTTTGGCGGCCTGGTCGCCGGCGGGATCATCAGCGCCGGCTGCTTCTTTAGTGGCAGCGGCGTCATCAGCAGCAACCTCGGTCTCCATTGGCTCCGCAGCAGATGGGTCTGATGGCCGGAAAAGTGAGAAAAGTCAAGCAAATATCCAAAAAGAAGAAGATCAAAAGAAGAAGAACCCAAGGGAAGTTTTGAAGCGAGAGGATTACCTGTACCGGGTTCTGCAGTCGTGGTCTCCGCCGCTGGAGGGCCGCTGGTGCTGTCCCTTGCCGGAGACTTCTCCCTTGCCGGAGAACTCTCCCTTGCCGGAGGACTCTCCCTTGGCAATTCGGGGGCGGCCTCCGGGCACTCCTGGTGGGGCTGCTCTGCTCTTACACAAACCAACAGTCAGATGTCAGCAAAGAAAGAGTATCCATGCGCGCCTAACAGCGGAAAGTGAACCATATACTTACGCTGGGGGCTGCTCTGGAGAATAGTTGCCGGGTCCGGCAAGGTTGTCTCGGACGCACCCCCTGCTGCCGCTGTGGGTTCGTCCTCGATGATAATCACCGGGACCTTGGCCCTCTTCGCTGCTCTCTAGGCCAGAGTCCTAAAAGGAATAAGTCCAGAGTAAAGCAAATGAGATACAAGACAAAACAGCAAGAATTGAAGAACTACAAGTACAACAAGAGAATCTTACTCTTCTTCTTCCTCGTCGGAGCTGAACATGGAGAAGTCGAAGTCCGGCTCACGTCCGGCGCGAGGAGGCGGAGGAGTAGTTTCCCTTGGCCGCTTGGCGGGAACAGTGGCAGTGGTCTGAAACGACCCCGCTCCGGCTGCCGCCGCGGCGTGAGAAGCGGCAGGAGCAGAAGCGGTGGTCCAGGTGGACCCCGCTCCAGTTGCTGTAGCAACGTGAGGTGCTCCCGCGGCAATAGTGCTTGCCGCGGTGGAGCGTGTCGCGCGGCGCGGCGGCTGTTGACTCGCCCGCCGCTCCGCTACGTCCCCGGCCTTGCGGAGACGCCTTCTTGGTGGGGATGGAGGCTCTTCTTGCGGCGAGCTGCCTGAAGATGAGGAGGAAGAGGAGTTGATCTCCAGCGAGCCGCTCGTATCCTCGGCTGGCTCGTTCGACTCGACGCCATGCCCAGCAAGTTCTTTCTCGCCGACGGGCTCCTCTCGCTCGGCACGGCTTGCCGCCTCTGCTACATCTGCCTCCTCCACGGTGAATCCAAATTCGCCCGCGGCTGCGGCTGCCGCCGCCTCTTCCAGCATAGTGGCGATGCGTGTCATCTCCGCATCAGTGGTGTCGCGGGTGAGGCTATCCTTTTCGTCGGAGCGGACCGACACTTCTACCAAGCCGTCAAAAAACTCCTGCACGATGTTGTCTGCAGGCTCTTGCCAAGTTGGGACAATTCCATGCGAATCGCACAACGGCATCATTGCACGGATGCGGTCGAGCGCGGAGTTGTTGCACAACGGAACGACACCCTGCGGCAACCTGAACACTTCGGGATGTTGAGGGTCGTACTTGAACAGCTCCTGGAGCATCGCGTTAAGCTCCAGAACAGTGAAGTTGAAGTTGAGGCCCGGACGCAGCCTCATGATATCCACTGCATTCTTGAATTCCCAGGCGGGTCTCCCCCGTTCCTGTAGGGGGGCGATGCAGCGATGAAGAAAATCTGCACCAACAACGCCTACAGTGAGCCCGGCAAGCCTGAGGCGTAGGATCCGGGTGACGGCAATCTTCAGCCTATCGTCTTCCGGGGCCACGTCACTCCAATCGCTGCCGCGTGCTACTGGGGCTTGGCGCCGGGCGATAAACGGCTGCGGGTTCTCCTTGTCAATCCAGCACCAGTCTGCTCTCCATTCCTCCCACTTGCCGCGGAACTCTCCCTCCAGATAAGTGTCCTTCTTGCTGGCCCTTGAGATCCAGGCGATTCCGCCGGATAAAGGCTCTCCTCTCTCTACTCGGGGCATAAAGAAGTGGCAAAAAAGGGCTACATTGGGATGGACTCCGACAAAGTTTTCGCAGAGATGTGCGAAAACTGCCATGGTCAGAACGACATTGGGGGTGAAGTCAAGGAGGTGGAACCCGTAGGTGTTCATAATATCGCAGAAAAACTCAGAGAAAGGCGGGCAGAGCCCGCAGTAGAAGAACAAGGTGAAGAAGAGATATCCGTTTGGAGCCATTTTCCAAGCGACGGCTGGAAGTACCTTCGTGCGCGGATGCGCTCACGTCTCCGTCGACCAGAAGAGGTAATAATTCTCCCTCAGCTCCCTCGCGGCGAGCTTGGGGGGGGGGAGATTGCCCGCTCCTTTCGCAGCGCCGCAAGCCGCTGCGCCTCGGTCGACTTCACAACCTTCCCCTTGTCGGCTCTCGGAGCCATGGCGGAAGTGGTGGAGGAGGTCGACGGTGTTGGTGGTGCTGGTGGCGATGGGAGGCGGGGCGCCGCTATCTTTCAGCTTTGGAAAGACGAGGGGGCAGCGGAGATTTCCGAGATTGGAGTAGCAACCGGCGAATGGGGGAACTACCCCTGTTTCCCCTGCTTATAAAGAGGGAGGGGGCAGACGTTCCGCCTTTCCGAATAAAGAAACCACCCACGATCTCTCCCACGACGCCGCATTCAACGCGTGCCGTTCGGGGAGGGCGCGGTGGATACGGGGAGAGATACGGTGTAACCCAGGCCGCGCGTGCCCGTTCCCTGTTTTGGGCATGGCCCAACAGCGCTCGGCACCGTGTATGGCCCAGGCCCGGGGGCTCCTGTCGGTGTACTAGAGTAAGGGTACCCTAGTATCCCGAACTTGTGCACGGGCAGTCGCAGCATCCCGCGGCAAGGCTTGCCGGGTGACCGAAGCTCACCTTGTTCTTCAAAGGCGTGGCGACGGCCCTCCAGCGGCTCCGGGAGAAGATCCCAAAGCAGCTGGCCGACGAGTCGCGCAAGATCTACGCGGGAGCTCTTCAAAAGGTGTTGGTGAAGGTGGCCTTCCGCAACCCGGGCCTCAACCTCACCAACGTCCTCAAGACCCTGCCGTCGGATACTGATCTGGAGGCGCTCAAGACCCTTGTCACACCCATTGTGGACAAGGTGAGCGGGATCGAGAGGATTGAGGGCGATCGTGTAGACTAGGCCGCTCGTTTTCTTCTTTTCTTGTCGCCGCTGGTCATGTTATGAGAACAATCTGTTAGAGCCGTGACAAGCTATCTTGTAATATAACTCTATTCCGGGTAATGATTGCAATGTTATTCCCTTTACTTGATTCCTCCCTTTGTATGTTTTTGCCCTACGCTTTTAGGGAACTTGCCGGTGCAGGCACCTTAGCCGCGAGCGCCGAGTGCGGGACGTCAGCAGCCTGTTGGCTATGCCGCTACTGACAAGAAACCTTGTCGCAACTAGTTGCAGCTCACTTAAGTTGTTGAGCAGACTCGAAACAAAGTAAGGGCGCAACTAGCTACGAGTTGGTTCCTCCGCGCACAGGTTTTCCATACAAAGTGCGGTCGTTCAAGGGAGATAACTTAAAAATTTAAAAAATCTGATTGCTCAAACTTTGGCAACTTAGCTTTTCTGTTGTTTGCTTCCCGGTAAGGCGAAACTTTCTTGAACGACGCCTGGTCCATACCATTATCTTCTCCTTTCCCCCCGGCAAACTTGTGGGCGAGGGAACCTTCCTTTCCTTGAGAAAAAGAAAGAGGAGAAAATAAAGATATGGAGCCTTATGGCTCGCTATTGCTTACCGGGGAGTAGATGCTGCACAAAGTGTCAGATCACATATGCAAAAAATAGAAAGCATGAAATTGACAAGATGTGCGGAGCATATGAGCTTTACTTATGCACGGGGTCTGCGCCCGGCTTTGTACAAAGGATTACATGCAACAGCGGCAAGACTTGTACAAAAGGTGGTTGCCGGAACAGGTTCCGGCAACCGCGCCTTACGGGTAAAACTTACGAAGATGCTCAATGTTCCAGGAATTGCTCACCGGAATGCTATCTTCAGTCTCAAGGCGGACTGCGCCAGGCCTAGTGACTCGTTTCACCCGGTAAGGGCCTTCCCACTTCAGCATCAACTTGTTGGAATTCTTGGCGGACTGAACACGCCGAAGAACAAGGTTGCCTTCCTCGAGACTTCTGGTGTTAACTTTGCGGCTATGGTAGCGGCGCAAAGCTTGCTGGTAGCGAGCAGCTCGTACAGCAGCCTGAAGACGGTCTTCCTCAAGGAGTAGCACGTCATCTTGTCGCAGCTGCTCTTGCTCAAGCTCATCATAAGCGAGCACTCGAGGTGACCCGTATACGAGTTCTGTGGGGAGAACTGCCTCTGCTCCATAGACTAGAGCGAAAGGTGTCTGGCCAGTGGCTCGATTTGGCGTCGTCCTGATCGACCAAAGAACCACCGGCAGCTCCTCGATCCAGTTTCTTCCGCACTTGTGCAGCCTGTCGAAAGTCCTGGTCTTGAGCCCACGCAGCACTTCAACATTTGCCCTCTCCGCTTGACCATTGCTTCTCGGGTGAGCAACAGAAGCAAAGACCTTGGCGCCAAGATCTTGGACGTACTGCATGAAGGTGCGGCTCGTGAATTACGAACCGTTGTCGGTGATTATCCTGTTAGGGATCCCGAAGCGGCAGACAATCAACCTGAAGAACTTGACTGCTGACTGTGCTGTCACCTTCCTTACTGCTTCCACTTCCAGCCACTTTGTGAACTTGTCGATTGCAACGTACAAGTACTCAAAGCCCCCGACTGCTCGGGGAAAGGGGCCGAGGATGTCGAGCCCCAACACCGAAAATGGCCAGGATAAAGGGATCGTCTGGAGAGCTTGAGCTGGTTGGTGTATCTGCTTGGAATGGAACTGGCACGCTTCACACTTGGTTACTTGTGCAGTTGCATCCTGGAGGGCTGTCGGCCAAAAGAAACCTTGCCAGAATGCTTTGCCGGCAAGTGCTCTTGCGCCAATGTGGTGACCACATATGCCTCCATGTATCTCTGCCAACAGCTTTTGTCCGTCTTCCCGGTGAATACACTTAAATTTCACACCGTTGAGTCTTCTTCTGTACAGTGTGTTGTCGACAAACTGGTACATACTTGAATGCCGGGCTACTCTTTCCGCTTCTTCTTGCTCTTCGAGAAGTTCTCCTATCTGAAGGAAACGGACAATCTGCTGTGCCCATGCCGGAGCTTGTGGCTCGACAACAAGGACTAAAGGCAAATCTGCTGCTGCGGGAACATCTGCTTCTACGGCGAGAACCTGCGGCTCTGCCGGAGCTTGACGTTCCCCGGCAAGCTTGCCGGAGCAAAACTTGTCGGGAGCTTCTGCTTCAACGGAACAAACCCTAGGGCTTGCCGGAGCAGACTGCTCCTCAGCGCTCTTGGCGTTGATCTTGGGGACCTTCTTGGTGGCGGCTTCGGGAAGCTCTGCCGGAAAATAGTCACCAGAAATCAACTTCCTCTTCTTGCTCTGTCCAGTTGATGGTGTTACAGACGGTTGAGTCAGCTTGAGCACAAAGATCCCTGGTTCCACAGGTAACTTAAGTGCGGCGCACTTTGATAGGCCATCGGCAATGGCGTTCTGAGCTCTTGGAACATGCTCCATCTGTAGGCCGTCAAAGTGCTCTTCTAGCTTTCTCACTTCGTCGACGTAGGCTTCCATCAATGGACTCTGATAGCTCTTGTTCACTTGGCGGACAACAAGCTGCGAGTCACCCCTGACAATGAGCTTCTTGATCCCAAGGTCTGCCGCGATCCTGAGACCGGCAAGCAAGCCTTCATACTCTGCAGTATTGTTTGTTGCTTGCTCCTTGGGAAAGTGCATCTAGACTACGTACTTGAGGTGCTCTCCGGTGGGTGCGACAAGCAGCACGCCAGCGCCGGCGCCTTGCAGGGAAAAGGCACCATCAAAGTACATCACCCACTCTTTGCTTGCTTCCTCGACGGGGATGCTCGTTTCTGGAATTTCTTCATCTGGTGTTGGCGTCCATTCTGCTATGAATTCTGCCAATGCTCTGCTTTGGATAGTTGAAGTACTCTCAAACTTGAGGCCAAAGCTTGACAGTTCCAGTGCCCACTCAACAATCCTGCCTGTCGCTTCTGGATTCTGTAGTATCCTCTTCAGCGGAAAACGAGTGACAACTGTGATCTCATGTGCTTGGAAGTAATGGCGCAGCTTTCTCGAGGCCATGAGAAGGCCGAAAAGCAATTTCTGCACGCCAGAGTACCTTGACCTAGCCCCCTGCAGAAGGGAACTGACAAAGTAAACTGGACGCTGTACCATTCTCTTCTGTATCTCTTCGCGCGTCTGCGCAGATCCATCCTTGTCGGGACCAGAGCTTGTCGGGGAAGCCCCCTGTTTGTCACTGGATGCGCCTGCCGTGGTTGCTGGCTCATCATCTGCCTCCCTCTCTGCTACTAACGCAACACTAACCACTTGATTGGTTGCCGCTATATACAGCAGCAACTTCTCTTGTGGCTTAGGTGCGCAAGTATTGGAGTGGAGGACAGGTATCTCTTCAAGTCTTGCAGCGCAGCCTCCGCTTCCGGAGTCCATTTCATTGGACCTGCCTTTTTCAATATTTTGAAAAACGGCAGGGTGCGCTCAGCAGACCTAGAGATAAACCTGCTGAGACCAGCCACGCAACCGGCAAGTCTTTGTACATCCTTGACGCGCTTTGGTGCTTCAATCTGCTCAATGGCCTTGATCTTGTCGGGATTGGCTTCGATTCCCCGCTGAGACACGAAGAACCCGAGAAGCTTGCCGGAGGGGACTCCAAACACGCACTTCTCGGGGTTGAGCTTGAGGCTGATCTTGCGTAGATTTGCAAAGGTCTCATCTAAATCTTGAATCAGAGTTGCCTTGTCCTTGCTCTTGACCACTATGTCATCCATGTAGGCTTCCACATTTCTGTGTATTTGTGGCTCAAGAGCGACATGGACTACCCTTGCAAATGTTGAACCAGCATTTTTTAAACCGAAAGGCATCCGTATGAAACAGTACGTGCCACATGGAGTGATGAATGCGGTCTTTTCCTCATCCTCTTCTGCCATGAAGATCTGATGGTATCCTGAGTATGCGTCAAGAAATGAAAGCAAGTCACATCCGGCCGTGGAGTCAACAATCTGGTCAATGCGCGGCAAAGGAAATGGGTCTTTGGGACAAGCTTTGTTAACATCGGTAAAGTCGATACAAAGTCTCCATTTCCCGTTCGCCTTGCGCACGACTACAAGATTGGCCAACCACGTAGGATGGAGCACTCCTCTGACAAGGCTTGCTGCTTCCAACTTCTTGATCTCTTCTGCGATGAATTCTTGGCGCTCCAGTGCTTGCTTCCTGACCTTCTGCTTGAAGGGCCGCGCATGAGGACAAACGGCAAGATGGTGCTCAATTACTTTCCTGGGAACACCGGGGATGTCAGACGGTTGCCACGCAAACACGTCGACGTTCGCCCGCAGGAAAGCAATGAGCGCGCTTTCCTATTTAGGGTCGAGAGTGGCACTGATGGTGAAGGTACCACCAGTGCCGTCCTCCTTGGCGGACACCTTCTTGGTCCCTGGCGGAGCTGCCATTGTCTTCTTACATTTGCCGGTGGAGCTCGATGGTGCATCCTCGACGGTAGCGCAGCACTCCGAAGAGGTGCGCTTGCCGGAGTGGGCATCAGAACTCTTGCCGGACTTGGTCTTCTTCTTCCTCCCGGGAGCTTCAACGGCAGGTGACTTGCGATCTGTTGCGGCTGCCGCTTCCCGGTAGATCTTGTCGGCGCAGATAAGAGCATCCTTCTTGTCGCCAGGGACAGAGATGACGCTTATCGGGCCTGGCATCTTCAGCATGTTGTATGCGTAGTGAGAGGCTGCCATGAACTTGGCGAGTGCTGGACGGCCGAGTATCCCATTGTAAGGCAATGGAAAATCGGCAACGTCAAAAGTGACCCTCTCAGTCCTGAAGTTCACCTCGCTGCCAAATGTTACTGGCAACGTGACCTTCCCCTTCGCTTGCTCCTTCCCGGGTTGATTCCTTGGAATGTGCCAGTCTCTTCAAGCTCGCTGTCAGGGATCTGGAGTTTCTGGAGTATAGCGGAGGAGATCAGGTTCAAGCCGGCCCCGCCATCAACTAGCATCTTAGTGACCTTGAGGTTGCGGATAGTTGGTGAAACCAACATCGGCAAGCACCCGACCGCAGTTGTGCAATCAGGGTGGTCCTCAATATCAAAGATAATAGGCGTGCTGGACCATTTCAGAAGCTTGCGTGACTCGACAGGTGGTTCCGCCGCATTGACTTCCCGCACCCACTGCTTGAGTTGGCGGTGTGAAGTATGCAGAGAAGCACCGCCGTCAACGCACAAGACCTCTGTGGCTTTCTGGAACTCCTGCTCACTGGTCTCGACATCATCCATGTCTTCGTCGTTGTCGTCATCTTCATCCTTGTCGCGACCGTGGGGAGGTATGTCTCCTTGCCGCTGCTTGGCCTTGCCGCGGCATCCTCCCCGGCCGGCGCGCTTCTTGCCGGATTCTCCAGTGCCTCCTTGGGCCCTCTCCTTGTCGCGTCGCTCGTATTCAGCCTTTTGCTGCTGGACAAGCTGCTCGACCTTCTTGCAGCTCTGGAGGTCATGGCCCTTGGTGCGGTGGATCTTGCAGTACTACTTGTCGGTGCCGTCCTGCTTGTCGGCGACCGCCACAGTCTGACAATTGGTGCATGCGGCAATCTCCTTGCCGGAGCTACCAGCTTTGGCTTTCTTGGCGCCACCTTCATTGCCGGACTGCTCAATGACTAGCACATCTTTGCCTTTCTTCTTCCTGTTGTTCCGCCGCCGGTTTTTCTTTGCCGGGGTAGCATCCTCGCTGTCAGATCCTCCTGCTCCTGTATTCTCTCCGGGGAGTTTCCTCCCTTCCTCAGCACGTGCACACTTGTCGGCCAGGGCATACAGCTCACTGACGTCTCTGATCTTGCACATCGCCATCTCCTCCCGCATCCTGCGGTTACGCACGTTCTGATGGAACGCGCTGATGACCGCGGCAGGGTGGACATCTGGGATGTTGTGCTGTACACGGCTGAATCTCTGAATGTACTTGCGCAGGGGCTCTCCTTCCTTCTGGGCGAGCAGATGAAGGTCACTCTCTTGGCCATGGGGTTTGTGGCCGCCTGTAAAGGCGCCGACAAACTGATGGCATAGGTCTGCCCAGGAGGATATGGAGTCGTCCGGCAAGTGCATGAGCCAGGACCTGACGTTGGGCTTGAGCACCAGCGGGAAGTAGTTGGCAAGGATCTTGTCGTCCCGCCCCCCGGCAGCCTGCACCGCGATGGTGTAGATGCTGAGGAACTCCGACGGATGCGACTTGCCGTCGTACTTCTCTGGTACGTCTGGCTTGAAATTCTTCATGCTGGGCCACTGGACTTGCCGCAGCTCACAAGTAAACGCAGGGCAACCTACCGCGTACGGCAAGTCGCCTGGTTCCCCTGGCGCATGCATGTCGACAGAGGGCCCAGCGCGCTGGTCGATTGACGTCGCGCTTCTCTTCGGCGCTCGATGCGAGTACGAGCATCTTCTTGCTGTCGTTCGTGAAGAACTTGGCGCTGATCGCGACGAGCTCGTGGATCTGATGACGCGGTGGAGTCGTTGTCGAGGTGGATCCGGCGAGTCGGCGATCTTGGCCTTCAGGGCGGAGAGTGCACAGTGGTTGCACCCCCACCGGTCTTGTCGCCACCGGCTCGTGCCTGGCTGACTTGCCGCGGCTGCGACGTGCTCGGCTGCCGTTGAGTGTCGCCGTTGGCAAAGCCGATGAGACTCTGAATGGTGGCCCTCCAGTCGTCGATCTTGTCTGCCGTTGGAGGGTAGTCCAGGAGCAGTTGAGCTCGCGCCAAAGCTTCTGCTGGAGTGGCGGGTGGCGGTGGTGAACGGTGCGAGGAGCGGGATATGCTCGGACTTCTAACTATGTTAGAAGGAGCAGTATCCCGTCCAGGCGACCGTGCCTCGCTTGTGCCAGCATGTTGGCGTGCATGCTGGTCTTGAGCACTCCGAGATCCACCAGCTCGATCTTGGTCCAGCAAACGCATGGTACCGTGAGTACCATGACGCTGCCGGTCCCGTGCCTCCTGAGATGGGCGCGGTGCATGCATGGACACCGAGGTCTTGGAGTGCGCCCGGTCGTTGTGGGAGCCGGCTACGCCGCCGATGGGCAGCACAGCCTTGTCCTTGCA
The DNA here is from genome assembly GCF_018294505.1 of Triticum aestivum. Lineage (NCBI taxonomy): Eukaryota > Viridiplantae > Streptophyta > Magnoliopsida > Poales > Poaceae > Triticum > Triticum aestivum. Next base: position 58,813,483 of record NC_057806.1, read on the forward strand.
CCTGGCAGCACCGTGAGCTCCCTCGTCGACGCCCGTTCTTCCGCCGGCGTCTGCCCCATCAGCCGTTTGCTCCGGCGGTGGTGGGTTCGGCACGGACGGAGCAGCCGCCTCCGAAGCCTTCTTCTTCGGTGGCATGTCGATGAATATGATGAAGATCTAGCTCGTGTGAACGCCGGATCTGGTTCACACAACCTCGACGCCCCCTACCTGGCGCGCCAAAGATGTCGGGGGGCTAATCCATGAGCACCTATGGGACCGGCGGACCGATCCCCTTTCGGTTCGGCGGGGGCGAGGGTCGCACGAAGAGCGGATCGAGGCGAAGCACACGAGCAGTTTACCCAGGTTCGGGCCGCACGGATGCGTAAAACCCTACTCCTGCTTTGTGGTTTGTATTGAGTTCTTGCTCGGGAGCGCGGAGTGCTACAGTACACCCCAGCAGCTAACGAGGCCGAGCCTGAGTGTTCTCTTCCTCCCCCTCCTACGTTGCGCATGGGCGTCCTTTTATATGCTCAAGGGGTCACCGACAGGTGGCAACGTAGACAAGGGTAAAAATGGAAAGGTGTTGCGGTTGGTACAGCTACCCGCTACAGTGTATCATACCTAACCCTGACGGCAGGAGACAAGGGCATTAAATGCCCATCTGCGTCGCCTAAATAGTGCAAAAGGGACCGTCAGGGACGCCACCGCTCGCCACGATGGCTATCTTGTCAGCGCCGCTTGCCACCGCTCACCGCTGCCTGCACAGCCTCCCGCCACGTACGCCTGGAAGGGTCCCAGAGCGACACGTTGGTGGATGTGCTGGAGCGCGGGCACAGAGTGGTGGCTTGCCGCGGTCGTTGTCTTGTCGCGTCCGGGAGCTTGTCGCTCACCGGGCCTTGCCGGGACGCGTGGCGCATCACGGCAAGTTCCTTGAGATGCCTTGGTTGGCCTTCCCGGCAAGCTCCTCTTGCCGGGGTCTTGTCTCCTTGGCTTGGATACTTTGTTCTTGAATGGCTCCAAAGGAACCACGGAGGATCTTGGCGGTCACCCGACAAGCCTTGCCGCGGGATGCTGCGACTGCCCGTGCACAAGTTCGGGATACTAGGGTACCCCTACTCTAGTACACCGACAAAACTCATGCAATATGATGAAACCCCAATCTTGTTATCCTCGATGGCAACAATACAATGCATGCCTTGCTGCCCCTACTGTCACTGGGAAAGGACACCGCAAGATTGAACCCAAAGCTAAGCACTTCTCCCATTGCAAGAAAGATCAATCTAGTAGGCCAAACCAAACTGATAATTCGAAGAGACTTGCGAAGATAACCAATCATACATAAAAGAATTCAGAGAAGATTCAAATATTGTTCATAGATAGACTTGATCATAAACCCACAATTCATCGATCTCAACAAACACACGCAAAAAGAAGATTACATCGAATAGATCTCCACAAGAGAGGGGGAGAACATTGTATTGAGATCCAAAAAGAGATAAGAAGCCATCTAGCTAATAACTATGGACCCGTAGGTCTGAGGTAAACTACTCACACTTCATCGGAGGGGCTATGGTGATGATGTAGAAGCCCTCCGTGATCGATGCCCCCTCCGGTGGAGCTCCGAAACAGGCCCCAAGATGGGATCTCATGGATACAGAAAGTTGCGGCGGTGGAATTAGGGTTTTGGCTCCGTATCTGATTGTTTGGCGGTACGTAGGTTTATATAGGAGGAAGGAGTACGTCAGTGGAGCAACAGGGGGCCCACGAGGGTGGAGGGCGCGCCTGGGGGGGGGGGGTAGGCGCGCCCCCTACCTCGTGGCCTCCTCCTTTGTTTCTTGACGTAGGGTCCAAGTCTCCTGGATCATGTTCGGTGAGGAAATCACGTTCCTGAAGGTTTCGTTCCGTTTGGACTCCGTTTGATATTCCTTTTCTTCGAAACCCTAAAATAGGCAAAAAAACAACAATTCTGGGCTGGGCCTCCGGTTAATAGGTTAGTCCCAAAAATAATATGAAAGTGGATAATAAAGCCTAATAATGTCCAAAACAGTAGATAATATAGCATGGAGCAATCAAAAATTATAGATACGTTGGAGACATATCAAGCATCCCCAAGTTTAATTCCTGCTCGTCCTCGAGTAGGTAAATGATAAAAACAGAATTTTTGATGCGGAGTGCTAGTTGGCATAATTTTAATGTAATTCTTCTTAATTGTGGTATGAATATTCAGATCCGAAAGATTCAAGATAAAAGTTTAATATTGACATAAAAATAATGATACTCCAAGCATACTAAGAAAGTAATCATGTCTTCTCAAAATAACATAGCCAAAGAAAGTTATCCCTACAAAATCATATAGTCTCGCTATACTCTATCTTCATCACACAAAGTATTTAAATCATGCACAACCCCGATGACAAGCCAAGCAATTGTTTCATACTTTTGACATTCTCAAACTTTTTCAATCTTCACGCAATACATGAGCGTGAGCCATGGATATAGCACTATAAGTGGAATAGAATGGTGGCTGTGGAGAAGACAAAAAGGGAGAAGATAGTGTCACATCAACTAGGCGTATCAACGGGCTATGGATATGCCCATCAATAGATATCAATGTGAGTGACTAGGGTTTGCCATGCAACGGATGCACTAGAGCTATAAGTATATGAAAGCTCAACAAAAGAAACTAAGTGGGTGTGTATCCAACTTGCTTGCTCATGAAGACCTAGGGCATTTTGAGGAAGCCCATCATTGGAATATACAAGCCAAGTTCTATAATGAAAAATTCCCACTAGTATATGAAAGTGATAACATAGGAGACTCTCTATCATGAATATCATGGTGCTACTTTAAAGCACAAGTGTGGTAAAAGGATAGTAACATTGTCCCTTCTCTCTTTTCTCTCATTTTATAATTTGGGCCTTTTTATGGCCTCTTTTTTTTCGTCCGGAGTCTCATCCCGACTTGTGGGGGAATCATAGTCTCCATCATCCTTTCCTCACTGGGACAATGCTCTAATAATGATGATCATCACACTTTTATTTTCTTACAACTCAACAATTACAACTCAATACTTAGAACAATATATGACTCTATATGAATGCCTCCGACAGTGTACCGGGATATGCAATGAATCAAGAGTGACCTGTATGAAAGAATTATGAATGGTGGCTTTGCCACAAATACGATGTCAACTACATGATCATGCTAAGCAATATGACAATGATGTAGTGTGTCATAATAAACGGAACGGTGGAAAGTTGCATGGCAATGTATCTCGGAATGGCTATGGAAATGCCATAATAGGTAGGTATGGTGGCTGTTTTGAGGAAGGTATATGGTGGGTGTATGATACCGGCGAAAGGTGCGCGGTATTAGAGAGGCTAGCAATGGTGGAAGGAAGAAAAGTGCATATAATCCATGGACTCAACATTAGTCATAAAGAACTCACATACTTATTGCAAAAATCTACAAGTTATCAAAGCAAAGTATTACGCGCATGCTCCTAGGGGGATAGATTAGTAGGAAAAGACCATCGCTCGTCCCCGACCGCCACTCATAAGGAAGACAATCAAAAAATAAATCATGCTCCGACTTCATCACATAACGGTTCACCATACGTGCATGGTACGGGAATCACAAACCTTAACACAAGTATTTCTCAAATTCACAACTACTCAACTAGCATAACTTTAATATCACCATCTTCATATCTCAAAACAATTATCAAGCATCAAACTTCTCATAACATTCAACACACTCATAAGAAAGTTTTTACTATTCTTGAATACCAAGCATATTAGGATTATTTAAGAAAATTATCATGCTATTTAAGACTCTAAAAATAATCTAACTGAATCATGAGAAATCAATAGTTTCTATACAACAAATCCACCACCGTGCTCTAAAAGATATAAGTGAAGTACTAGAGCAAAACTATATAACTCAAATGATATAAGCGAAGCACATAGATTATTCTAACAAATACCAAATCATGTATGGCTCTCTCAAAAGGTGTGTACAGAAAGGATGATTGTGGTAAACTAAAAAGCAAAGACTCAAATCATACAAGACGCTCCAAGCAAAACACATATCATGTGGTGAATAAAAATATAGCTCCAAGTAAAGTTACCGATAGAAGTAGACGAAAAGAGGGGATGCCTTCCGGGGCATCCCCAAGCTTTGGCTTTTAGGTGTCCTTAGATTATCTTTGGGGTGCCATGGGCATACCCAATCTTAGGCTCTTGCCACTCCTTGTTCCACAATCCATCAAATCTTTACCCAAAACTTGAAAACTTCACAACACAAAACTTAAAGTAGAAAATCTCGTGAGCTCCGCTAGCGAAAGAAAACAAAAGACCACTTCAAGGTACTGTAATGAACTCATTATTTATCTATATTGGTGTTAAACCTACTGTATTCCAACTTCTCTATGGTTTATAAACTATTTTACTAGCCATAGATTCATCAAAATAAGCAAACAACACACTAAAAACAGAATGTGTCAAAAACAGAACAATCTGTAGTAATCTGTAGCTAGCGCAAGATCTGGAAACTCAAAAATTATAAAATAAAATTTTGGACGTGAGGAATTTATCTATTAATCATCTTCAAAAGAATTAACGAAATATCGCTTTCCAAATAAAAATGGCAGCAGTTCTTGTGAGCGCTAAAGTTTCTGTTTTTTACAGCAAGATATCAAGATTTTCCCCAAGTCTTCCCAACGGTTCTACTTGGCACAAACACTAATTAAACACAAAAAACATAACCTAAACAGAGTATAGATAAATTATTTATTACTAAACAGGAGCAAAAAGCAAGGAATAAAAATAAAATTGGGTTGCCTCCCAACAAGCGCTATCGTTTAACGTCCCTAGCTAGGCATAAAAAGCAAGGATAGATCTAGGTATTGCCATCTTTGGTAGGCAATCCATAAGTGGATCTCATAATAGATTCATAAGGTAATTTAATTTTCTTTCTAGGAAAGTGTTCCACGCCTTTCCTTAACGGAAATTGGAATCTAATATTCCTTCCTTCATATCAATAATTGCACCAATCGTTCTAAGGAAAGGTCTACCAAGAATAATTGGACATGAAGGATTGCAATCTATGTCAAGAACAATAAAATCTACGGGCACATAATTCCTATTTGTAACAATAAGAACATCATTAATTCTTCCCATAGGTTTCTTAATAGTGGAATCCGCAAGGTGCAAGTTTAGAGAGCAATCATCAAAATCACGGAAACCTAACAAATCACACAAAGTCTTTGGAATCATGGAAACACTAGCACCCAAATCACACAAAGCATAGAACTCATGATCTTTAATCTTAATTTTAATAGTTGGTTCCCACTCATCATAAAGTTTTCTAGGGATAGAAACTTCCAATTCAAGTTTTTCTTCATAAGATTGCATCAAGGCATCAACGATATGTTTAGTGAACGCTTTATTTTGACTATAAGCGTGAGGAGAATTTAGCACGGATTGCAACAAGGAAATACAATCAATCAAAGAGACAATTTCATAATTAAATTCCTTGAAATCCAAAATAGTGGGTTTAGCAACATCTAGGGTTTTAATTTCTTTGATCCCACTTTCATCAATTTTAGCATCAAGATCTAAAAACTCCGAATTCTTGGAACGCCTTCTAGGTAAAGGTGGATCATATTCAGTCCCATCATTATCAAGATTCATATTGCAAAACAAAGATTTAATAGGGGACACATCAATAACTTTTAGATCTTCATCTTTATTTTCATAGGAACTAGAAGAACACGCTCTTATAAAGGCATCTTTCTTAGCACGCATCCTAGCGGTTCTTTCTTTGCACTCATCAATGGAAATTCTCATGGCTTTGAGAGACTCATTGATATCATGCTTAGGTGGAATAGATCTAAGTTTCAAAGAATCAACATCAAGAGAAATTCTATCAACGTTCCTAGCCAACTCATCAATCTTAAGCAATTTTTCTTCAATCAAAGCATTGAAATTCTTTTGCGAAGTAATAAATTCTTTAATATTAGATTCAAAATCAGAGGGCATCTTATTATAATTTCCATAAGAATTGTTGTAGGAATTACCATAATTATTAGAGGGATTTCTAGGATAAGGCCTAGGATTAAAATTTCCTCTATACGCGTTGTTACCAAAATTGTTCCTACCAACAAAATTCACATCCATAGATTCATTATTATTCTCAATCAAAGTAGACAAGGGCATATCATTAGGATCAGAAGAAACATTCTTACTAGCAAATAATTTCATAAGTTCATCCATCTTTCCACTCAAAACATTAATTTCTTCTATCGCATGCACCTTTTTATTAGTAGATCTTTCAGTATGCCATTTAGAATAATTAACCATAATATTATGTAGGAGTTTAGTAGCTTCTCCTAAAGTGGTTTCCATAAAAGTGCCTCCCGCGGCCGAATCTAAAAGATTTCTAGAAGCAAAATTCAATCCGGCATAAATTTTTTGTATAATCATCCACAAATTCAAACCATGAGTAGGGCAATTACGTATCATTAATTTCATCCTCTCCCAAGCTTGTCCAACATGTTCATGATCAAGTTGCTTGAAATTCATAATATCATTTCTAAGGGAGATGATCTTAGCGGGAGGAAAATACTTAGAGATAAAAGCATCTTTTCACTTATTCCATGAATCAATACTATTTTTAGGCAAAGACGAAAACCAAGCTTTAGCATGATCTCTAAGCGAAAAAGTAAATAGCTTAAATTTAACAATATCGTTATCCACATCTTTATTCTTTTGCATATCACACAAATCAATGAAGCTATTTAGATGGGTAGCGGCATCTTCACTAGGAAGGCCGAAAAACGGATCTTTCATGACAAGATTCAGCAAGGCAGCATTAATTTCACAAGGTTCAGCATCAGTAAGAGGAGCAATCGGAGTGCTAATAAAATCATTGTTGTTGGTATTGGTAAAGTCACACAATTTAGTGTTATCTTGAGCCATCGTGACAAGCAAGCAATCCAACACACAAGCAAACAAAAATCCAGCGGGCAAAAAGAGGTAAATAGAGAAAGAGAGGGAGGATAGAGAGAGAGGGCAAATAAATCGGCAAGGGTGAAGTGGGGGAGAGGAAAACGAGAGGCAAATGGAAAATAATGTAATGCGGGAGCTAAGGATTGTGATGGGTACTTGGTATATTGACTTTTGCGTAGACTCCCCGGCAACGGCACCAGAAATGGCTCGTTGTCGGGAGTCAAATCTCGACTTGCGCAAACCTCCCCGGCAACGGCGCCAGAAATCCTTCTTGCTACCTCTTGAGCACTGCGTTGGTTTTCCCCGAAGAGGAAGGGATGATGCAGCAAAGTAGCGTAAGTATTTCCCTCAGTTTTTGAGAACCAAGGTATCGATCCAGTAGGAGGCTACGCGTGAGTCCCTCGCACCTGCACAAAAAAATAAATCCTCGCAACCAACACGATAAGGGGTTGTCAATCCCTACACGGCCACTTACGAGAGTGAGATCTGATAGATATGATAAGATAATATTTTTGGTCTTTTTATGATAAAGATGCAGAGTAAAATAAAAGCAAAGTAAAAAATCAAAGGAAATAACTAAGTATTGGAAGATTAATATGATGAAGATAGACCCCGGGGCCATAGGTTTCACTAGTGGTGTCGGTGTACAAAAAGAGGGGTACACTTTTTGTACCCCTATAACTATGCACGGGCAGTCTGAGCCGCGGGCACCTCCACACTGAGCAAGGCAAGGGAGGTGAGCCAAGGTAAGGCCGAAGCTTAGGAGAAGCAGAACGACGCCAAGACCAAGACCACAAAGAGCAAAGGGGACGAAATGGACCCCCCGGCAAGATCCTTGCCGGGAGGAGGTTTTAGCAAACCCGGCAAGGCCCTTGCCGTGGCAGCTCGCCCCACACCTACGAGTGAGTCACCCTTGAGTCCACTGCCCCCATGGGGCAAGGATTCGGGAGACATCCCTGTGGTGGCTTGCAGATCTTTGTGAAGACATTCAAGATCAGATACACCCTTTAGAAGGTGATGATCCCTGGCGGGATCCCAGCCAAGAAGGACCACAAGGCCCCCGGCAAGAGCCTTGCCGAGGATGATAGGAGGCGCCATGGCAAGACCCTTGACGGGGCCCCGGCAAGGCCCTTGCCAAGAACACCCGTAGGGCCACCATCAGGCCCACGCCAGTCAAACCTCCACTGCCGTTCGCATGCACCTGCCGACCCAACCAGCTGGGCAGGCACCTGCGTGGTGGCATGCAGATCTTCGTGGAGACCCACCACTGCGCCACCTCAGCTGCCTGCCTGCCTATATGGCACCGCGGGCGCCGCTGGCCAGGGCGCGTGTCGACGCGAGAGGGAGCGGTGACGGACGAGACAGGGCTCTCCCCCGTCCCCGATAAAGCAAGGACACCTAGGCAAGACGCATTAAATGCGCCTTGTCATGTAATGCGAGGGATAACCTCACATCACTGTTCCCTTTCCACCTCCTGTGTGCCACTGTGGCAACCCCTTTCCTATAAAAGGAGGCCCGAGGTGACTGTTGGGGAACGTTGCAAAAAACAAAAAAATTTCCTACGGTTTCACCAAGATCCATCTATGAGTTCATCTAGCAACGAGTGATCGGATGCATCTACATACCTTTGTAGATCGCGAGCGGAAGCGTTCAAAGAACGGGGATGAGGTAGTCGAACACGACGTGATCCAAATCACCGGAGATCCTAGCACCGAACGGACGTCACCTCCGTGTTCAACAAACGTACGGTCAGCATAACGTCTCCTTCTTCTTGATCCAGCATAAGGGAAGGAGAGGTTGAGGAAGATGGCTCTAGCAGCAGCACGACGGCGTGGTGGTGATGGAGCTGCAGTACTCCGTCAGGGCTTCGCCAAGCGCTATGGAGGAGGAGGAGGTGTTGGAGAGGGAGAAGGAGGCAACCAAAGGCATGAGGTGAAAAAGCCCTCCTTACCCCACTATATATAGGAAGGCCTAGGGGGGGGGGGCGCCAGCCCTAGGAGATCCAATCTCCTAGGGGCGGCGGCCAAGGGAGGTTTCCCTCCCCCCCAAGGCACCTAGGGGTGCCTTCCACTTGTGGGACTCTTCCCCTTTGGAAACCCTAGGCGCATGGGCCCCTTGGGGCTGGTGCCCTTGGCCCATGTAGGCCAAGGCGCACCCCTTACAGCCCATGTGGCCCCCGGGGCAGGTGGACCCACCCGGTGGACCCCCGGGACCCTTCCGGTGGTCCCGGTACAATACCTGTGACCCCGAAACTTGTCCCGATGGCCGAAACAGCACTTCCTATATATAATTCTTTACCTCCGGACCATTCCGGAACTCCTCGTGACGTCCAGGATCTCATCCGGGACTCCGAACAACATTCGGGTTACTGCATATACATATCCCTACAACCCTAGCGTCACCGAACCTTAAGTGTGTTGACCCTACGGGTTCGGGAGACATGTAGACATGACCGAGACGCTCTCCGGTCAATAACCAACAGCGGGATCTGGATACCCATGTTGGCTCCCACATGCTCCTCGATGATCTCATCGGATGAACCACGATGTCGAGGATTCAAGCAACCCCGTATACAATTCCCTTTGTCAATCGATATGTTACTTGCCCGAGATTTGATCGTCGGTATCCCAATACCTCGTTCAATCTCGTTACCGGCAAGTCACTTTACTCGTACCGTAATGCATGACCCCGTGACCAGACACTTGGTCACTTTGAGCTCATTATGATGATGCATTACCGAGTGGGCCCAGTGATACCTCTCCGTCATACGGAGTGACAAATCCCAGTCTTGATCCGTGTCAACCCAACAGATACTTTCAGAGATACCCGTAGTCTACCTTTATAGTCACCCAGTTACGTTGTGACGTTTGGTATACCCAAAGCACTCCTACGGTATCCGGGAGTTACACGATCTCATGGTCTAAGGAAAGGATACTTGACATTGGAAAAACTCTAGCAAACGAACTATACGATCTTGTGCTATGTTTAGGATTGGGTCTTGTCCATCACATTATTCTCCTAATGATGTGATCTCGTTATCAATGACATCCAATGTCCATAGTCAGGAAACCATGACTATCTGTTGATCAACGAGCTAGTCAACTAGAGGCTTACTAGGGACATGTTGGTGTCTGTTATTCACACATGTATTACGATTTCCGGATAACACAATTATAGCATGAATAAAGACAATTATCATGAACAAGGAAATATAATAATAATGCTTTTATTATTGCCTCTAGGGCATATTTCCAACAGTCTCCCACTTGCACTAGAGTCAATAATCTAGTTACATTGTGATGAATCGAACACCCATGGAATTCTGGTGTTGATCATGTTTTGCTCTAGGGAGAGGTTTAGTCAACGGATCTGCTACATTCAGGTCCGTATGTACTTTACAAATATCTATGTCTCCATCTTGAACATTTTCACGAATGGAGTTGAAGCGACGCTTGATGTGCCTTGTCTTCTTGTGAAACCTGGGCTCCTTGGCAAGTGCAATAGCTCCAGTGTTGTCACAGAAGAGTTTGATTGGCCCCGACGCATTGGGTATGACTCCTAGGTCGGTGATGAACTCCTTCACCCAAATTGCTTCATGTGCTGCCTCCGAGGCTGCCATGTACTCCGCTTCACATGTAGATCCCGCCACGACGCTCTGCTTGCAACTGCACCAGCTTACTGCCCCACCATTCAAAATATACACGTATCCGGTTTGAGACTTAGAGTCATCCAGATCTGTGTCGAAGCTAGCGTCGACGTAACCCTTTACGACGAGCTCTTCGTCACCTCCATAAACGAGAAACATTTCCTTAGTCCTTTTCAGGTACTTCAGGATATTCTTGACCGCTGTCCAGTGTTCCTTGCCGGGATTACTTTGGTACCTTCCTACCAAACTTACGGCAAGGTTTACATCAGGTCTGGTACACAGCATGGCATACATAATAGAACCTATGGCTGAGGCATAGGGGATGACACTCATCTCTTCTATATCTTCTGCCGTGGTCGGACATTGAGCTGAGCTCAATTTCACACCTTGCAGCACAGGCAAGAACCCCTTCTTAGACTGATCATATTGAACTTCTTCAATATCTTATCAAGGTATGTGCTTTGTGAAAGACCTATGAGGCGTCTCGATCTATCTCTATAGATCTTGATTCCTAATATATAAGCAGCTTCTCCAAGGTCCTTCATTGAAAAACTCTTATTCAAGTAGGCCTTAATGCTGTCCAAGAGTTCTATATCATTTCCCATCAAAAGTATGTCATCTACATATAATATGAGAAATGCTACAGAGCTCCCACTCACTTTCTTGTAAACGCAGGCTTCTCCATAAGTCTGCGTAAACCCAAACGCTTTGATCATCTCATCAAAGCGAATGTTCCAACTCCGAGATGCTTGCACCAGCCCATAAATCGAGCGTTGGAGCTTGCACACCTTGTTAGCATTCTTAGGATCGACAAAACCTTCCGGCTGCATCATATACAATTCTTCCTTAAGGAAACCATTAAGGAATGCCGTTTTGACGTCCATTTGCCATATCTCATAATCGTAAAATGCGGCAATTGCTAACATGATTCGGACTGACTTTAGCTTCGCTACCGGTGAGAAAGTCTCATCGTAGTCAACCCCTTGAACTTGTCGATAACCCTTAGCGACAAGCCGAGCTTTATAGATGGTCACATTACCATCCGCGTCTGTCTTCTTCTTAAAGATCCATTTATTTTCTATGGCTCGCCGCTCTACGGGCAAGTCAGTCAAAGTCCATACTTCGTTTTCATACATGGATCCTATCTCGGATTTCATGGCTTCTAGCCATTTGTCGGAATCCGGGCCCGCCATCGCTTCTTCATAGTTCGAAGGTTCACCGTTGTCTAACAACATGATTTCTAAGACAGGGTTGCCGTACCACTCTGGTGCGGAACGTGTCCTTGTGGACCTTCGAATTTCAGTAGGAGCTTGATCAGAAGTATCTTGATCATTATCATTAACTTCCTCTCTAGTCGGTGCAGGCACCTCAGGAACATTTTCTTGAGTTGCGCCATTTTCCGGTTCAAGAGGTAATACTTCATCAAGTTCTACTTTCCTCCCACTTACTTCTTTCGAGAGAAACTCTTTCTCTAGAAAGGATCCATTCTTGGCAACAAAGATCTTGCCTTCGGATCTGAGGTAGAAGGTATACCCAATAGTTTCTTTAGGGTATCCTATGAAGACGCATTTTTCCGACTTGGGTTCGAGCTTTTCAGGTTGAAGTTTCTTGACATAAGCATCGCATCCCCAAACTTTTAGAAACGACAGCTTAGGTTTCTTCCCAAACCATAATTCATACGGTGTCGTCTCAACGGATTTCGACGGAGCCCTATTTAAAGTGAATGCGGCAGTCTCTAAAGCATAGCCCCAAAAAGATAGCGGTAAATCGGTAAGAGACATCATAGATCGCACCATATCTAATAGAGTGCGATTACGACGTTCGGACACACCATTACGCTGAGGTGTTCCAGGCGGCGTGAGTTGTGAAACTATTCCACATTTTCTTAAGTGTGTGCCAAATTCCTGACTCAAGTATTCTCCTCCACGATCTGATCGTAGAAACTTGATTTTCCTGTCACGTTGATTCTCAACCTCACTCTGAAATTCCTTGAACTTTTCAAAGGTTTCAGACTTGTGTTTCATTAAGTAGATATACCCATATCTACTCAAGTCATCAGTGAGGGTGAGAACATAACGATAGCCACCGCGAGCCTCAACACTCATTGGACCGCACACATCAGTATGTATGATTTCCAATAAGTTGGTTGCTCGCTCCATTGTTCCTGAGAACGGAGTCTTGGTCATTTTACCCATGAGGCATGGTTCGCACGTGTCAAATGATTCATAATCAAGAGACTCTAAAAGTCCATCTGCATGGAGCTTCTTCATGCGTTTGACACCTATGTGACCAAGGCGGCAGTGCCACAAGTATGTGGGACTATCGTTATCAACCTTACATCTTTTGGTTTTCACACTATGAACATGTGTGGCATTACGTTCGAGGAAGAATAAACCATTCACCATCGGAGCATGACCATAAAACATATCTCTCATATAAATAGAACAACCATTATTCTCGGATTTAAATGAGTAGCCATCTCGAATTAAACAAGATCCCGATACAATGTTCATGCTCAAAGCTGGCACTAAATAACAATTATTGAGGTTTAAAACTAATCCCGTAGGTAAATGTAGAGGTAGCTTGCCGACGGCGATCACATTGACCTTGGAACCATTCCCGACGCGCATCGTCACCTCGTCCTTTGCCAGTCTCCGCTTATTCCGCAGCTCCTGCTTTGAGTTACAAATGTGAGCAACTGCACCGGTATCAAATACCCAGGAGCTACTACGAGTACTGGTAAGGTACACATCAATTACATGTATATCACATATACCTTTTGTTTTGCCGGCCTTCTTGTCCGCTAAGTATTTGGGGCAGTTCCGCTTCCAGTGACCACTTTCCTTGCAATAAAAGCACTCAGTCTCGGGCTTGGGTCCATTCTTTGGCTTCTTCCCGGCAGCTTGCTTGCCGGGCGCGGCAACTCCCTTGCCGTCCTTCTTGAAGTTCTTTTTACCCTTGCCCTTCTTGAACTTAGTGGTTTTATTCACCATCAACACTTGATGTTCCTTCTTGACTTCTACCTCTGCTGATTTCAGCATAGCAAATACTTCAGGAATGGTCTTTTCCATCCCCTGCATATTGAAGTTCATCACAAAGCTCTTGTAGCTTGGTGGAAGCGACTGGAGGATTCTGTCAATGACCGCGTCATCCGGGAGATTAACTCCCAGCTGAGTCAAGCGGTTATGTAACCCAGACATAGTGAGTATGTGCTCACTAACAGAACTATTTTCCTCCATCTTACAGCTGAAGAATTTGTCGGAGACTTCATATCTCTCGACCCGGGCATGAGCTTGAAAAACCATTTTCAGCTCTTCGAACATCTCATATGCTCCATGTCTCTCAAAACGCTTTTGGAGCCCCGGCTCTAAGCTGTAAAGCATGCCGCACTGAACGAGGGAGTAGTCATCGGTACGTGCCTGCCAAGCGTTCATAACGTCTTGTTCTGCAGGGAGAACAGGTGCGTCACCCAGCGGTGCTTGTAGGACATAATCTTTCTTGGCAGCTATGAGGATGATCCTCAGGTTCCGGACCCAGTCCGTGTAGTTGCTGCCATCGTCTTTCAGCTTGGTTTTCTCTAGGAACGCGTTGAAGTTGAGGACTACGTTGGCCATTTGATCTACAAGACATATTGTAAATATTTTAGACTAAGTTCATGATAATTAAGTTCATCTAATCAAATTATTCAATGAACTCCCACTTAGATAGACATCCCTCTTCTAGTCATCTAAGTATAACATGATCCGAGTCAACTAGGCCGTGTCCGATCATCACGTGAGACGGACTAGTCAACATCGGTGAACATCTTCATGTTGATCGTATCTTCTATAGGACTCATGCTCGACCTTTCAGTCTTCTGTGTTCCGAGGCCATGTCTGTACATGCTAGGCTCGTCAAGTCAACCTAAGTGTTTGCATGTGTAAATCTGTCTTACACCCGTTGTATGTGAACGTTGGAATCTATCACACCCGATCATCACGTGATGCTTAGAAATGAACGAACTGTAGCAACGGTGCACAGTTAGGGGGAACACTTCTTGAAATTATTATGAGGGATCATCTTATTTACTACCGTCGTTCTAAGTAAACAAGATGCAAAAACATGATAAACATCACATGCAATCAAATAATAATAGTGACATGATATGGCCAATATCACATAGCTCCTTTGATCTCCATCTTGGGGCTCCATGATCATCTTGTCACTGGCTTGACACCATGATCTCCATCATTGTGTCTCCATGAAGTTGCTCTCCAACTATTACTTCTACTACTATGGCGAACGCGTTTAGCAATAAAGTAAAGTAATTTACATGGCGTTTCTCAATGACACGCAGGTCATACAAAAAATAAAGACAACTCCTATGGCTCCTGCCGGTTGTCATACTCATCGACATGCAAGTCGTGATTCCTATTACAATACCATGAACATCTCATACATCACATATATATCATTCATCATTCATCACAACTTTGGCCATATCATATCACAAAGCACTTGCTGCAAAAACAAGTTAGACGTCCTCTAATTGTTGTTGCAAGTTTTACGTGGCTGAATTAGGGTTCTAGCAAGAACGTTTTCTTACCTACGTGAAAGCCACAACATGATTTGTCAACTTCTATTTACCCTTCATAAGGACCCTTTTCATCGAATCCGCTCCAACTAAAGTGGGAGAGACAAACACCCGCCAGCCACCTTATGCAACTAGTGCATGTTAGTCGGTGGAACCGGTCTCACGTAAGCGTACGTGTAAGGTTGGTCCGGGCCGCTTCATCCCACAATACCGTTGAAGCAAGATAAGACTAGTAGCGGCAAGAAAGTTGACAACATCTACGCCCACAACAAATTGTGTTCTACTCGCGCAAGAAGAACTACGCATAGACCTAGCTCATGATGCCACTGTTGGGGAATGTTGCAGAAAACAAAATTTTTTCCTACGGTTTCACCAAGATCCATCTATGAGTTCATCTGGCAACGAGTGATCGGATGCATCTACATACCTTTGTAGATCGCGAGCGGAAGCGTTCAAAGAACGGGGATGAGGTAGTCGAACACGACGTGATCCAAATCACCGGAGATCCTAGCACCGAACGGGCAGCACCTCCGCGTTCAACACATGCACGGTCAGCGTAACGTCTCCTTCTTCTTGATCCAGCAAGAGGGAAGGAGAGGTTGAGGAAGATGGCTCCAGCAGCAGCACGACGGCGTGGTGGTGATGGAGCTGCAGTACTCCGTAAGGGCTTCGCCAAGCGCTATGGAGGAGGAGGAGGTGTTGGAGAGGGAGAAGGAGGCAACCAAAGGCATGAGGTGAAAAAGCACTCCTTCCCCCACTATATATAGGAGGGCCTAGGGGGGGGGGGGCGCCGGCCCTAGGAGATCCAATCTCCTATGGGGGCGGCGGCCAAGGGAGGTTTCCCTCCCCCCAAGGCACCTAGGGGTGCCTTCCACTTGTGGGACTCTTCCCCTTTGGAAACCCTAGGCGCATGGGCCCCTTGGGGGTGGTGCCCTTGGCCCATGTAGGCCAAGGCGCACCCCCTTACAGCCCATGTGGCCCTCGGGGCAGGTGGACCCACCCGGTGGACCCCCGGGACCCTTCCGGTGGTCCCGGTACAATACCGGTGACCCCGAAACTTGTCCCGATGGCCAAAACAGCACTTCCTATATATAATTCTTTACCTCCGGACCATTCCGGAACTCCTCGTGACATCCGGGATCTCATCCGGGACTCCGAACAACATTCGGGTTACTGCATATACATATCCCTACAACCCTAGCATCACCGAACCTTAAGTGTGTAGACCCTACGGGTTCGGGAGACATGTAGACATGACCGAGACGACTCTCCGGTCAATAACCAACAGCGGGATCTGGATACCCATGTTGGCTCCCACATACTCCAAGATGATCTCATCGGATGAACCACGATGTCGAGGATTCAAGCAACCCCGTATACAATTCCCTTTGTCAATCGATATGTTACTTGCCCGAGATTCGATCGTCGGTATCCCAATACCTCGTTCAATCTCATTACCGGCAAGTCACTTTACTCGTACCATAATGCATGATCCCATGACCAGACACTTGGTCACTTTGAGCTCATTATGATGATGCATTACCGAGTGGGCCCAGTGATACCTCTCCGTCATACGGAGTGACAAATCCCAGTCTTGATCCGTGTCAACCCAACAGATACTTTCAGAGATACCCGTAGTCTACCTTTATAGTCACCCAGTTATGTTGTGACGTTTGGTATACCCAAAGCACTCCTACGGTATCCGGGAGTTACACGATCTCATGGTCTAAGGAAAGGATACTTGACATTGGAAAAACTCTAGCAAACGAACTATACGATCTTGTGCTATGTTTAGGATTGGGTCTTGTCCATCACATTATTCTCCTAATGATGTGATCTCGTTATCAATGACATCCAATGTCCATAGTCAGGAAACCATGACTATCTGTTGATCAACGAGCTAGTCAACTAGAGGCTTACTAGGGACATGTTGGTGTCTGTTATTCACACATGTATTACGATTTCCGGATAACACAATTATAGCATGAATAAAGACAATTATCATGAACAAGGAAATATAATAATAATGCTTTTATTATTGCCTCTAGGGCATGTTTCCAACAGCAACCAGGAGGGGGATTCGGCTTTTTGGAGCTCCTCATGCCCCATAGCTAGCTCAAGAACACAGATATACAATCCACCAAATCAGGAGTAGGGTTTTACGCATCCCCGCGGCCCAAACCTGGATAAACAAACCGTGTGCTATCTGTTTGATCCGCTCTTCTCACGACCCCGCGCCCCGCAACCGTAGTAGGGATTCTTGTGATCCCATAGTGTCGTTCCCACCGACATCTTTGGCGCGCCAGGTAGGGGGCGCAGTTGTGAGAATAGGCTTTAGCAGTTAGTTCGACGCTTCTTCATCGTCATGGCGCCCAAGAAGAAGATGACAGTGGCGGTTGGCCCATCGGAAGCCGGACATCCCGTCCCGACGCGGGCGAGCAGCGGACCGGTCGCAGAAAGGACCCGGGGTGCCGTTCGTGAACACCAACACTGTCCCAGCAGCCGGAGTTTGGGAGGCGGCGATGTTCGTGTGCCTGGTAATGGGCCGCACGCCGCCAAATCCAAAGACGGAGCCAGGCCCTCTGCGGGTGGCGCGGGGCCTTCCAAGATCCTACCGCCCCACCCTAAGGCGATGCGAGGGCCTCCAAGACTCCCACGCCGGCGCCGACGGCGCGCTCCTCTCAAGCGGCGCGCGACGAACGGCGCAATCACGCCGAAGACCCCGGGCGTCGCCGCAGGAAGTGCCCCGAGCGCCACTCCCGGGAGGTAGAAGACCTGCCCGCTCGCCGAGGTGCTGGTGAAGATGGCATGCGACCGCGGGGTCGTGATAGAGCTCCTTCTGACATGGTCAGAAGTTGAAGCGCGCCGCGATCCGTGCAGGTTTCGCTGCCACCAACGCCAGCAGAAGCCCTAGCGCGCAGTTGCTCCTCGATTTTCCTCCCACTACGGGGAAACTCGACGAATGGAGAGCCACTATCCGAAGCCTTGTTGCGATGGCCAACAAAGACGAACCGAGTCCGGTGGAGCCCCCGGGTCGACGCTCCAACGGAGTCCCACACACCAGTGGCAGGAAAGCCGGCGGTGCCGCGACCATGGTGCACTCTCCTCCTCCTCGCCCGGTAGCGCGGACGCCAGCCCATCGCGATGTTGCGGGCGACGAAATCTCCATAGCGTCGTCCGACCCGCGGACCCACTATGATCAGTGCCAAGTCCTTCGAGAACGAGAACATGAAGACGCTCGAACCACTATCAAGCGCAGGCGCGGAGCGCGCCACCAGTCAGACAGGCGAGCAGGGCCTGCTGCGAACCACCCGACACTGGAGAGCCTTGGAGGCCTACCTTACGAGGTAGGCTGTCCGGCTTTTACCCGTGAGCTGCGGCAGTTCCAGTGGCCCACTCACCGCACCTTCAAACCTGACGTGGGCGAAAAGTACAGCGGCAAGACCCACCCGTCCGAGTTCCTCAGCATCTACACCATTGCGATGCAAGCTGCCGGAGCCCGCGATGGTAAGGTGCTTGCAAATTACTTTCCGTTGGCTCTTAAACCCAACGCCATGTCATGGTTGATGCACTTGCCGGTAGACTCTATTTCCTCCTGGTCGGATTTGTGCCATGAGTTTGTGGGTGCCTTTACTGGAGGCCACCAAGCCCATGGCCAAGCGAGCGACCCGCACGTCATTCCCTAGAAGGGAGGCGAGAGTCTCCACAAGTATATATAGAGGTTCAGCCGGATATAGTACAATATCCCTGATGTTCACCCTGCCGCCATCATCAGCGCGTTCCATCAGAACGTGCATAACCGCAAGATGCGCGAAGAGCTGGCAATGAACAAGGTGAAATATGTAGCAGAACTCTATGTTCTTGCTGACAGATGTGCCCGGGCTGAAGAGGGAAGGAAGTACCCCGGCGAAGACGCCGACGTGGAAACCAACTCCTCAGATGAAGATACTGCTGCCTCGGTGAAGAAGGGCCGACGCCACAACAGGAAGCGCAAAGGTAATGCCGTGCTTGCCGTCGAGGGATCTGATGACACCGGCTCCACCAAGAAAACCAAGGCAGATGACCCCGGCAAGGAAATTGCCGGATGTGTTGCCTGCCGGGCCTTGGCGGTTGCTGAGAAGCCAGGAAACTCTGACAAGCGATACTGCAAGATCCATCGCACCAAAGGCCATGCTCTCCAAGACTGTCGACAAGTTGAGCTCCTCGCTGAGAAGCAGAGGGCTGAATATGAGAGGCGGGACAAGGAGAAGGGCTAAGACGGTGCTAAGGGGTCCGGCAAGAAGCGTGACGGCCAGGTGGGCCATCACGGCAAGGATAAACAACAAGAGAGGCCCGCCCTGGGCCGTGACAAAAAGCCAGAAGACGACGATCACGAAGAGGATGACGAATCCAGCGACCAAGAGTTTCAGAAAGCTACAGAGGCCATGTGCGTCGAGAGATTACAGCGGCAGAGTCGTCGTTTGATGCCCAAAGGCCGCTGAAGTGGTCCAGCACACCTATAATTTTTGACACCGAGGATCACCCTGATCGCACTACTGCGGTCGGGTGCTTGCCATTGTTGGTTTCACCAACAATACGCAACCTCAAGGTGACAAAGATGCTAGTCGATGACGGGGTCGGTCTGAACTTGATCTCGCCTGCCGTGATCGAGAAACTGTAGATTCCTGATGGAGACCTCGAAGAGACGGGCACATTTCAGGGGGTCAACCCAGGAAGAAGCCAACCTAAGGGAAAGATCATGCTGCCTGTGACTTTTGGAAGCGATCTGAACTACAGGACGGAGAGGATCGTGTTTGATGTTGCCAAGATCCCCTTGCCCTACAATGGGATCCTTGGCCGCCCAGCGCTGGCCAAGTTCATGGCGGCGTCACACTACGCCTACAACACCCTGAAGATGCCAGGACCTGTGACAATCATCACCATCCCCTCCGATAAGAAAGATGCGCTGATTTGCGCTGACCAACTATGCCAGCAAGCAGTTGCAGCAGCTGCCGCTGGGACCCCGGGAGGGAAGAAGAAGAAGAAGACCGGTGAGACCTCGGACACCCACTCCGGCAAGCGCACCTCTTCGGAGTGTAGCGCTCCCGTCGAGGACGTGCCAGAGAGCTCCACCGGCGGAAACAAGAAGCCCAGGGCCATACCGCCGGGAACCAAGAAGGTTTCTGTCAATGAGGACGGCACGGGAGGGGCTTTCACCATAAGCTCCACCCTTGATGACAAATAGGAAGACACGCTCTTCACCTTCCTGCGGGCGAATGTCGATGTGTTTGCATGGCACGCTTCCGACATCCCCGGCGTTCCCAGGGAGGTGATTGAGCACCACCTTGCTGTCTGTCCTCATGCGCGGCCCGTCAAGCAGAAGGTCAGAAAGCAAGCTTTGGAACGACAAGAGTTCATCACAGAGGAGATCCGGAAACTGGAAGCAGCGGGTTTGGTAAGAGGAGTGCTCCATTCAAAGTGGTTGGCCAATCCGGTCGTAGTGCGCAAGGCTAATGGGAAGTGGAGGCTGTGTATTGATTACACAGATATCAATAAGGCTTATCCTAGGGACCCCTTCCCGTTGCCGCGCATCGACCAGATTGTTGACTCCACAGCTGGGTGTGATTTGTTGTCATTCCTCGATGCCTACTCCGGCTACCACCAGATCTTCATGACAAGAGAAGGCGAAGAGAAAACAGCATTCATCACCCCATGTGGTACGTATTGTTTCATGCGGATGCCTTTCGGGTTGAAGAGTGCTGGTTTGACATTTGCAAGGGCGGTCCAGATTGGTTTTGAACCCCAGCTCCATAGAAATATGGAAGCTTATATGGATGACATAGTGGTCAAAACCAAGGACAGGGCAACCCTCATACCGGATTTGCAAGAAACATTTGCAAACCTGCGCAAGATCAATCTCAAGCTGAACCCTGAGAAGTGCGTCTTTGGCGTCCCGTCCGGCAAGCTTCTCGGGTTCTTTATGTCACAGCATGGGATAGAGGCCAATCCAGACAAGATCAAAGCTACAGAGCAGATTGAAGCACCCAAGCGAATCAAGGATGTGCGTCGGCTTGCTGGTTGCATCGCCGCCATGGGCAGATTCATTTCCAAGTCTGCCGAGCGTGCCCTTCCCTTTTTCAAGATCCTGAAAAAGGTGGGCCCGATGGAGTGGACGCCAGAAGCCGAAGCAGCATTGCAAGATTTCAAGAAGTACCTCTCCTCCGCGCCAATACTAGTTGCGCCTAGGCCACAGGAGCCGTTGCTGCTATACCTGGCGGCAACGAACCAGGTGGTCAGCGCCACACTAGTGGCGCAGAGAGAGGTTGACGACGAGGTAATGGCAGCGACAGAGCCCGACACCACCAATGCAGAGACGACACAGCCAGTTGAAGTGTCGCCGAAGAAGAAAATGATGCAGCACCCGGTCTACTTTGTTAGTTCCCTCCTGCAGGGAGCTAGATCAAGGTACTCCGGCATGCAGAAACTGCTCTTCGGCCTTCTTATGGCCTCGAGGAAGCTGCGTCACTACTTCCAGGCACACGAGATCACTGTCGTCACTCGCCTCCCTCTGCAACGGATATTGCACAATCCAGATGCAATGGGAAGAATTGTGGAATGGGCACTGGAGCTGTCCAGCTTTGTCCTCAAGTTTGAAAGTACTTCGACGATTCAGATCCGAGTCCTGGCGGAGTTCATTGCAGAATGGACCGCAACGCCTGATGAAGAAGCCCAAGAGACTGCTCTCCCCGGCAAGGAGGCAAGTTGCAGTTGGATCATGTACTTTGATGGAGCTTTCTCCTTACACGGCGCCGGGGCTGGTGTACTGCTTGTCGCGCCCACCAGAGAGCACCTCAAGTACGTGGTCCAGATGCACTTCTCCAGGGTGGTGTCAACAAACAATACGGCAGAGTATGAAGGGCTGCTCGCCGGTCTTAGGATCATGGCGGACCTCGGAATCAAGAAGCTCATCGTCAGGGGCGACTCGCAGCTCGTCGTCAAGCAAGTCAACAAGGACTACCAGAGCCCGTTGATGAAGGCCCGTCGATGAAATGAGAAAGCTGGAAGAGCATTTCGACGGTATACAGGCTGAATACGTTCCCCGAGCGGAGAACGATATCACCGATTACCTGTCAAAACGCGCTGCCCTCAAGCTACCTGTGGAACCAGGTACCTTTGTGCTCCAGCTAACTCAGCCATCCGTTGATCCATCAACAGAGCTGAGCAAGAGAAGGAAATCAGGACCCGACAAGTACTTTCCCGCCGAGCTCCCCGGAGCCGCCGACAAGGATGTTGCCAGGGACACTGAGCCCGCCACGGGACGGCTAGCTCCGGCGGAGCATCAAGCTCTTGCCATCGAGACAGCCGCTCCTATAGCGGAGGAAATGCCTTTAGTCCTCGCCATCGAGCCACAGGCTCCAGCGTGGGCACATCATACCGTCTGATTCCTCCAAACAGGGGAACTTCCTGAAGAGCAGGAAGAAGCGGAAAAAGTAGCTCGTCGCTCTACCATGTACCAGTTCGTCGATGACGTCCTGTACAGAAAGAGGTTGAACGGAGTGAAATTGAAGTGTATCCCTCGGGAGGAAGGACTGGAGCTATTGGCGGAGATACACAGAGGCATATGTGGATCCCACATCGGGTCAAGGGCCCTTGCCGGCAAGGCATTT
This sequence comes from Triticum aestivum, assembly GCF_018294505.1. Taxonomy (NCBI): domain Eukaryota; kingdom Viridiplantae; phylum Streptophyta; class Magnoliopsida; order Poales; family Poaceae; genus Triticum; species Triticum aestivum. The sequence goes on from NC_057806.1 coordinate 58,836,337, forward strand.
CGGCAAGGTTTCTTCTGGCCCACCGCCCTCCAGGATGCGACGACACTAGTCACCAGGTGTGAAGCGTGTCAGTTCCATTCAAAGAAGCTTCATCAGCCAGCTCAATCCCTTCAAACCATTCATCTCTCATGACCCTTCTCGGTCTGGGGGCTCGACATACTGAGCCCTTTCCCCCGCGCTGTCGGGGGCTTTGAGTACTTGTACGTTGCAATCGACAAGTTCACAAAGTGGCCGGAAGTGGAGGCAGCGAGGAAGGTCACAACTCAGTCAGCCGTCAAGTTCTTCAAGGGATTAGTGTGCCGTTTTGGTGTGCCCAACAGGGTCATCACCGACAACGGCACACAGTTCACAAGCCGCACCTTCATGCAATATATCCAAGACCTCGGCAGCAAAGTCTGTTTCACTTCCGTTGCTCACCCACAAAGCAATGGTCAAGCTGAGAGGGCAAACGCTGAAGTACTGCGAGGCTTAAGGACCAAGACCTTTGACAGGCTGCACAAGAGTGGAAGGCGCTGGATTGATGAGTTGCCGACGGTTCTTTGATCGATCAGGACGACGCCAAATCAAGCCACGGCCAGACACCCTTTGCCCTGGTATACGGGGCAGAAGTAGCTCTCCCCACTGAACTCATATACGGGTCACCTCGAGTGCTCGCTTATGATGAGCTTGAGCAAGAGCAACTGCGGCAAGATGACGCAATGCTCCTTGAGGAAGATCGTCTTCGGGCGGCTATGAGAGCAGCACGCTACCAGCAAGCCTTGCGCTGCTACCATAGCCGCAAGGTTCATGCCCGAAGCCTTGGGGAAGGCGACCTTGTCCTTCGGCGCGTTCAATCGGCCAAGAATTCCAACAAGTTGATGCCAAAGTGGGAAGGCCCTTATCGGGTAATACAAGTCACCAGGCCTGGCGCAGTCCGCCTGGAGACCGAAGATGCCGTTCCAGTGAGTAACTCTTGGAACATTGAGCATCTTCGCAAGTTTTACCCGTGAGGCGCGGCTTGCCGGGCCCCCCCGGCAAGCCACCTTTTGTACAAGCATTGCCATTGATGCATGTAACCCTTTGTACAAAGCCAGGCGCAGACCCTGAGCACAAGTAAATGAAGCGCTGACGCCCTAAGTTATAGCATGCATGATAGGTCGAGTCTCGTCCTTGGTTAGGGTTGATAGTGCTTAGCGGCGACTAACCCCTAGCTTAGAGGTCGAGTGTGCGTCTCTTTGTCTTTCTTTTGTCTTCTTTGGTTCACAGGACACACGGATATCCGTGCCGAACCACTTGGGGAGGAAAAGAAGATAAACAGACCAGCATCTAGCCCTCGGCAAGCCAGCATTGCCAGGGGCTGCAAGAGCAAAGATTCACCCACGGCGAACCAGAGTTGCCGGGGGCTGCATCTTCAGATAAGTTCTTCATCCCTTATCATGAACTCTATTATGGACTGAGGTATGTGAAACCTCGTTTTCCCCTAAGCTACCGTGCTCCCATAACTCTAGGCCCTAGGGCTCGTTCCTGGGGCCAAGTTTGGTCGTAGTCGCGGCAGCGAAAGGATGAAACAAGGAGCCAGAACCCGCCTCATCCCTGCCTCCGCCAAAGGCGTGAGGAAGGTCGAGCGAAGTGGGAAGATGGCAAGGCCTGTTGCCAGGCAAGGAAATGTTTATCTTGAAGATATCAAGGATTTACTCCTTGTCGTGGGTTCTATCCACAAACAAATGACCCAGCAAGCATCCCTTTTTCATTAAAAACATTCCACTCAGGTACAGTCCATAGGGAATGAAAAACATGAATGATGGGATTACAAGTTTTAAATTCAGCTAAGACCCGAAGGCTTACAAACTAAAAAGAGATAAGGTACCCGTAATCCCTTTCTTGTCCCTCTCCTTAGGAGGCAGGTCAGGGAGGCGAAAAGGGCAAAAGGGGCGCCTAGGCGAGCTACGGGTGGTAGAAGACACCAAGAGAACATCTCGGTGGCCGTCCAAAGGCTGGATGGTGATGGCGGCGCCGGAAGCAGAGCTCGAAGATGAGGCGGCAGGACGTCAGCACGCGTCGAAGGCATCGGTGCCCGCGTACTCCGACTTGACGGCCTTGCCGCCCGCCCTCTTCCTCTTCCGCAGCCTCCCAACGCCAACCGCCCAAGGAGATGACCCCGGGAAGTTTAGGGAGCCGGCGACGCGGATGATGGGGTCGTTGGTGCCGCACGGAGCAGCACCCGACACCTAATCGGACCCGTCATCTTGCCTCCTACTACCCTCGTCGTCGCTGCCGCTGTCCTCCTCGTCACTCCCGCCCGAGGAGGAGTCTTCACTATCAGAAGAGCTCTCCACGCAGCACCTTGCACGGCTCCCAAAGCACCCTAAGACCTTGACGGAGAGAAGGCCACCCTCCATCAGCTTAAAATGGAGAGTGAGCCCCTCCGTCAAGCGGTGGATATGGGCAAACATCTTCCATCCCCGACGGAGATACATCACGTGAGGGGCGGGGAAATCGACGCGGGCCCGCGTGCCACTGATCGCGTAGCCCCTCAGGTGCAGCCACAACGACTCCGGCGGATCCAGCTCCATCTCCCGCGCGAATGGAGTTGGGAGACGAAGGGGACGGGAAGGCGGCCGACGTAGCCTGACGAAGAACTCGCAAGGGTCATCCCCAACGTGACCCTCCACGGGGGGAAGAACTGCTGGCAGAGGCGAGGCCGGAGCGCCGGCCCATCCTCCTCTTCCTCGAGCGCATCAGCAAGGGTGAAGTGGGGGAGAGGAAAATGAGAGGCAAATGGAAAATAATGTAATACGGGAGATAAGGATTGTGATGGGTACTTGGTATATTGACTTTTGCGTAGACTCCCCGTCAACGGCGCCAGAAATGGCTCGTTGTCGGGAGTCAAATCTTGACTTGCGCGAACCTCCCCGGCAACGGCGCCAGAAATCCTTCTTGCTACCTCTTGAGCACTGCGTTGGTTTTCCCCGAAGAGGAAGGGATGATGCAGCAAAGTAGCGTAAGTATTTCTCTCAGTTTTTGAGAACCAAGGTATCAATCCAGTAGGAGGCTACGCGCGAGTCCCTCACACCTGCACAAAACAAATGAATCCTCGCAACCAACGCGATAAGGGGTTGTCAATCCCTACACGGCCACTTACGAGAGTGAGATCTGATAGATATGATAAGATAATATTTTTGGTATTTTTATGATAAAGGTGCAGAGTAAAATAAAAGCAAAGTAAAAAGCAAAGGAAATAACTAAGTATTGGAAGATTAATATGATGAAGATAGACCCCGGGGCCATAGGTTTCACTAGTGGTGTCGGTGTACAAAAAGAGGGGTACACTTTTTGTACCCCTATAACTGTGCATGGGCAGTCTGAGCCGCGGGCACCACCACACTGAGCAAGGCAAGGAAGGTGAGCCAAGGTAAGGCCGAAGCTCAAGAGAAGCAGAACGATGCCAAGACCAAGACCACAAAGAGCAAAGGGGACGAAACGGACCCCCCCGGCAAGATCCTTGCCGGGAGGTGGTTTTAGCAAACCCGGCAAGGCCCTTGCCGTGGCAGCTTGCCCCACACCTACGGAGTGAGTCACCCTTGAGTCCATTGCCCCCATGGGGCAAGGATTCGGGAGACATCCCCGTGGTGGCTTGCTGATCTTTGTGAAGACATTCAAGATCAGATACACCCTTTAGAAGGTGATGATCCCTGGCGGGATCCCAGCCAAGAAGGACCACAAGGCCCCCGGCAAGAGCCTTGCCGGGGATGACAGCAGGCGCCACAGCAAGACCCTTGCCGGGGCCCCGGCAAGGCCCTTTCCAAGAACACCCGTAGGGCCACCATCAGGCCCACGCCAGTCAAACCTCCACCGCCGTTCGCATGCAGCTGCCGACCCAACCAGCTGGGCAGGCACCTGCGTGGCGGCATGCAGATCTTCGTGGAGACCCACCACTGCGCCACCTCAGCTGCCTGCCTGCCTACATGGCACCGCGGGCGCCACTGGCCAGGGCGCGTGTCGACGCGAGAGGGAGCGGCGGCGGACGAGACAGGGCTCTGCCCCGTCCCCGATAAAGCAAGGACACCTAGGCAAGATGCATTAAATGCGCCTTGTCATGTAATGCGAGGGATAACCTCACATCACTGTTCCCTTTCCAGCTCCTGTGTGCCAATGTGGCAACCCCTTTCCTATAAAAGGAGGCCCGAGGCGACTAGGAGGGGGATTCGGCTTTTTGGAGCTCCTCATACCCCATAGCTAGCTCAAGAACACAGATATACAATCCACCAAAGCAGGAGTAGGGTTTTACGCATCCCCGTGGCCCGAACCTGGATAAACGAACCGTGTGCTATCTGTTTGATCCGCTCTTCTCACAACCCCGCGCCCACAACCGTAGTAGGGATTCTTGTGATCCCGTAGGTGTCGTTCCCACCGACAAGTGGCTTCTCTGAAGAGCATAGGTATTTTACGGTGGGTGAATGAATTACTGTTGAGCAATTGACAGAATTGAGCATAGTTATGAGAATATCTAGGTATGATCATGTATATAGGCATCACGTCCAAGACAAGTAGACCGACTCCTGCCTGCATCTACTACTATTACTCCACTCATCGACCGCTATCCAGCATGCATCTAGAGTATTAAGTTCATGGAAACAGAGTAACGCCTTAAGCAAGATGACATGATGTAGAGGGATAAACTCATGCAATATGATGAAAACCCCATCTAGTTATCCTTGATGTCAACAATACAATACATGCCTTGCAGCCCCTACTGTTACTGGGAAAGGACACCGCAAGATTGAACCCAAAGCTAAGCACTTCTCCCATTGCAAGAAAGATCAATCTAGTAGGCCAAACCAAACTGATAATTCGAAGAGACTTGCAAAGATAACCAATCATACATAAAAGAATTCAGAGAAGATTCAAATATTGTTCATAGAAGACTTGATCATAAACCCACAATTCATCGATCTCAACAAACACACCGCAAAAAGAAGATTACATTGAATAGATCTCCACAAGAGAGGGGGAGAACATTGTATTGAGATCCAAAAAGAGAGAAGAAGCCATCTAGCTAATAACTATGGACCCGTAGGTCTGAGGTAAACTACTCACACTTCATCGGAGGGGCTATGGTGATGATGTAGAAGCCCTTCGTGATCGATGCCCCCTCCGGCGGAGCTCCGAAACAGGCCCCAAGATGGGATCTCGTGGATACAGAAAGTTGCGACGGTGGAATTAGGGTTTTGGCTCCGTATCTGATCGTTTGGGGGTACGCAGGTATATATATGAGGAAGGAGTACGTCGGTGGAGCAAAAGGGGGCCCTCGAGGGTGGAGGGCGCGCCTGGGGGGGGGGGGGGGTAGGCGCGCCCCCTACCTCGTGGCCTCCTCCTTTGTTTCTTGACGTAGGGTCCAAGTCTCCTCGATCATGTTTGGTGAGAAAATCACGTTCCCGAAGGTTTTGTTCCGTTTGGACTCCGTTTGATATTCCATTTCTCCGAAACCCTAAAATAGGCAAAAAAACAGCAATTCTGGGATGGGCCTCCGGTGAATAGGTTAGTCCCAAAAATAATATAAAAGTGGATAGTAAAGCCCAATAATGTCCAAAACAGTAGATAATATAGCATGGAGCAATCAAAATTATAGATACGTTGGAGACGTATCAGCGGTCGAGGATGAGCGATGGTCTTTTCCTACCAATCTAACCCCCTAGGAGCATGCACGTAGTACTTTGTTTTGGTAACTAATAGATTTTTGCAATAAGTATGTGAGTTCTTTATGACTAATGTTGAGTCCATGGATTATACGCACTCTCACCCTTCCACCATTGCTAGCCTCTCTAATACCGCGCACCTTTCGCCGGTATCATACACCCACCATATACCTTCCTCAAAACAGCCACCATACCTACCTATCATGGCATTTCCATAGCCATTCCGAGATATATTGCCATGTAACTTTCCACCGTTCCATTTACTATGACACGCTCCATCATTGTCATATTGCTGTGCATGATCGTGTAGTTGACATTGTATTTGTGGCAAAGCCACTATTCATAATTCTTTCATACATGTCACTCATGCATCATTGCACATCCCGGTACACCACCGAAGGCATTCACATTGAGTCATATTTTGTTCTAAGTATTGAGTTTTAGTTATTGAGTTGTAAGTAAATAAAAGTGTGATGATCATCATTTTTAGAACATTATCCCAAGTGAGGAAAGGATGATGGAGACTATGATTCCCCCACAAGTCGGGATGAGACTCCGGACTGAATGAAAAAAAGAGGCCATAAAAAAGGGAAAGGCCCAAATAAAAAATGGAGAAAAAGAGAGAAGGGGCAATGCTACTGAAAGAACATGTGGTGCCCCCATGTTTGGTTTTGGTAATTGATGACAATCTCTATGGACTAATGGTTTCCTTGAGTTATATTTGAAGGTTTTGTCCATAGGCTTTTCTTGGAGTAAATATGTTGGTTTCAAGGAGATTTTGTGTCGACCAAGGTGCTATTCAAGGAATTACCTAAAGATTGGTCTTGTGAGAGGTTGATCAAGACTAAGTCAAAGAGTGAATCAAGTTGATCAACCCACAAAGCGTAGAAGATGTGCGTAGAAGATGTACCGGGAGGGATCAAGTGATCCCATGGTATGGTAAGCATTGTCAATTACGCTTTGTGTACTAACCCATGGTCTTCGTGAGAGTTCTTTGTGGGGTTAGGTTGCGGCGTGCAAGTTCAAGTGGAGCATCATGAAGAGATCAAATGCTTGAAGCTTCCCATCCATTGTGGTGACAATGGATTTATTAAGATGTGCGGAAGAGTGGCTCACCCATAGTGGAGTATGGGGAGCAATCAACTAGTCTTCATCGAGCCAACGCAATCAATAAAGGTGGTCCAACTTGAGGGAGTCAAGATCGTCATCATCTATCTCAAATGGACCAAAAGCAAGCCAAAGGTTTGCCATTGATAGGTTTTCTATTTCCGGTCTCATGGTGGTAGTTGGGAGACCGGGTTATAGGATCGATTATCGTACTATCAAGGGGGGCTCTTGATGAGTAGCTTGATCGTATCGTTCATAGAGAGCTCAAACCATTGCATCCTTGCATCATCTTTCTTGGTTCTTGTTTGGTTATCTTTGTGAGTTTTGGAGCTTATATTCATCTTGATGAAAATCCCGAGTTCGTCAAAAACGGAGTTCACTTGCATCTTCTATGATGTTTTCGATGTTGGAGGTTATGCCCGTTCTTCTCTGTTGGAGGTTTCACTCCTCCATTTGTTAGGCATACCTCCCCTGCCTCTTCTTACTAACCAGTCATTGTTTCGATGCTACTCGTCATCTTGTTTCCAACAAGCTTGAGTATGCTCAATTCAGAGCTCATATGCAGAAGTTGTGGCAATTTAGGCTTTACTGCATCCTCTATTTTCTCTGTTGTGTTCCTGAAAGTCTCAAGCGGTAGTACTGCTCTCTAGAGCGGTAGTACCGCTTGTAAGCGGCAGTACCACAGCCCTGTGCCGTGCGTACTACCGCTGCTTCTGGGGATGCATCTTTTTGTGCCGGGTTTCATGGTAGTAGAGCGGTAGTACCTCTTATAAGTGGTAACCGGTACTACCTCCACCCGAGCGGTAGTACCTCTTATATGCGGTAAGCGGTACTACCTCTCCTCCCGAGCGGTAGTACCGCTTATAAGTGGTAAGCGGTACTACCTCTCCCTAGAGCGGTACTACCTCTCTGGCAAAACTACAGCTCATGTTTTTCTCTCTCGTTGGGCTGGTTTGACCGTGCTAAGCGGTAGTACCGCTACTCCAAGAGGTAGTACCGCTTGTGCACGACCTGAGCACATAACGGTTGGATTCGGGAGGTCCTATAAAAGGGGGTCTTCTTCCCCTTTGGACCTTATCTCTTGAGCTCGTGTTCTTCCCCCATTGTTGACCTTCTTCAAGCTTGCTAACTCTCAATCCCTCCATGGATTCTTGCTAGTTTTTGGGGGAAAGGAGAGAGGAGATCTAGATCCACATTTCCACCAATCACTTTCTCCTCTATGTGAGGGGAATCCCTTGGATCTAGATCTTGGAGTTCTTGGTGTTCTCCTTCTTGTTCTTCCTCTCGTTTTCCTCCCTAGCACTAGTTGCTTTGGTGGGATTTGGGGGAGAAGGACTTGGGCACTCCGTGTGCCCTTGCCATTGCATTTTGTGCATCGGTTTGAGTACTCCACGGTGATAAGTGGAAGTTACAAGTTGAGAAGCTTATTACTCTTGGGTGCTTGGTACCCTTAAGCTTGTTCCTCTTGGGTGCTTGGGCGCCCTAAATGGTTGGTGGTGTTCGGAGCTCAATCATTGTGGTGTAAAGCTCCGAGAAAGCATCCGGGTCTCTAATTAGGTTGTGGAGATCGCCCCGGGCAATTTGACGGGTTCCGGTGACCGCCCCCAAGGGTTGCCAAAGTGTACGGGTTCGGTGACCGCCCCCAAGGGTTGCCATTCGTACGGGTTCGGTGACCGCCCCCAAGAGTCCCTTAGTGGAATCACAGCATCTTGCATTGTGCGAGGGCGTGAGGAGATTACGGTGGCCCTAGTGGCTTCTTTGGGAGCATTGTGCCTCCACACCGCTCCAAACGGAGATTAGCATCCGCAAGGGTGTGAACTTCGGGATACATCGTCGTCTCCGCGTGCCTCGGTTATCTCTTACCCAAGCCCTTAACCTATGCACTTTACTTTGTGATAGCCATATTGTTTCTTGTCATATATCTTGCTATCATCTAGTAGTTTATATTGCTTAGCATAAGTTGTTGGTGCACATAGGTGAGCCTAGTTGTTGTAGGTGGTGCTTGACAAATTAACCGCTAGGTTTATTCCGCATTTGTTCAAGCCTAAACCATAATTATTTTAAAGCGCCTATTCACCCCCCTCTAGGATACATCCACGATCTTTCAATTGGTATCGGATCCTCGTCTCTCTTGTTAGGCTTAACCTCCTAGAGAGTAATGATGTCGACTAGGGGTTTAGGATTCTCTGACACTCTTAGTTTCGATGGCACAAATTTTGATGTTTGGGTAATTCACATGCTTAATATCTTTAGGGTCATGGACCCAAATTTAGAGAGAACTGTAGATATGGGTTTTTCTCCTCCAAAGGATCCCCAAAGATTATCTTTATAGGATGAGAAAAACACTTATCTCAATGCTCAAGCTTCTAATGTGCTTTTTGATGCTTTGAGCAATGTAGTTTTATTTCAACTCATGCCGTCCCAGGATGCTCATGAGTTGTGGACAAAGCTTCAAGATAAATATCGTGGGTCCAAGATTTGTAAGGATGATTGTTCTCCCTCCACCTCTGGTCATGTTGCATTCTCAACTTCTTCTACTTCACCTACATGTGGTTTGCCGCAAGGTAATGACATGGTTAGTAGTGGTGTTCATTGCAATGATGATAGTGGGCTTATTGTTGATAATCCTTCATCACTTTCTTATTGCAATGCTTCATCTTTGTACTTTAGCACTTCGAGCACTCCTAATGTTTCACATGCTTGTGTTGATAGTCCTTGCATATCATGTAAAAACTGCTTGATTAAATCTCATGATGATATGCTTGCTATATCTTGTTGCCATGATAAAAATGCATGTATTTCCTCGAGTTGTTGTGCTAACAATGTAGAGGAAACCCAACACTCCATGGAACAATATGTGGTCTTGGATGGTGCTTCAAGGGATCCTACATCATCATCTATTGCATTTTGCCTTATGGCCAAGGCTTCAAAGGTATCTCCCACTTTGAATCCCAATATATCTTGTGATGATATTGATGATGGCTAGAGTGATGATGATGTTGATTATGATGAAGAGAATGATGATGTTGCCTCCTTAAAAATTAAGGGGGAAATGATATTTAAAGCTCTTCTTAAGAATAAAATTGCTCGCTCCAACTTCATGGAAATCATGTCTATTGATATTGAGGGCAAGAAATATATTGATGAGTTGGAATCTCGTCTTGAGGAGCATGAGGTCACCATTGATAAAATGGAAGGTCATGAGCGTGATTACGCTAATGAGATCACAGACCTCTCCCAAGCTCTCGAACTTGAACAAACCACCAAGGAATCTCTTGAGGAGACTTTTGCTCTAGAATTATATAGAGTGAAGGAATCTCATGATAGAGCTCTTGAGGTGGCCAATGTTTTTGAAACTAAAAATGAGAAGCTTGAAGTTGCGCATGCTAAACTCCTTGAGGACTTTGGGCACCTCAAAAATGGCTCAAGGGTCATTAAGAGTGAGCTCATCAAACTCATGGAGTCTCATGCACAACTTAAAGCTTCATATTCAAAAGAGCTTGCCAAGTTGCCTTCTCCTCTTGTTATTATTGATGATGCTTGTGCTACTAACTCTATTACATGTGAAGCATCCATTTTGAAGGAGAATGTTGAGCTACGAGCTCAACTAGAGTTGCTATCTAGCAATTATGGGAAATTGGAAGAAAGCCATGAAAAGATCTCAAGCTCTCATGATGATCTTCTAGTATCCCATAATGTGCTAAAGATAGCTCATGAGGCCATGCTTGCTAAGGTAACATCTAGTGAGCCTCATGTGGATACTAGCACTACTTCTAGTCAAAATGCTATATTGCCATGTGCTAGTCCTTGTAATTCATCTACTCACAATGTTGGTACATCTTGTGATGAATTGCTTTCCTTGCCTTGTTGCTCTAACGATGAAGCTTATACTTCCTCTAGTACTTGTGTTGAGACTAACCATGTAGAGGAAATCAAAGAGCTCAAGGCCCAAGTTACGTCTTTGAAGAAAGACTTGGAAAAGAGTCATGAAGGAAAATTTACTCTCAGCAACATCTTGAGCGTGCAAAAATCCCCCAATGACAAAGGTGGACTTGGATTCAACTCCAAGAAGAAGAAGAAGTCCAAGATCAACAAGAAGAAGGGCCAAAAACAAGTCAAGAATTCGGCCAAGATCATTTGCTTCAAGTGCAAAATTGAAGGACATCATGTTAGATCTTGCCCTTTGAAGAAGAAGGCCATTAGTGACAAGCAACAAGGGAAGCGACCACAAGTTCATTCTCATGCTCAACCTCAAGTTGAAGAAAGGCCTCTTCCCAATAAAACTCAAGCTAATGCTTCTCAAGTTCAGAAATCAAGTGAGAAGAAAGTAAAGAGTATACGCTGCTACCTATGTCGTGAAAAAGGTCACGTCGCTTCTTCATGCACAAATGGTACCTTATCCAACCCTATTCTACTTGATGATATCTATTCTCTTGGGAAGGATAAGGTTGGCAATGTGTTTGCCAAAATTGTTGGTGCTCAAAGTGGTGTCAAGAAAAGAACCATTTTGGTAACCAAGCCTATTGTGACTAACCTCTTAGGACCCAACTTGGTTGGGGACCAACTAGCTCATACTTGATCAATAGGTGTTCTTGGTGGTCATTGGAGACATGGCTACATTATGAAGAATTAAGGGGACTTCATCATATTGTCTCAAGCTAAGTCATTCGGATTATCAAGTTTCTATCTTATATCCAATGTTCCTCCTTGTGGTAACTCGTGCTTAAAGTGTTTACATTGATAGTTACTTGCCCCTTTGCATGTTTGGTTTCGTTCCTTGCATGTGTTTGTACATGTTGTGCTTCCAAATTGATTATCTTGAGCAATCAAGTATGTGTGTGTTGGTTTGCACATCATGTACGTGTGTGTCATGCGTTGAGCCTTTTGCATCTTGTTTACTTCTTAGTTGGCTCTTGTGAGAGATTAATGGAATATCCCATTATGGGGGAGTGATGTGCTTTGTGCACCTCACAATCCTATAAATGTGTGTACATGAGTAATACCATCTAGTATTGATATTTCAATATTATCTAGTCGCTATGTGGTATGTCTTCTCATGAGAAATTCAAATTCTAAATAGTCCATTAATTATCTCTTGTTGGATCCTTTTATTTGCCTCTTGTTTATCCTTATTTGGTATCACATTATGGGGGAGTAATATGCTATGTGTATATTACTAGCCTAGAAAATGTGTATTTGAGATATTGTCACCTAGAGTTGATGTTGTAAATTTATCTTGTTCCTAGGTGGCATGTTTGCTCTACAAGTTGCAATTTGCTTTTTGTTTGGTGTGAAGATGATGTCGGATATCCTTGCTATCTACCACCGGGAATTATTTCCAAATACTTCTTGTCTTTTGACAATGGGTACTCTCTTATGTGTGGTAGAAATTTTTGATCATCTTTACATTGGCCTTTGCTTTTATTTGCCTTATTTCTTGCCTAGGAATGTGTCAACTCCCATTGTATTCCATACCACTTGTGGATCTTGTTATTTCCTTGAGCTTGTCTAGTGTTTGTTAGATATAGTGAAAGTGGTGATCCCATCTTGTGCTTTTGTATTCAAATGCAAATTCTCTATAATGCACAATGCTTGGGGGAGCTATTCTATTTTTCTTAGAACACTCACCTTGTGATCCTTATCAAGTGTGTGTTGGTGGAATGCAAACGGTTTCTTTTTGGTACTTTGTGCCATCATGAAACTTTGTAGAGCACTTGGTTTGTTTGGAACCATTCTGTCTTTTGGGAGTTTGACATCTTTCTTTTTGCGTGTATCAATGGATATCTCATTCCTTGTTGTATCTTTCATTTGATATCTTCCAAGTGTTGATTCATTCTTTTGGTATCTTTTCTTCACTTGGTATTTCTTTGACTTTTGGTATCGGTTCTTGAGAGTATTGAGCATGCATATTAACTTCATGTAGTCCCTTTGGCATGCTTTCTTTCTTTCTTTCCTTGACCCAATATATAGGGGAAACTCCACCATGTCTCAAATTGGATGAGATGTGCATGAAATTCTATTTCATATCAATGTGCACATATTTATGTGGAGTTTGTCCTATGTATTGGTGTTTCTAACTCTATGGTCCCAATGAGTTTGGGTACCATTTTGTTTGTGTTGTTGTTCTAGGGACTATTGGAGATGCATTGGATGCTCGGCTCACTCACAATGAAGGTGGTGTCACCATGTGCTTATTTGAGTTAAGCTAGGATGAACAATGAACTACTATCTACTACCCTCAATTGGTTTCTTCTACATCTTTCCAATGATATCTCGGTAACAAGTATCTATTCATGCATTATTTTCTTGCATTCAACCTTGTGTAGGTTGCATCTTGGCATGATATTCATTCCATCATGTGATACTTGTTTCCTTTCTCAAAGCATCTCAATGATGATCTCATGTTGCTAGTTGTGATGTCTTTGATGGGCGTGTGGTGGGAATTCATTTATATACAATAAGACCATATCTAGCCATGTGCTATGCTTCCAAGCAAATATCTTATTGGTATATGTATGAGCTCCCTTTGGATATCTTGTTCCTCGTGTTGTAACTATTTTGGGTGTACATCCTTCTTTGTAGATATATATCATCATGATTTCGTCTACCTAGAATCTTATACACTTGAGAGAAGTTGCATATCTAGTTGATATCCTTTATTTCACGTCCACCTTGTCTTTCTTATGTTATTTATTTGGTGGCTCAGTGAAAGCTTTTGCCTTGAGTGTGTGTCTTCTATCATTGCATCTTGATGTACTCTTGTGTGGTGAAGATTATTTTCCTCATGCTTACCTTTACGAGGCTTTTGCCATCTTAATTGGCATCCCTCGTCTTGATGAGGCGTTCATCTTCTATCTTCACCATGGGTTGTCACAAGCATAGGTTCTTTATATGCTTTTTAGTAAGCTTGTGAACCCATTTGCTAGTTGTGTGTGGGAATCATAGGCCCTACACCGTGTGCCTCATTCTTTCAAGACTTTATTGATGCTTATTGCTCATCCCTACACTAGTCTTCTCAAGTGCATTGCCTTGACTCACACACATCATTTTGGTTGAGCCCATTATTAAGTTGCCTCTTTTACTTGTTGCTCAACCTTGTGTTTGTTGCAAGTACTAGGCTTTGTTTCCTATATGCTCACTTGCACTTGTTGTAAGTTTTTATTGATTCTGGGGGAGCTATGATCCTATTGTGTGCACTTTGTATCCAAATACACATATTCTTATGCGTGCATAAATCATGGGGAGCTTCTCTAGTTTCTTTAGAACACTCCTATGCTCATATCATAATATCCTTTATTCATGTGGCTCGTAGGATCTTTGGTCTAGTTGGTTCAATTGATATCCTTTGATTGCTTGCTTCAATTGGTATCTTTTGATTGCTTGATTGCTTGTGTCTCTCTTTGTTATGTCCTTGTGGCATATCATTCTTTAGCAATCTTGGTGCCTCAATATAGTTGGTCTTCCTCCAAGTATTACCTTTGGATATGTGTATGGCATTCCACTCTCTTGTTGAGAAATACACAACTTTTGGAGGAACACCTTTTTTATATTGGTCTTCTTAGCGTTTCGCCCATTTTGGCAATCAATGCCAATGGGGGAGAAGTTTCAGAGAGTTTTGTGGAGAAGTCTTTAGAGTTTTCTCCTTGCTTTGGTTTTGTTCCTAAGCTTTTGCATCTCATACGCATGCATTATTGGTTGTTTCCTGATACGTCCATTTTGCATCATGCTTTTATATCGATATTTATTGCATTATGGGTTGTTATTACACAATATGTCACAATACATATGCCTATTATCTCTTATTTTACAAGGTTGACATAAAGAGGGAGAATTCCGGTAGCTGGGATTCTGGGCTGGAAAAGGAGCAAATATTAGAGACCTATTTTGCACAGCTCCAAAAGTCCTGAAACTTCACGAAAGTTATTTTCAGAATATATAAAAAATACTAAGAGCAAGAAGTACCAGAGGGGGGCCACTCCCGAGCCACGAGGGTGGGGGGCGCGCCCCCTGCCTCGTGGGCCCCCTGGTGGCCCTCCGATGCCCATCTTCTGTTATATGGAGTCTTTCATGGAGAAAAAAATCAGAAGCAAGCTTTCGAGACGAGAATCCGCCGCCACGAGGCGGAACCTAGGCGGAACCAATCTAGGGCTCCGGCGTAGCTATTCTGCCGGGGACACTTCCCTCCGGGAGGGAGAAATCATCGCCATCGTCATCACCAACGATCCTCTCATCGGGAGGGGGTCAATCTCCATCAACATCTTCACCAGCACCATCTCCTCTCAAACCCTAGTTCATCTCTTGTATCCAATTCTTGTCTCTAAGTCTGGGATTGGTACCTGTGTGTTGCTAGTAGTGTTGATTATTCCTTGTAGTTGATGCTAGTTGGTTTACTTGGTGGAAGATCATATGTTCAGATCCTATATGCACATTAATACCCCTCTGATTATGAACATGAATATGCTTTGTGAGTAGTTACGTTTGTTCCTGAGGACATGGGAGAAGTCTTGCTATTAGTAGTCATGTGAATTTGGTATTCGTTCGATATTTTGATGAGATGTATGTTGTCTCTCCTCTTGTGGTGTTATGTGAACGTCCACTACATGACACTTCACCATTATTTGGGCCTAGGGGAAGGCATTGGGAAGTAATAAGTAGATGATGGGTTGCTAGAGTGACAGAAGCTTAAACCCTAGTTTATGCGTTACTTCGCAAGGCGCTAATTTGGATCCATATGTTTCACGCTATGGTTAGGTTTACCTTAATACTTTTGTTGTAGTTGCGGATGCTTGCAATAGAGGTTAATCATAAGTGGGATCCTTGTCCAAGTAAGGACAGTACCCAAGCACCGGTCCACCCACATACCAAATTATCAAAGTACTGAACGCGAATCATAGGAACGTGATGAAAACTAGCTTGACGATAATTCCCATGTGTCCTCGGGAGCGCTTTTCTCTATATAAGAGTTTGTCCAGGCTTGTCCTTTGCTACAAAAAGGATTGGGCCACCTTGCTGCACTTTATTCACTTTTGTTACTTGTTGCTCGTTACAAATTATCTTATCACAAAACTATCTATTACCTATAATTTCAGTGCTTGCAGAGAATACCTTGCTGAAAACCGCTTATCATTTCCTTCTGCTCCTCGTTGGGTTCGACACTCTTACTTATCGAAAGGACTACGATAGATCCCCTATACTTGTGGGTCATCATTGCCATTATTGTTTGTTGCATTGCATAGTGATGCATAATTCCTTGTATAAACTCTCTTGAAAGTGACTGTCATCAATTACCAAAATGGGGGAGATTGAAAGAACATGTGGTGCCCCCATGTTTGGTTTTGGCAATTCATGAAAATCTCTATGGACTAATGGTTGCCTTGAGTTATATTTGAAGGTTTTGTCCATAGGATTTTCTTGGAGTACATGTGTTGGTTTCGAGGAGAGTTTGTGTCGACCAAGGTGCTATTCAAGGAATTACCTAAAGATTGGTCTTGTGAGAGGTTGATCAAGACTAAGTCAAAGAGTGAATCAAGTTGATCAACCCACAAAGCGTAGTAGATGTGCGTAGAAGATGTACCGAGAGGGATCAAGTGATCCCATGGTATGGTAAGCATTGTCAATTATGCTTTGTGTACTAACCCATGGTCTTCGTGAGAGTTCTTTGTGGGGTTAGGTTGCAGAGTGCAAGTTCAAGTGGAGCATCATGAAGAGATCAAATGCTTGAAGCTTGCCATCCATTGTGGTAACAATGGATTTATGAAGATGTGCGGAAGAGTGGCTCGCCCATAGTGGAGTATGGGGAGCAATCAACTAGTCTTCATCGAGCCAACACAATCAAGAAAGGTGGTCCAACTTGAGGGAGTCCAGATCGTCATCATCTAGCTCAAGTGGACCATGTGCAAGCCAAAGGTTTGCCCTTAATAGGTTTTCTATTTTTTTGGTCTCATGGTGGTAGTTGGGAGGCCGGGTTGTAGGATCGATTGTCGTACTATCAAGGGGGGCTCTCGATGAGTAGCTTGATTGTATCGTTCCTAGAGAGCTCAAACCATTGCATCCTTGCATCATCTTTCTTAGTTCTTGTTTGGTTCTCTTTGTGAGTTTTGGAGCTTATGGTCATCTTGATGACAAGCTCGAGTTCATCGAAAATGGAGTTCACTTGCATCTTCTATGATGTTTTCGATGTTCAAGGTTATGGCCGTTCTTCTCTATTGGAGGTTTCACTCCTCCATTTGTTAGGCATACCTCCCCTCCGTCTTCTTACTAACCAGTCGTTGTTTTGATGCTACTCGCCGTTTTGTTTCCAACAGGCTTGAGTTTGCTCAATTCGGAGCTCATATGCAGAAGTTGTGGCAATTTAGGCTTTATTGCATCCTCTATTTTCTCTATTGTGTTCCTGAAAGTCTCAAGCGGTAGTACCGCTTGTAAGCGGTAGTACCACGGCCCTGTGCCGCGCGTACTATCGCTGCTTCTAGGGATGCAACTTTTCATGTCGGGTTTCACGGTAGTAGAGCGGTAGTACCTCTTATAAGCGGTAAGCGGTACTACCTCCACCCGAGCGGTAGTACCTCTTATATGCGGTAAGAGGTACTACCTCTCCTCCCGAGCGGTAGTACCACTTATAAGTGGTAAGCGGTACTACCTCCTCCAGAGTGGTACTACCTCTCTGGCAGAACTACAGCTCGTGTTTTTCTCTCTCGTTGGGCTGTTTTGACCATGCTAAGCGCTAGTACCGCTCCTCCAAGCGGTAGTACCGCTTGTGCACGACTTGAGCACATAACGATTGGATTCGGGAGGTCCTATAAAAGGGGGTCTTCTTCCCCTTTGGACCTTATCTCTTGAGCTCGTGTTCTTCCCCCATTGTTGACCTTCTTCGAGCTTGCTAACTCTCAATCCCTCCATGGATTCTTGCTAGTTTTTGGTGGAAAGGAGAGAGGAGATCTAGATCCACATTTCCACCAATCACTTTCTCCTCTATGTGAGGGGAACCCCTTGGATCTAGATCTTAGAGTTCTTGGTGTTCTCCTTCTTGTTCTTCCTCTCGTTTTCCTCCCTAGCATTAGTTGCCTTGGTGGGATTTGGGGGAGAAGGACTTGGGCACTCCGTGTGCCCTTGCCATTGCATTTTGTGCATCGGTTTGAGTACTCCACGGTGATAAGTGGAAGTTACAAGTTGAGAAGCTTATTACTCTTGGGTTCTTGGTACCCTTGAGCTTGTTCCTCTTGGGTGCTTGGGCGCCCTAGACGGTTGGTGGTGTTCGGAGCTTAATCATTGTGGTGTAAAGCTCCGAGCAAGCATCCGGGTCTCTAATTAGGTTGTGGAGATCGCCCCGGGCAATTTGACGGGTTCCAGTGACCGCCCCCAAGGGTTGCCAAAGTGTACGGGTTCGGTGACCGCCCCCAAGGGTTGCCATTTGTATGGGTTCGGCGACCGCCCTCAAGGGTCCCTTAGTGGAATCACGGCATCTTGCATTGTGCAAGGGCGTGAGGAGATTATGGTGGCCCTAGTGGCTTCTTGGGGAGCATTTTGCCTCCACACCTCTCCAAACGGAGATTAGCATCCGCAAGGGTGTGAACTTCGGGATACATCGTTGTCTCCGCGTGCCTCAGTTATCTCTTACCCAAGCCCTTTACTTATGCACTTTACTTTGTGATAGCCATATTGTTTCTTGTCATATATCTTGCTATCACCTAGTAGTTTTTATTGCTTAGCATAAGTTGTTGGTGCACATAGGTGAGCCTAGTTGTTGTAGGTTTGGTGCTTGACAAATTAACCGCTAGGTTTATTCCGCATTTGTTCAAGCCTAAACCATAGTTATTTTAAAGCACCTATTCACCCCCCCTCTAGGTGATATCCACAATCTTTCAGCTACTATCCTTTTACCACACTTGTGCTTCAATGTAGCACCATGATCATCATGATAGAGAGTCTCCTATGATATCACTTTCATATACTAGTGGGAATTTTTCATTATAGAACTTGGCTTGTATATTCCAATGATGGGCTTCCTCAAAATGCCCTAGGTCTTCGTGAGCAAGCGAGTTGGATGCACACCCACTTAGTTCCTTTTGTTGAGCTTTCATATACTTATAGCTCTGTTGCATTTGTTGCATGGTAATCCCTACTCACTCACCTTGATATCTACTAATGGGCATCTCCATAGCCCGTTGATATGCCTAGTTGATGTGAGACTATCTTCTCCCTTTTTGTCTTCTCCACAACCACCATTCTATTCCACATATAGTGAGATGTCCATGGCTCACGCTCATGTATTGCGTGAAGATTGAAAAAGTTTGAGAACACCAAAAGTATGAAACAATTGCTTGGCTTGTCATCGGGGTTGTGCATGATTTAAATACTTTGTGTGGTGAAGATAGAGCATAGCCAGACTATATGATTTTTTAGGGATAACTTTCTTTGGCCATGTTATTTTGAGAAGACATAATTGCTTAGTTAGTATGCTTGAAGTATTATTATTTCTATGTCAATATTAAACTTTTGCCTTGAATCTTTCAGATCTGAATATTCATACCACAATTAAGAGAATTACATTGAAATTATGCCAAGTAGCATTCCACATCAAAAATTCTGTTTTTATCATTTACCTACTCGAGGACGAGCAGGAATTAAGCTTGGGGATGCTTGATACGTCTGCAACATATCTATAATTTTTAATTGTTCCATGCTATATTATATTCTATTTTGGAAATTATTGGGCTTTATTATACACTTCTATATTATTTTTGGGACTAACCTATTAACCGGAGGCCCAGCCCAGAATTGCTGTTTTTTTGCCTATTTTAGAGTTTCGCAGAAAGAGAATATCAAACGGAGTCCAAATGGAATGAAAACTTCGGGAACGTGATTTTTGGAACGAACGTGATCCCGAGGACTTTGACCCTACATCAAGAAAGCAACCAGGAAGGCATGAGGTTGGGGGGCGTGCCTACCCCCCAGGCACGCCCTCCACCCTCGTGGGTGTAGCGACCCGACCCGAATGGATCAAGTCTCTGTGCTTAAGTGTCATCCCTGGATCGGTATGCTGACACACACAGTACTCGAGGATTTATAACAGAGGTAAATCACATGTATAAGTAACGTAAGATACTATTACCTCAATCCAAAATAGCGGAAGTAACAAGGTTGTGGATTCCCATCAACACCAACAGCAAAGTTGAGTGTAGAAATCGTAACCCTAACGTATCACTTACTCGTCGTAAGAAATCTTGCAACATGAGACGTTGCAGCCACAAAGGGTCAGTACATTGAATGTACTGGCAAATTCACACCAGAGGATAATGATGAATAATGTCTATCACTACATGCATATTTGGCTGGTGGAAAAGCTCTATGGTTATAGTTTTTGCGAAAAGCCAATTTTTCCCTACTGCAAAGGAATATATTTTATTTAACTATCATGGTGGTTGTTGAACATTGAGAATGGTTGAGAGCATTCTCAATCCCAATTAAGTAACATCAATAAACCCAACAAAATTAATTTAAAGTAACATGATGAGATTCACATGATAATCCAAGTACTAGATACTCAAAACATCCATAATCAGGGACACGGCTAATCATGATTAGTTTGTACACTCTGCAGAAGTTTGCACACTTTTCCCCACAAGACTCGATCTCCTCCATTGGATTTCTCGCACTACATGGTGTTTGAGAAACGGATGACCGAGACATAGTCTTTCAGAACCGTTTGCACCTTACGATGGGTAGACCGTACCACCTACAACCCCTACATCTGCTAGTCTACCACTGTAAGAGTTCACACGACTTAATCAACTATGCTAGAGCCCATAATAGCTTGTGGCTGCACACGGAAGTTTCTACTATGAATAATCTCATGATCCCTTTGAGCCTGGGTGGCGGTCCATAAAAAACAGGCAATCCTGGAATACCCAGGTGCCTAAATCCACCCAGATGTGTGTTTAAGTTGCCACCTTAGATAAACCATTAATTAACAAACTCACATCTTTCATGGATATCACTCACCCAATCCACGTCTACTAGCATAGCATGGCATAATAAGCAAACGTAGAAGTAACTCCCAAGGTTTGAATGCAGGGCACTAGGTTCCTACATCATCAACTACTTCCCAATACCCACATGTTATCAATCCTACTCATGCAATGTTTGAGGGTGAAACTAATGCATAAAAACTGGGTATGAAAGGGATATGATCAAAGTGTGAACTTACCTGAAATGTTGATGAAGATGATTCGCACTCATAACTCTTGTAGTTCTACTCGTCACTACTCCGGTCAATCTATCGTAAGCAAGCAATAGTAACCACACATAAGCAAGCACTCAAAAGATCAGAAAAATCGAAAAAGTCGATTTGGAAAACATCAAAACCAAGAAAATAGCTCTTGCAACATAAAACAATTTCTAACAGTACCAAAATTATGTGAATTTGGCCTTATCAGAAGTTTTAGGTCAAGAGCTTCGATTTGCAAAAAGAATTAACTCAAACGGAGTTACGAAACTCAAGTTATGATCAAACAAAGTTTGAATTTAAATCTGATCTAATTCAAATTTTAAACTTTTCAAAAACATGTTTGAGTTCGATTACTGGATAGAGGGGATCATAACGAAGTGAGCGTTGGTTTCATTGGATTTGGATAAAACGGTTGAAAAGTTGTGATAATTTGAAGATCAGGGACTAAACTGTAAATAAAACACTCAGAGATAGGTCCCTAGCCGAAAATCTAAAATAAAAAGAAAAAGAGAAACGCTGCCGAACGAACGTTCGCTACAGAATGCTTAAAGTACGAATATCATTCGCTACAGATCTAAACGGGTGAACGCTTGCTATCTAACAAAACCAAAAGAAATAAACCGTACTAAAAGAAAAACCAAACTATATATAACAAAAACCGATGGGTTTTCTCGGTTTATACCGGTCGGGGCAAATAAACCGGTGGCGGCGGCGGTTTAGATCGGTGGAGCGGCGTCTCCGGCGAGGGCGACGAGCTCCGGCGCGGCTACGGCAGCGCGGGCGGCGGGGTGCGGCGCAGGCGATGGCAGTGGGCGGCGCGGGCAGCGGCGCTAGCAGGCGGCGGCACAGGCGAGGAGCGGCGCGGGCGGCGAAGCAAGGTGGCGGCGGCACGGGTCTGCGGCGTGCGGCGGCGGCGAGATGCGGGGCGGCGCGGCGAGTTGCGGGAGGGGGCGGCGACCTTAAAAAGGGCGAGGGGAGGGAAGGTGGTGGCGTGGAGGAGGGGCGCCGGGCGCCATGGAGAGGCCGGACTCCGGCGAGTCCCTGTCGGGCACGGCGGGAGCTAGGAGGTGGCTCCGACTTGGGCCGACTGGCTGGGCTTCGGCACAGTTGGCCCCCGGGGAATTTTTTTTAATTTTTTTTCCAGACAAACATAATCATAAAAACAAAAATAAAAGAAAAATATTATATAGGCATATAATATATCAAAATTTTCAGAAAAAGATTTTCTACGACATGAACTTTTTTCTAGCATTAAAATAAAATACACACAAAATCAGAATTCATAGAGTGGTACTGGTCTAATAAAATCCAGCAAAAATCATTTTAAAAATACCAAAATGATTTCAAATTAATTTTTCTCCAATTTTCTAATGTAGGGAATCATGTTACCCTATTTTCCATATATTTCGTTTTTGGAGAAAAATAATTTGAATAAAACTCAAATAACCCAAATTGAAAAATAATTTCAAATGGATTTTGAATTTGAGTTTCTTTGAAACTCCCAACTCATATTTCATATAATTTGAAGAAGTTATTTTATCTTCTCTCATGAAAATCATTGAGTTGCATAAAGTTTCAGAATTGGAAATGTTCTCAAATGAAATTCAAATATTTTCAACACCCTTTGTCATTTAAATAAATGGAAGAAGTCATGTCATCTTCTCTCCAGGGTTTCGTGGTGAAAAGAATTTGAATTCCCGGAGATCATAAATGCAAAATGAAAGTTTGGGAAAGTCCTTTTATTCCCTCTCATTTAAGTTTCAAAATCTTTCGAATTCACTCACTTTCAGACAATCAATCAAACAATCAATCAAATCTATCTATTTATTATAACATTCCAAAATTTAGAATTTTGGGATGTTACAAATCTACCACCCTTAAAATGAATCTCGTCCTCGAGATTCGGAGAGGCTAGCAAGAAAAGGTTAGGGTTTGGGGTCTCCTCAAAATCCATCAATCATCACCGTGGTATGGGGTGCTACCACCCTTAGAAACATCGTTACGGTCCCATCAATACTCATATAGTTCATCCATATTGTTAACAGTGTCGGTCTTCTCAGATCTTCAGGATAATTCCTTATCTGGACTCTTCCGGTAACGGCATAACCTTTTTCTCAATTCTTTTGTACTTTCATCCTGGTAAGGTTATTCCGAGACTGGGTCTTCTTACCTGACGGGTCTGGCGCAAAAACTAAACAAGTATCGACATCTCATGGTGGTCAACAATTTATGGTTTCTCCTGCAGGAAATGGGTCTGGGTTGATCCTCACCGTATAACCTACGGTTGGCAAAGACTGCCTTGTACAAGGGAAAAATACCTATACCATTCTAAGGTTTAAACATGGTTTTGATCGTCGTCTCTCTACTATAGGTAAGTCACTCAGATTTACCATCCCACATAGCAAGGCGAATAATAAGAGTAAGTCGGTATGGTGATCAATCCATTACGCACCCAAATCATTACCTTGTATACGGTTTAGTGAATCTCGCATTCTAACACTCGGTCAACCTCAAAAGCATTGCAGAATTTCTCTTGTCGACGAACCAAGGTTTGGATAAATCCATTGATTCTGCAAGCCAAACAACCATCTATCATTCCTTCACAACTCTCAGGTTTTGCGTAACTCCTATAAGATCGTCTGTCGATAAAATCGTAACTTCTTTTAGGGTTTTTCCTTCAGCAAGAATGTGCTTGCTTCTTGGCAGGTCCTGGGGCCTGTGGGTTATGGCCCATCTCATCACTTGTAGTCCTTGAATTTATCATCGGGCAACTGATCATTATCCCAACTTCCAACTTCCTAGTATTCTTAAATCCATCCAATTGTATTGTCTTCCTTCCTTCTATTGGCACCAAACGAGAACATGATTACTCAGACTCATCATGGAGTTTCCATTGATCCATATTTCCGACATCATACCTCCTTTATATCCAATAGTAATTTATCTCTTCATCCTCGTGGGATATCCCACATACCGAGATAAAAACTTATACTTATGGAGTCCATATTCCACTTCGTGGAACATCATTATCCTTTCCAGGGTCAAGCGTCCTTACACGGGAATATTGGCCATCTCTGCATGGCACTTCTTCAATTGGGAAACGTGAAACACATCTTGAACTCCTGACAGTCCTTCGAGTGACTCCAACTTGTTGGCCACTTCTCCCATACGCTCCAAAACTCGGTATGGTCCTACAAATCTCGGGGCTAACTTTCCCTTAACTACAAATCGTTTACCTCCTCGCAGAGGGGTCACACGAAGACATGCTCTGTCTCAAATTTCAGACTACCTCCTTGCGTTTTTTAGTCTACATAACTCTTCTGCCTGGACTGAGCTACCTTCAGTCTATCTCGAATCAACTTAACATTCTCTTCTGACTCCTTGATCACATTTGGTCCAACAACTGACGGTCTCCAACTTCATCCCACATAGTCTTGGGGTATCACACATATCGAGACAAAACTCGTATTCATTTTGTCCAAAATCAACTCAGTGGAGTATCCTTATCTTTTCCAGGGGTCAACGGTTCTTACAGGGTACTACCACCCTTAAAATGCACAAATCTTCCATAGACCATATTTCTCATATCCTCAGAAATGGTTAAAATCCTTCTTCATAGAGTAACAACTCATAAAATCCATATCAGTACCAGTGATGCTAACTTTCTCAATTTCTCAAAGTATTACAATCTCCTGCACTTCCATTACATGCCTCAACTCAACACCTCAATATAAAAGAAAATGTTCTCACTTCTACTACTCCATTTCTTTTGTTGCAAACTCACTATCTAGCACAAGTCTCCTTCTCCTTGGGGCATCCTCTAGCAAAGTGCCCCGCTCTATTACAACAAAAACATATTACTTCTGACAAGTCTCGAGGTTTCCTTTTTGGGCAACTGCTGAGGTGGTGCCCTGACTCCTTGCACCTGAAACAGGTAATATGACTCAGGTCCTTTCTGGTATCCAATCTACTTCTCTTCCTGGACTTTTCCGTTCCAATCATGGATTCTATTTCTTGTGGGTCATACTCTACTTCCTTTGTCGGGAATTCTACTAGATCCCCATTCAAACAATTTTGGGAGATGTGTCCTTCTTCTCCACATGAATAGCAAGACTTAGTGCAGGGTTTACTCGGGTCCTCTTTAGGTGTGTCCTCCACATCTTCCTTCATCACGGGTTCTTCTAAAATTTCCATAAGGGCTCCTTTCATTACTTCTTTCTTCTGCTGGATGGTTAGTTGTACCATGGGGTAAATGTGACACTGAGCAGGATATTGGGTAGTCCCTTCACACAAGAAACAAGTAATCTGCCTAGTTGGGCATTCTTCAACTGGGTGACTTCCTTCACAATTAGGGCATTCATCATTGTGTTCTTTATGGGTGTGTCCTATTTCTCCACAAATCTTGCATGCACAAGGTTTCTTCATATCCTTTCCATAAGGCTTCAACTTCTGGGACACAAGACGAGACTTTGGCAGAATCAGCTTAAATTCTTTCCAAGTGGTTACTCCTTGCCATCCATTGATGGTTTGGTACATCCTCCACCCAGTAGCAGCACCTCTTTCAAAGCACTGAAGAGCATGCTGGATCATATCCTTTCCAACTATAGGGTTATTCTTCATATGATCCTCCATGTTCTGAATCCATCGGTCCGTCTCCAATTGACTTATCGGTCCAGGAAAACATGAGTACATCTCCATTCGTCCTCTATTGGGTCCATGGGTTTGGGGTGAGATAAGAGAGATAGAGAGGGATGCAAACAACAGTTTTGAAAAGACAGATTTTTTGTTGTGGCGGTCGGAGAAACATCAAACAAATGACAACTTAGAAATGTCGCATCTAACGAAGGTATATAACAGGGGTTTGGTCTTCTAAAGGTCAATAAATCTTCAATGTCTCCAAACTCTTCAAGCCTTGTTCATGCCTCCAATGGCTTCTTCCGATCATGCTTGTCTTTCTCAAGTTCTTTTGCCAGATCAACTCTGTTGACGCGAAGTCTCTCATGACGTCCTTTAATATTCTGGAGTTGCGTTCCAAACTTCTGGTTTCAACATCCTTCACATGAACCATGGTCATACTGTCCTTCAGTTCCTGACAAATCTCCGGTATCTCGAGGTTGTAGCTCCTCCAGCTTGGCTACTTTCAACTTTTGGTTCCTGAGTTCTTCACGAAATGCTTCCTTGTCTTATCTGGCTTCATGGAGCTCCACCTTAAACTTCTTGATGTACTACTCCAGATCCTGGTGATACAGCGGCTAAGGTTAAAACTTCATTTTACTAATAGGTGCTCCATCAGCCTTCTTCCATCAAATCCATTCTGAAGAAATGCATCCTTAACTCGGCACGGTGACAATAGCATCAGCGGGCGATGACATCACGGATAACCGTGTTTCTGCTCGTGTCATTCCCATGAGCTATCATTCCATAGTTGATATCTCCTGCCTTAGGGTTTTCTTTGACAAAACTTCGAGTTCTCATGCTCCTTGTTTCAGTCTTTCTCCGATACACCTTGATCTCGAGTATTGACAACTTCCATAGTCTACCAAGTTCCATAAGGGTAGCCTACCTAGGTCATACAAATCTGGGAATTCTTCAGAGCCTTCAAATTCTACTTGGCTTTGGTCTTCAACCGTTGTAGTTTCCATTATTCAGATGCACGGAAAATACTCTTCATTCTGAAGTGGTCTTAATTGTCCGTTATCTTGTACTTCTTGAAGTGGTCTCATCAGTCGAATCTTCGTGTGGTCAAAAGGGGAAAGGGGTATGGTCTCACTAAAGGGAATTTTTGAATAAGCTCAGAAGAGAAGAGATGTAAAAGATCTTTTTAAAAGGGAAAGTTGTAGAGAAAAATCTTTGCTATGGGCTTGCCAGTTTCTAGGGTCACGTCCTACAGTCAACATGTGCTCTGATACCATCTTGTAGCGACCCGACCCGAATGGATCAAGTCTCTGTGCTTAAGTGTCATCCCTGGATAGGTATGCTGACACACACAATACTCGAGGATTTATAACAGAGGTAAATCACATGTATAAGTAAGGTAAGATACTATTACCTCAATCCAAAATAGCGGAAGTAACAAGGTTGTGGATTCCCATCAACACCAACGGCAAAGTTGAGTGTAGAAATCATAACCCTAACGTATCACTTACTCATCGTAAGAAGTCCTGCAACATGAGAAGTTGCAGCCACAAATGGTCAGTACATTGAATGTACTGGCAAATTCACACCAGAGGATAATGATGAATAATGTCTATCACTACATGCATATTTGGCTGGTGGAAAAGTTCTATGGTTATAGTTTTTGCGAAAAGCCAATTTTTCCCTACTGCAAAGGAATATATTTTATTTAACTATCATGGTGGTTGTTGAACATTGAGAATGGTCGAGAGCATTCTCAATCCCAATTAAGTAACATCAATAAACCCAACAAAATTAATTTAAAGTAACATGATGAGATTCACATGATAATCCAAGCACTAGACACTCAAAACGTCCATAACTAGGGACACGGCTAATCATGATTAGTTTATACACTCTGCAGAGGTTTGCGCACTTTTCCCCACAAGACTCGATCTCCTCCGTTGGATTTCTCGCACTACATGGTGTTTGAGAAACGGATGACCAAGACATAGTCTTTCAGAAGCGGTTGCACCTTACGATGGGTAGACCGTACCACCTACAACCCCTACATCTGCTAGTCTACCACTGTAAGAGTTCACACGACTTAATCAACTATGCTAGAGCCCATAATAGCTTGTGGCTGCACACGGAAGTTTATAGTGTGAATAATCTCATGATCCCTTTGAGCCTGGGTGGCGGTCCATAAAAAAACAGGCAATCCTGGAATACCCAGGTGCCTCAATCCACCCAGATGTGTGTTTAAGTTGCCACCTTAGATAAACCATTAAATAACAAACTCACATCTGTCATGGATATCACTCACCCAATCCACGTCTACTAGCATAGCATGGCATAATAAGCAAACGTAGAAGTAACTCCCAAGGTATGAATGCAGGGCAATAGGTTCCTACATCATCAACTACTTCCCAATACCCACATGTTATCAATCCTACTCATGCAATGTTTGAGGGTGAAACTAATGCATAAAAACTGGGTATGAAAGGGATATGATCAAAGTGTGAACTTGCCTGCAATGTTGATGAAGATGATTCGCACTCATAACTCTTGATAGTTCTACTCGTCACACTCCAGTCAATCTATCGTAACACATAAGCAATCACTCAAAAGATCAGAAAAATTGAAAAAGTCGATTCGGAAAACATCAAAACCAAGCAAATAGCTCTTGCAACATAAATTTTTTTCTAACAGTACCAAAATTATGTGAATTTGGCCTTATCAGAAGTTTTAGGTCAAGAGCTTCGATTTGCAAAAAGAATCAACTCAAACGGAGTTACGAAACTCAAGTTATGATCAAACGAAGTTTGAATTCAAATCTGATCTAATTCAAATTTTAAACTTTTCAAAAACATGTTTGAGTTGGATTACTGGATAGAGGGGATCATAACGAAGACGTGAGCGTTGGTTTTGTTGGATTTGGATAAAACGGTTGAAAAGTTGTGATAGTTTGAAGATCAAGGACTAAACTATAAATAAAACACTCACAGATAGGTCCCTGGTCGAAAATCTAAAATAAAAAGAAAAAGAGAAATGCTACCGAACGAACGTTCGCTACAGAATGGTTAAAGGACGAAAACCGTTTGCTACAGATCTAAACGAGTGAACGCTTGCTATCTAACAAAACCAAAAGAAATAAACCGTACTAAAAGAAAAACTGAACTATATATAACAAAAACCGATGGGTTTTCTCGGTTTATACCGGTCGGGGCAAATAAACCGGTGGCGGCGGCGGTTTAGATCGATGGAGCGGCGGCTCCGGCGAGGGCGACGAGCTCCGGTGCGGCTACGGCAGCGCGGGTGGCGGGGTGCGGCGCAGGCGATGGCAGCGGGCGGCGGGGTGCGGCGCAGGCGATGGCAGCGGGCGGCGGCGCTAGCAGGCGGCGGCGCAAGCGAGGAGCGGCGCGGGCGGCGAAGCAAGGCGGTGGCGGCACGGGTCTGCGGCGTGCGGCGGCAGCGAGATACTGGGCGGCGCGGCGAGTTGCGGGAGGGGGCGGCGGCCTTAAAAAGGGCGAGGGGAGGGGAGGTGGTGGCGTGGAGGAGGGGCACCGGGCGCCATGGAGAGGCCGGACTCCGGCGAGTCCCTGTCGGGCACGGCGGGAGCTAGGAGGCGGCTCCGACTTGGGCCGGCTAGCTGGGCTTCGGCACAGTTGGCCCCCGGGGAATTTTTTTAATTTTTTTTCGAGACAAACATAATCATAAAAACAAAAATAAAAGAAAATATTATATAGGCATATAATATATCAAAATTTTCAGAAAAAGTTTTTTTACGACATGAACTTTTTTCTAGCATTAAAATAAAATACACACAAAATCAGATAATTCAAAGAGTGGTACTGGTCTAATCAAATCCAGCAAAAATCATTTTAAAAATACCAAAATGATTTCAAATTAATTTTTCTCCAATTTTCTAATGTAGGGAATCATGTTACCCTATTTTCCATATATTTTGTTTTTGGAGAAAAATAATTTGAATAAAACTCAAATAACCCAAATTGAAAAATAATTTCAAATGGATTTTGAATTTGAGTTTCTTTGAAACTCCCAACTCATATTTCATATAATTTGAAGAAGTCATTTTATCTTCTCTCGTGAAAATCATTGAGTCGCATAAAGTTTTAGAATTGGAAATGTTCTCAAATGAAATTCAAATATTTTCAACACCCCTTGTCATTTAAGTAAATGGAAGAAGTCATTTCATCTTCTCTCCAGGGTTTCGTGGTGAAAAGAATTTGAATTCCCGGAGATCATAAATGCAAAATGAAAGTTTGGGAAAGTATTTTTATTCCCTCTCATTTAACTTTCAAAAAGTTTCAAATTCACTCACTTTCCGACAATCAATCAAACAATCAATCAAATCTATCGATTTATTATAACATTTTAAAATTTAGAATTTTGGGATGTTACAAACCTACCACCCTTAAAATGAATCTCATCCTCGAGATTCAGAGAGGCTAGCAAGAAAAGGTTAGGGTTTGGGGTCTCCTCAAAATCCATCAATCATCACCGTGGTCTGGGGTGCTACCACCCTTAGAAACATCGTTACGGTCCCATCAATACTCATATAGTTCATCCATATTGTTAACAGTGTCGGTCTTCTCAGATCTTCAGGATAATTCCTTATCTGGGCTCTTCCGGTAACGGCATAACCTTTTTCTCAATTCTTTTGTACTTTCATCCTGGTAAGGTTATTCTGAGACTGGGTCTTCTTACCTGACGGGTCTGGCACAAAAACTAAACAACTATCGGTATCTCATGGTAGTCAGCAATTTATGGTTTCTCCTGCAGGAAATGGGTCTGGGTTGATCCTCACCGTATAACCTACGGTTGGCAAAGACTGCCTTGTACAAGGGAAAAATACCTATACCATTCTAAGGTTTAAACAGGGTTTTGATCGTCGTCTCTCTACTATAGGTAAGTCACCCAGATTTACCATCCCACATAGCAAGGCGAATAATAAGAGTAAGTCGGTATGGTGATCAATCCATTCCGCACCCAAATCATTACCTTGTATACGGTTTAGCGAATCTCGCATTCTAACACTCGGTCAACCTCACAAGCATTGCAGAATTTCTCTTGTCGACGAACCAAGGTTCGGATAAATCCATTGATTCTGCAAGCCAAACAACCATCTATCGTTCCTTCACAACTCTCAGGTTTTGCGTAACTCCTATAAGATCATCTGTCGATAAAATCGTAACTTCTTTTAGGGTTTTTCCTTCAGCAAGAATGTGCTTGCTTCTTGGCAGGTCCTGGGGCCTGTGGGTTATGGCCCATCTCATCACTTGTAGTCCTTGAATTTATCATCGGGCAACTGATCATTATCCCAACTTCCAACTTCCTAGTATTCTTCAGTACATCCAATTGTATTGTCTTCCTTCCTTCTATTGGCACCAAACTAGAACATGATTACTCAGACTCATCATGGAGTTTCCATTGATCCATATTTCCGACATCATACCTCCTTTATATCCAATAGTAATTTATCTCTTCATCCTCGTGGGATATCCCACATACCGAGATAAAAACTTATACTTATGGAGTCCATATTCCACTTCCTGGAACATCATTATCCTTTCCAGGGTCAAGCGTCCTTACAGGGGAATATGGGCCATCTTTGCATGGCACTTCTTCAATTGGGAAACGTGAAACACATCTTGAACTCCTGACAGTCCTTCGAGTGACTCCAACTTGTTGGCCACTTCTCCCATACGCTCCAAAACTCGGTATGGTCCTACAAATCTCGGGGCTAACTTTCCCTTAACTACAAATCGTTTACCTCCTCGCAGAGGGGTCACACGAAGACATGCTCTGTCTCCAATTTCATAGACTACCTCCTTGCATTTTTTAGTCTGCATAACTCTTCTGCCCGGACTGTTCTACCTTCAGTCTATCTCGAATCAACTTAACATTCTCTTCTGACTCCTTGATCACATTTGGTCCAACAACTGACGGTCTCCAACTTCATCCCACATAGTCTTGGGGTATCACACATATCGAGACAAAACTCGTATTCATTTTGTCTGAAATCCACTCAGTGGAGTATCCTTATCTTTTCCAGGGGTCAACGGTTCTTACAGGGTACTACCACCCTTAAAATGCACAAATCTTCCATAGACCATATTTCTCATATCCTCAGAAATGGTTAAAATCCTTCTTCATAGAGTAACAACTCATAAAATCCATATCA
The DNA here is from genome assembly GCF_018294505.1 of Triticum aestivum. Taxonomy (NCBI): domain Eukaryota; kingdom Viridiplantae; phylum Streptophyta; class Magnoliopsida; order Poales; family Poaceae; genus Triticum; species Triticum aestivum. The sequence continues at coordinate 58,868,165 of NC_057806.1, forward strand.
GTACCAGTGATGCTAACTTTCTCAATTTCTCAAAGTATTACAATCTCCCGCAGTTCCATTACATGCCTTAACTCAACACCTCAATATAAAAGAAAATGTTCTCACTTCTACTACTCCATTTCTTTTGTTGCAAACTCACTATCTAGCACAAGTCTCCTTCTCCTTGGGGCATCCTCTGGCAAAGTGCCCTGCTCTATTACAACGAAAACATATTACTTCTGACAAGTCTCGAGGTTTCCTTTTTGGGCAACTGCTGAGGTGGTGCCCTGACTCCTTGCACCTGTAACAGGTAATATGACTCAGGTCCTTTCTGGTATCCAATCTACTTCTCTTCCTGGATGTTTCCGTTCTAATCATGGTTTCTATTTCTTGTGGGTCATACTCTACTTCCTTTGTCGGGAATTCTACTAGATCCCCATTCAAACAATTTTGGGAGATGTGTCCTTCTTCTCCACATGAATAGCAAGACTTAGTGCGGGGTTTACTCGGGCCCTCTTTAGGTGTGTCCCCCACATCTTCCTTAATCACGGGTTCTTCTAAAATTTCCATAAGGGCTCCTTTCATTACTTCTTTCTTCTGTTGGATGGTTCTTTGTACCATGGGGTAAATGTGACACTTAGCAGGATAGTGGGTAGTCCCTTCACACAAGAAACAAGTAATCTGCCTAGTTGGGCATTCTTCAACTGGGTGACTTCCTTCACAATTAGGGCATTCATCATTGTGTTCTTTATGGGTGTGTCCTACTTCTCCACAAATCTTGCATGCACAAGGTTTCTTCATATCCTTTCCATAAGGCTTCAACTTCTGGGACACAAGCGAGACTTTGGCAGAATCAACTTAAATTCTTTCCAAGTGGTTACTCCTTGCCATCCATTGATGGTTTGGTACATCCTCCACCCAGTAGCAACACCTCTTTCAAAGCACTGAAGAGCATGCTGGATCATATCCTTTCCAACTATAGGGTTATTCTTCATATGATCCTCCATGTTCTGAATCCATCGGTCCGTCTCCAATTGACTTATCGGTCCAGGAAAACATGAGTTCATCTCCATTTGTCCTCTATTGGGTCCATGGGTTTGGGGTGAGATAAGAGAGATAGAGAGGGATGCAAACAACAGTTTTGAAAAGACAAATTTTTTTGTTGTGGCTGTCGGAGAAACATCAAACAAATGACGGCTCACAAACGTCGCATCTAACATAGGTATATAACAGGGGTTTGGTCTTCTAAAGGTCAATAAATCTTCAACGTCTCCAAACTCTTCAAGCCTTGTTCATGCCTCCAATGGCTTCTTCCGATCATGCTTGTCTTTCTCAAGTTCTTTTGCCAGATCAACTCTGTTGATGCGAAGTCTCTCGTGACGTCCTTTAATATTCTGGAGCTGCATTCCAAACTTCTGGTTTCAACATCCTTCACATGAACCATGGTCATACTGTCCTTCATTTCCTGACAAAGCTCCGGTATCTCGAGGTTGTAGCTCCTCCAGCTTGGCTACTTTCAGTTTTTGGTTCCTGAGTTCTTCACGAAATGCTTCCTTGTCTAATATGGCTTCATGGAGCTCCACCTTAAACTTCTTGATGTACTACTCCAGATCGTGGTGATACAGCGGCTAAGGTTAAAACTTCATCTTACTAATAGGTGCTCCATCAGCCTTCTTCCATCAAATCCATTCTGAAGAAATGCATCCTTAACTCAGCATGGTGACAATAGCATCAGCAGGCGATGACATCACGGATAACCGTGTTTCTGCTCTTGTCATTCCCATGAGCTATCATTCCATAGTTGATATCTCCCGCCTTAGGGTTTTCTTTGACAAAACTTCGAGTTCTCATGCTCCTTGTTTCAGTCCTTCTCCGATACACCTTGATCTCTAGTATTGACAATTTCCATAGTCTGCCAAGTTCCATAAGGGTAGCCTACCTAGGTCATACAAATCTGGGAATTCTTCAGAGCCTTCAAATTCTACTTGTCTTCGGTCTTCAACCATTGTAGTTTCCATTATTCAGATGCACGGAAAATACTCTTCATTCCGAAGTGGTCTTAATTGTCCGATATCTTGTACTTCTTGGAGTGGTCTCATCAGTCGAATCTTCGTGTGGTCAAAAGGGGGAAAGGGGTGTGGTCTCACTAAAGGGAATTTTTGAATAAGCTCAGAAGAGAAGAGAGGTAAAAGATCTTTTTGAAAGGGAAAGTTGTAGAGAAAAATCTTTGCTATGGGCTTGCCAGTTTCTAGGGTCACGTCCTACAGTCAACATGTGCTCTGATACCATCTTGTAGCGACCCGACCCGAATGGATCAAGTCTCTGTGCTTAAGTGTCATCCCTGGATCGGTATGCTGACACACACAATACTCGAGGATTTATAACAAAGGTAAATCACATGTATAAGTAACGTAAGATACTATTACCTCAATCCAAAATAGCGGAAGTAACAAGGTTGTGGATTTCCATCAACACCAACGGCAAAGTTGAGTGTAGAAATCGTAACCCTAACGTATCATTTACTCGTCGTAAGAAGTCCTGCAACATGAGACGTTGCAGCCAAAAAGGGTCAGTACATTGAATGTACTGGCAAATTCACACCAGAGGATAATGATGAATAATGGCTATCACTACATGCATATTTGGATGGTGGAAAAGCTCTATGGTTATAGTTTTTGCGAAAAGCCAATTTTTCCCTACTGCAAAGGAATATATTTTATTTAACTATCATGGTGGTTGTTGAACATTGAGAATGGTTGACAGCATTCTCAATCCCAATTAAGTAACATCAATAAACCCAACAAAATTAATTTAAAGTAATATGATGAGATTCACATGATAATCCAAGTACTAGATACTCAAAACATCCATAACCGAGGACACAGCTAATCATGATTAGTTTATACACTCTGCAGAGGTTTGTGCACTTTTCCCCACAAGACTCGATCTCCTCCGTTGGATTTCTCGCACTACATGGTGTTTGAGAAACGGATGACCGAGACATAGTCTTTCAGAAGCGTTTGCACCTTACGATGGGTAGACCGTACCACCTACAACCCCTACATCTGCTAGTCTACCAATGTAAGAGTTCACATGACTTAATCAACTATGCTAGAGCCCATAATAGCTTGTGGCTGCACACGGAAGTTTATAGTATGAATAATCTCATGATCCCTTTGAGCCTGGGTGGCGGTCCATAAAAAATAGGCAATCCTGGAATACCCAGGTGCCTCAATCCACCCAGATGTGTGTTTAAGTTGCCACCTTAGATAAACCATTAATTAACAAACTCACATCTGTCATGGATATCACTCACCCAATCCACGTCTAATAGCATAGCATGGCATAATAAGCAAATGTAGAAGTAACTCCCAAGGTTTGAATGCAGGGCAATAGGTTCCTACCTCATCAACTACTTCCCAATACCCACATGTTATCAATCCTACTCATGCAATGTTTGAGGGTGACACTAATGCATAAAAATTGGGTATGAAAGGGATATGATCAAAGTGTGAACTTGCCTGCAATGTTGATGAAGATGATTCGCACTCATAACTCTTGATAGTTCTACTCGTCACACTCTGGTCAATCTATCGTAAGCAAGCAATAGTAACCACACATAAGCAATCACTCAAAAGATCAGAAAAATCGAAAAAGTCGATTCAGAAAAAATCAAAACCAAGCAAATAGCTCTTGCAACAAAAAAGAATTTCTAACAGTACCAAAGTTATGTGAATTTGGCCTTATTAGAATTTTTAGGTCAAGAGCTTCGATTTGCAAAAAGAATCAACTCAAACGGAGTTACGAAACTCAAGTTATGATCAAACGAAGTTTGAATTCAAATCTGATCTAATTCAAATTTTAAACTTTTCAAAAACAAGTTTGAGTTGGATTACTGGATAGAGGGGATCATAACGAAGACGTGAGCGTTGGTTTTGTTGGATTTGGATAAACGGTTGAAAAGTTGTGATAGTTTGAAGATCAGGGACTAAACTATAAATAAAACACTCACAGATAGGTCCCTGGCCAAAAATCTAAAATAAAAAGAAAAAGAGAAACGCTACCGAATGAACGTTCGCTACAGAACGCTTAAAGGACGAAAACCGTTCGCTACAGATCTAAACGGGTGAACGCTTGCTATCTAACAAAACCAAAAGAAATAAACCGTACTAAAAGAAAAACCGAACTATATATATAAAAAAACCGATGGGTTTTCTCGGTTTATACCGGTCGGGGCAAATAAACCGGTGGCGGCGGCGGTTTAGATCGGTGGAGCGGCGGCTCCGGCGAGGGCGACGAGCTCCGGCGCGGCTACGGCAGCGCGAGCGGCGGGGTGCGGCGCAAGCAGGCGGCGGCGCAGGTGAGGAGCGGCGCAGGCGGCGAAGCAAGGCGGCGGCGGCGCGGGTCTGCGACGTGCGGCGACGGCGAGATGCGGGGCGGCGCGGCGAGTTGCGGGAGGGGGCGGCGGCCTTAAAAAGGGCGAGGGGAGGGGAGGTGGTGGTGTGGAGGAGGGGCGCCGGGCGCCATGGAGAGGACGGACTCCGGCGAGTCCCTGTCGGGCACGGCGGGAGCTAGGAGGCGGCTCCGACTTGGGCCGGCTGGCTGGGCTTCGGCCCAGTTGGCCCCCGGGGAATTTTTTTTAAATTTTTTTGAGACAAACATAATCATAAAAACAAAAATAAAAGAATATATTATATAGGTATATAATATATCAAAATTTTCAGAAAAAGATTTTCTACGACATGAACTTTTTTCTAGCATTAAAATAAAATACACACAAAATCAGATAATTCAAAGAGTGGTACTGGTCTAATCAAATCCAGCAAAAATCATTTTAAAAATACCAAAATGATTTCAAATTAATTTTTCTCCAATTTTCTAATGTAGGGAATCATGTTACCCTATTTTCCATATATTTTATTTTTGGAGAACAATAATTTGAATAAAACTCAAATAACCCAGATTGAAAAATAATTTCAAATGGATTTTGAATTTGAGTTTCTTTGAAACTCCCAACTCATATTTCATATAATTTGAAGAAGTCATTTTATCTTCTCTCGTGAAAATCATTGAGTTGCATAAAGTTTCAGAATTGGAAATGTTCTCAAATGAAATTCAAATATTTTCAACACCCCTTGTCATTTAAATAAATGGAAGAAGTCATGTCATCTTCTCTCCAGGGTTTCGTGGTGAAAAGAATTTGAATTCCCGGAGATCATAAATGCAAAATGAAAGTTTGGGAAAGTCCTTTTATTCCCTCTCATTTAACTTTCAAAAAGTTTCGAATTCACTCACTTTCAGACAATCAATCAAACAATCAATCAAATCTATCTATTTATTATAACATTCCAAAATTTAGAATTTTGGGATGTTACAGTGGGGCCCATGTTGCTCCACCGACGTACTTCTTCCTCCTATATATACCTACATGCCCCTAAACTACCAGATACGGAGCCAAAACCCTAATTCCACCGCCGCAACTTTCTATACCCGTGAGATCCCATCTTGGGGCCTTTTTCCGGAGCTCCGCCGGAGGGGGCCTCGATCACGGAGGGCTTCTACATCAACACCATAGCCTCTCCAATGATGTGTGAGTAGTTTACCTCAGACCTTCGGGTCCATAGTTATTAGCTAGATGGCTTCTTCTCTCTTTTTGGATCTCAATACAATGTTCTCCCCCTCTCTTGTGGAGATCTATTCGATGTAATCTTCTTTTGCGGTGTGTTTATTGAGACCGATGAATTGTGGGTTTATGATCAAGTTTATCTATGAACAATATTAGTATCTTCTCTGAATTCTTTTATGTATGATTGGTTATCTTTGCAAGTCTCTTCGAATTATCAGTTTGGTTTGGTCTACTAGATTGATCTTTCTTGCAATGGGAGAAGTGCTTAGCTTTGGGTTCAATCTTGCGGTGTCCTTTCCCAGTGACAGTAGGGGCAGCAAGGCATGTATTGTATTGTTGCCATCGAGGATAACAAGATGGGGTTTATATCATATTGCATGAGTTTATCCCTCTACATCATGTCATCTTGCTTAATGCGTTACTTTGTACTTTTGAACTTAATACTCTATATGCATGCTGGATAGCAGTTGATGTGTGGAGTAATAGTAGTAGATGCAGGTAGGAGTCGGTCTACTTGTCTCGGGCGTGATGCCTATATACATGATCATACCTAGATATTCTCATAACTATGCTCAATTCTCTCAATTGCTCAATAGTAATTTGTTTACCCATGGTAATACTTATCCTGTCGAGAGAAGCCACTAGTGAAACCTATGGCCCCTGGGTCTATTTTTTTATCATATTAATCTTCCATCAACAAGCTATTTCTTGCACCGTTTTTATTTTTCTTTATTTACTTTGCATCTTTATCTAAAAATACCAAAAATATTACCTTATCATATCTATCAGATCTCACTTTCGTAAGTGACCGTGAAGGGATTGACAACCCCTTTATTGCGTTGGTTTCTAGGATTTTATTTGTTTGTGTAGGTGCGAGGAACTCGTGCATGGCCTCCTACTGGATTGATACCTTGGTTCTCAAAAACTGAGGGAAATACTTATGCTACTTTGTTGCATCACCCTTTCCTCTTCCAGGGAAAACCAACGCAGTGCTCAAGAGGTAGCAAATAGCAACATACTAAACGATCAAGTGCTAAGCTAACGGAATGGGTCAAGTCAATCACATCATTCTCCTAATGATGTGATCCCGTTAATCAAATGACAACTCATGTATATGGTTAGGAAACTTAACCATCTTTGATTAATGAGCTATTCAAGTAGAGGCATACTAGTGACACTATGTTTGTCTATGTATTCACACATGTATTATGTTTCCGGTTAATACAATTCTAGCATGAATAATAAATATTTATCATGAAATAAGGAAATAAATAATAACTTTATTATTGCCTCTAGGGCATATTTCCTTTAGTCTCCCACTTGCACTAGAGTCAATAATCTAGTTCACATCGCCATGTGATTTAATCACCAATAGTTCACATCACCATGTGATTAACACCCATAGTTCACATCGTCATATGACCAACACCCAAAGGGTTTACTAGAGTCAACAATCTAGTTCACATCGCTATGTGATTAACACCCAAAGAGTACTAAGGTGTGACCATGTTTTGCTTGTGAGAGAAGTTCAGTCTACGGGTCTGCCACATTCAGATCCGTATGTGTTTTGCAAATTTCTATGTCAACAATGCTCTGCACGGAGCTACTCTAGCTAATTTCTCCCACTTTCAAAATGTATCCAGATTGAGACTTAGAGTTATCTGGATCAGTGTCAAAATTTGCATTGACGTAACCCTTTACGACGTACCTTTTGTCACCTCCATAATTGAGAAACATATCCTTATTCCACTAAGGATAATTTTGAGCACTGTCCAGTGATCTACTCCTAGATCACTATTGTACTCCCTTGCTAAACTCAGTGTAGGGTATACAATAGATCTGGTACATAGCATGGCATACTTTATTGAAACTATGGCTGAGGCATAGGGAATGACTTTCATTCTCTTTCTATCTTCTATTGTGGTCGGTCTTTGAGTCTTACTCAATTTCACACCTTGTAACACAGGTAAGAACTCTTTCTTTGACTATTCCATTTTGAACTACAAAATCTTGTCAAGGTATGTACTCATTGAAAGAAAAAATTATCAAGCGTCTTGATCTATCTCTATAGATCTTGATGCTTAATATGTAAGTAGCTTCACCGAGGTCTTTATTTGAAAAACTCCTTTCAAAAACTCCTTTATGCTTTCTAGAAAATTCTACATTATTTTCGATCAACAATATGTCATTACATATATTTATCAGAAATGTTGTAGTGCTGCCACTCACTTTCTTGTACATACAGGCTTCACCACAAGTCTGTATAAAACTATATGCTTTGATCAACTCATCAAAGTGTATATTCCAACTCTGAGATGCTTGCACCAGTCCATCACTACAAAAAAAGACGCATCCGTGACCTTTTGGGCCGAATGAATTTTTTTCTGTCATACATATGAAACTTCTATGACGATAATTGTGACAAAACCCGGTATCATCCTAGATGTGGTGGGATCCTACTTCTATGACAAAAAATCATGACATAAAATGGGCTTTTCGTCCTGGGCGGGCCGAAGACGCAGCTGCATGACATTCTTTGGGCCGTCCATGACGGAAAAAACCGTGGTAGAAGCGAGGGGGAGGAAAATTTCGGGGAGTTCCCGGTTACGGTGGGAGGTCGGGGGCCGAGCGATGCGCGTTTCTCTCATACACATACGCGTGTGTGCGCGAGGCGTTGGCTCTAACTGAACCCGAGCGAGGCGTTGGGCTCTAACTGAACCCGAGCGATTGCACTGCAGGCTACGCGTTACTGAACCCGAGCGATCGATCAATGGCTGTTAACTGAACCCGATCGAGTGATTCCTTCGCTACTGCTGCTAACTGAAGCCGATCGATGATACCTCTGGGATGAACAGTGAGTGTTGCGGGGGGTTTGGATGAACAGTGAGCGGTGGCATTGCCTCTGGATGAACAGGACCCCGTGGTGTGGTGGAGGGCTGGATGAACAGTAGACGGTGGAGGGGTGCCCGTGGAGGGGTGGTTGAACAGGACCCCGTGGTGTGGAGGGCTGGATGAACAGTAGACGGTGGAGGGGTGCCCGTGGAGGGGTGGTTGAACAGTAGCCGGTGGAGTAGTGCGCGATGGAGGCTGGATGAACAGGAGCCCATGGAGGCTGGAGGAGGTCGATGGTAGCCCGTGGAGGCTGGAGGAGGTCGACGGTGGAGATGAACAGTATCCTGTGGAGTCCCGTTTTGCGGTACGCCACACCCCTCCCGATGAACAGGACCCCCGTTTCGACCGTAGGAGGTCCGTTTCGTCCATTTTGCGGTACGCCACACCCCTTCCGATCAACAGGACCCCTGTTTCGACCGTAGGAGGTCCGTTTCGTTCGTTTTGTGGTACGCCACACCCCTCCCGATCAACAGGACACCCGTTTTGACCGTAGGAGGTCCCTTTCCTCTGTTTTGTGGTACGCCAGACCCCTCCCGATAAACAGGACCCCGTTCCAAACGTAGGAGGTTCGTTTCCTCCGTTGTGTGGTACGCCAGGCCTCGTTTCCATCGCCTGTTCCGTCCAAGCCCTCCCGATGAACACTACCACGCATTCCGTTCCGACCCAACCGGTTGGCTCCCACGCATTCCGTTGCCTCCCGGTGAACACGACGCATTCCGTTGCCTCCCCATGAACACGACAATGACGCTGTTTCTCCGTTCCGACCCAGCCATGTACACAAGCCCTGGCCGTACGTATGCGCGAGTAGGCGTTCGGGACACCGCCCTTATGTACACATACATGGCCGTATTTTCTTTCTTGCACCCTGACCGTTGTACGTATGTGTACATGCTACGTGCGCGCCTCTACTACGATAGGTACGCGCCTCTACTACGACACGTGCGTGCCTCTACATCCACCAGTATATATATACGTAGACGTTCGCGACCAAAATGACAACGCTACGTACGCTTCGACCAGGTGGGTCCCGACTGTCACGCACTTCTTTGCCTGCGAACATGTAGCTGGTGGGTCCCAGCAGTCAGGGGCGTGAATCGTTTTTGTTGCCTGGACGCACTTCCTTGCATGCAAAGATGTAGCTGGTGGGTCCCAGCAGTCAGGGGCAAACATTTTTTCATGAAATACGGTGGCCCGTCCGGTGGATCCCCGCTGTCAGGTGGAGGAATAATTATTTTGCACGTAATAAGGAGGCACTTCCTTGCTACGGCCATGGACCCAGCTGTCAGCCTCTCCACGTACAGTCCACGTCCGATGGAAGTCGTTCCTTGACCACGTTGACCATGCCGCGCTGGGAGCACCAGGGTGGTGGACGACGGCGAGGCCTAGGAAGGGGACGACACGGAGACGGGGAAGATGCGGTAGTGGATGCCCACGCGTAGAGGAGTACGAGGGTTCACTGGTTCACTGCGGTGTGAGGCTGCCGTCGCCGCAGAATAACATGGGGTGTGGGTGAGTAGAGGGATGGCCTGGCCAGCGGTGGGAGTAGTAGGGGGCGGTGAGGCCTCCACCGCATCGCAGCTGGCCACGGGAGGCAGGAGCACGAGGCACGACCGGCGCTGGTTTGGGTGGCTGGAGCAAGAAGACTAGAGGTTGAAGAAGCACTACGGCCGTTGGATGGACATAGTACGGTCACTGGAGCTAGAATCATGCATATTGACTAAGTTGACAAAGCCCTCCATCCCCGTCAACTTAGTAGGCCCACAAGTCAGCCTGCCACTATACTGGGTCCCAGCTAACAAGGGGAGTATTCATTTTTTTGTGCGTAATAAGGAGGCACTTCCTTGCGTGCAAAGATATGGCTGGTGGGTCCGAGCTGTCAGCGGCGGTAACATTTTTTTGCGAAATACAGATGCCCTTTCGGTGGGTCCCTGATGTCATGTGGAGGAATCATTATTTTGCGCGTAATAAGGAGGCATTTCCTTGCGTGCGGCCGTGGACCCAGCTGTCGGCCTCTCCATATACAGTCCACTTCAGATGCATGTCGGCCATTGACCATGTTGACCAGGCCGCGCCGTGAGCACCAGGGCAGTGGACGATGGCAAGGCCTGGGAAGGGAACAACACGGAGGTAGGGAAGACTCGACAATTGTTTCCCACGCGAAGGGGAGTACGACTGTACAAGGGTTTACTAGTTCGTCTGCCGTCGCCGGAGAATAACAACAAGTGTGGGTGAGTGGAGGGATGGCTAGGTCAGCGATGGGAGTACGGTGGGGCGGTGAGGCCTGCGCGGCAGCAGAGCCGGCCGCGGAAAGGAGGGAGCAGGCAGTCCCGCTAGTGCTTGTTTGAGCGGCTGGAGCAGGAAGAGCAAAGATTGAAGAAGCACGACGGCCGTTGGATGACCATCCAACAGTCACTGCTTGTGCGTCAACCTTTTTATTTAGGAAAGCCTCAAATCTGTGGAAAACAGCATACAGCCCATCTGCCATTATTTCTAATAATTTACAGCCCATTTGCTAATTCTTAAGGTTTTTTTGGAGCCCATATTTCTTTTTGTTAGCATTACAACCCATATTGTGGCCACGGTTAAAAAATTATACGAAATTTTGCATATTTCGGTGCGGTCCGAACTGTTTTTAATTCTGAAATTTCAACTCACATTCAAACTGATTTTAAAAATAAATGTACATCAATGTAAAATCCAACAAATTCTCCACGCATAAAAATTAATGTAATTTAAAATCTCGAAATGAAAAAAAAGATATTTGAAACTAATTGCCGGTTTGATATGTTTTAAAAATGTACAGCCCATTTCTCATTACTGATAGGCCATTTTCTTGGCTAGCCGAATGAAGCTCTCCTTGTCTTGAAAGATTTGCAGCCCAATATGCCTGACAAAGCAACTTACTTGGTAAATCACAAAAAACTAGGTTGTGGCCGTGGACCCAGCTGTCAGTCCATTTGTTTTTTAGTCCATTTGGTGGGCTGGGTGAAACAATGATGTAGCATCTATGCAGCCCATTTAAATCCCATTTGCATTTTTCTCGAAATCCGCGGACTTGCTGGGCTGGGTGAAAATATCATGTTGGGCTAGACGAAGAAATGTTATAAAAACATAAACACATGATTGCACGCCAGTAAAATCTTTGCAAGCTTATGTACGCAATCACGAGGAGTTAACTTGCCAAGTTAAAAATAAACAAGTATTACTATTATTTCGTAAGAACTTTCAACTTACGAAATAAAATATCATTTTAATTTGATGAGTTAATAGTACGTGGGGTATTATTATTTTTTAGGCTAGACGTGGGACAGTTGAGTTGGTTTTAGGGAAAAGTACTGGGAGAAAACTCAGTTTACATCGAAAAAGAAAGTGGGAGAAAATTCAGAGACCTGCTGGGTCCACCTGAGGAGGGGAATATGTTGGGAGGAAGGAGATTCAAAGCACGGCAGCCGAGTGAACTAGTTATTTTACGGACAAGTGAACTAGTTTACATACATAAGCAAATAGCCACTAAAAAAAGCAATCAGGTTAATGGGTTCTTAAAAGAAATATTTCAGACAAAACAGATAATTACGACACAGAAGCTAATGCATGAAACACTCAGATGATAAATGTGCTTATAAACAGATAAAGTACAACATCTAGACCTTCCTAGCATGCTTGATCATGACACTGCGGCTGTTCGTGTACTCGTCGGTTACGGGAAGCAGACACGCCCTCATGTCCAAGATATGCCTGTACATGTCGTAGCATGCGTATGCGTCCTTGGCCGCGTAGGTTATGTAGGCTAGATTCAGAGGTACCTCCCATGTGTTCACGTCGTCTTCTTTCATGTTGGCATGGGTCGATGATGGTCTCAGCGAGGTCAACCACAGAGTCCTTCTCCTGCCTGTTGTTGATGATCTTGTATTGCTTCTGGATGTCGACAAGCTTATTGCACCAGATGGCCGAATCGTTGCGTCCTTCCTTCTCTCCACCGTGGAGAAGGTGCAGTCGGCGCTGCCGATGAAACGGGCGAATGCTCCAGAACCTAGTGCAGCCATAGGACTAAGGCGAGGCAGAGCTTCACCGAGTCTGTATCGTTGGTGTACATCACATTCAACTTGGTGCAGCCATAGGACTGAACGGCGAACTCAAAGGGGAACTCCTTGCTGAAGTCCATATCCAGCAGGCTCACCCCTCGGATCGCCATTGGAGTCTCTTCGAGTGAACGAGTGTGTAGGCGGTGCAGCAGTTCGTTTTTCAGCTCTTGGGGAACTAGATTCAACAGTAAGCTGAGTGTGTACAGGCGACAACATTACTACCCCTCCCTCGTCCGTTGCACGCCCGGCAGAAGATGCACCCTCGGCCACACGTCGGTTCACGAGCGAGTCTGTATTTGTACTGTAATAACAGGAGTTAGTGGTCACTTTACTTAAATTTAGTTAGCTTTAATAGAAATTTATACTTAAAACAAGCAATGCATTCACTCGTTCTATCAGTGCCACATGATCAACATGCACAACAATTAGAATTATTATTCTCAGGACGCATACGATAAGCACATTTGTCGCACTTTCACAAAGATAATACTACCAAGTTTGAACTGTTTGTTATGGTTGTTGTCCTCTGCATCATCATGCCGTGTTTCCCAGCTTGCAAGATTCAGAACCAATAAATAAGATCCAAATAATAAGTACAACAAAGATGCCTACACATCTCATTGATTCCCAGCTTGCAAGATTCAGAACCAACAAATAAGATCCAAATAATAAGTACAACAAAGATGCCTACACATCTCATTGATTCCCAGCTTGCAAGATTCAGAACCAACAAATAAGATTCAAATAATAAGTACAACAAAGATGCCTACACATCTCACTGATTCCCAGCTTGCAAGATTCAGAACCAACCCATTAGAGCCTTTTGATAAAGTGAATATCGGGATTAAATCCATCTTGGCTAGCCATGTCATACAATCGAAGAACTTGGTGAATGCTCTTGACTGTCACAACATCTGTAGTTGGAGTATTCCTGTTTGCACAACATGTTTGCACAGCACAAACAAGGAGACAGGAGAGCATGATTTCTCTTTAATAGCGGCCTCCTTGAACTCAACCTCCAGCTCTACTTGGATGAGGTCTGTCTGGAGTTCCATGATTCAATTCATGCGCCTTTTTCTGGAGTTCACCTGAAATGAAGCAAAGATTGCATCATTCAGCTAGCAAGAAGTACTTGCTCTTGTGAGCTGCCAGGTTCTTCTTTAGTAGTTGCACTAAAATTGAGGAACATTAAGGTTGGCTGTCCGGCTCATGTAAGGTGCACCTATAATTTTCTTATCCTTTTGTGCAGTTCCACTAAAATAAAATGCCATTGTGGTGATAATGACGGCTCCATCTTGCAAAGGCTAATAAAATGTTGCACGAGATTACCAGCAGAACTTGACGAAGATTTTGGAAACTCCAATCACCATTTTGTGCAGTTCCACCAAAATTGAGAGATGTTGCCCACGTGACATTTTAGTTGAACTGCACAAGACACTCATTCCAAAAAAAGTGTTTTGTGCAGTTCACCAAAAGGTCGCAATAGAAACAAGGTGAAATGGATATCCCTATCTGCACAAAAAGATATAAAGTAAACAGTTGCTGGTCAATAAGAATATACGAAACATATACAAAATGAAAAGAAGCATCTTAATTATGTTCATGGCAATCATGCAAGGACAGTAGAAATTTTAAAACATCAGCAATGCTTCATGTTACCAGAAGCATTACGATCAACAATGAAATTCCTCAAATATGGGATTACTTTAATAGTGGCATTGCTTGTTTACCAGACACAGTAAATCAACAACAGCTAAAGAGTTGGTTTAAGGGCATGGGACCATGGGGACACCAGGACACTCAGCAGCGTAAAGGAGGAACTTACTTATCATACTGCGGAAAATAGCAGGAGTGCCATTGTACTATGTGAGGGCAGCAAATCTAATCTTGGAGACCTTGTACTATGTGAGGGCAGCAAATCTAATCCTGGAGACCTTTTACTATGTGAGGGCAGCAAATCTAATCCTGGAGACCTTTTACTATGTGAGGGCAGCAAATCTAATCCTGAGATCTTTTACTATGTGAGAGCAGCAAATCTAATCCTGGAGACCTTTTACTATGTGATGGCAGCAAATCTAATCCTGGACATACTCTGTTGACTTGTCCACCAGCCGCCACTTTCTATCCTTTTTTCAACCAATAATAGATATGTTCCTTATCCAGTTTGTACTGCATTTTCCCATTATTTCCCTTTTCAGGGTATCCGGTCTCTACTACTTTCACCAAATTATTTCCTCTTTGAATCAAGTCCTAGATTCATGCTAAAACTTTCCCCCCTTTCTTCGTTGTTTGAACAAAGCCCTAGATTCGAATGCATGAAGTAGCTTTACCTCTAATAATACTAAAAAATTAGGTGGCTTTGGAAAAGCTGATGGGAGTAGAAAAAGATGCACATGCAGACACGCGGGGAGCTGGGGCAGTAGAGCAAGGCCACTTTCGAAGAACTTATACCCGAGGGTCGCCGGGATGTCGGTGGTGGCAGGTCGGATCTGCAGATAATACATCAGGGAGGAAGAAGGGTCGGAGGACCTCCCGAGCCGGCCATGTGTTGGAGAGAACGGCACGGGCAGAGGATCGGGTCCCTCCGGCAGCTGTGGGTTTCCTTCCTTAGCGGTGATGACCGCGTGAACGATGAGCAGAGAGAAAATGTCCTCTACACACACCAGCCGAAGGGATCTGGCCGGATCTGTGACCAGCAGTGAGCAGAGAGAAATTGTCGCTACCGCTGTCTTGTTTATATCTGGAGAGGATGAGAGAATGAAGAGAGCAACCCTAGTAAAGCAAGCGCTCAGGCCCCTGCGTCCATATAAAGTGGAGTGATTATCTTTTTTCTCTCCATAACAAGCATTTCAATTTGTGTACGTGGCATTAAAGAAAAGAAACTCTCTATTTAAGGTGACTACTGTACGACTCCTACTTACTACTAGTAGTACTACAGTATTGTTCACTTGTGCTCCCCGCCCCTCCATTCATTGAACAACCCCACGGGTGAATAAACATACAGTAAGTACTGTATTTATATAGAACGAACAAGCTCAAACTATTTTCGCGTAGTTAAAAGTTGAGGGCGGGGCTTTTCCCGTGTAGTACGCGCGACAGTTTTCGAGTAGGGCCAGAAGACTATTTTAATTTGTTTTTAAAACATCGAGACGGCCACATAGCATGGAGCCGACCCCAACGATTTTAAGCTTACAAGCACGGTACACACTATCCTAGACTACTCTACACATGAAAATGCCACACGAGCGTCCGGGCTGCGCTTGGCTCTTTGCCTCTTCGGGAAGTTGAACAATGATGGAATACTACTGCACTGGAGGAGTACTACAGTACGCTTCTGGCCATCTGACACCGATTGAACTGCTGCATGTCCACCGCGTGCGGGAGGGAGAGCGTGTAGCCAAAGCTTCTCCTAGTCTTGCCAGCCACCACGCTCATGGGCGAGGGAGGGACGCTCCTACCTTTGCGTGTATGACAAGTGGGCCCTACAGGTGTGTGGCCAACCTGTCATACAGCCAGAGGCAGGTGCAGTTAAGTCCGCGAGGGAGAGGATAATCAAACTTCTCATTGATGTACGAGTTGACGTGACACATCAAAGCACCGCACTCGATATATTTCAATAATTTGCGTGTGTGACTCCCAGATGCAGAGGTCGGGGGTCATCATCCTCCTTTTCAAGAAAAAACAGACGCGTGTGTGAGAGTACGAGTGCGTGCGTGCACCTCTTCTCTTCCTGTATAACGTACTACTAAACTCAGAGTACAAGTTTTTGTGGGTGGCACGATGGTGCATGCGAGTAGTCCCGAGAGATAGGTTTAATGCATTAATTGCAATGCATGCATGCATAATGTACATGCATTGGTCAATTTTCTCTTAATACTTGCATGCAATGATTTAATGCACCTTGGAATCTGAACATGTGTTGGGGAACAAACAAATTGAGACTTATGAAATGGAAAAACTAAAATTTTGAGATAAGCCCTATAAAACCGGAAAGGACGGAGTAGAAAAAGAAGTACTCCATCCGAGAATAGTGCCGCACTTAGAAACTAGAACCGTCAATAAATTTTGAGCTTGCGTCTCGTCACATTCCAAATTACTCCAGGCTACTCCCTCCGTCTAGGTGTGTAAGCCACCTTACGAAAACCAAATAATCCCAAAATACTTAGGCACCGTACATTAACTCCCTTCTCGTTTTTTGTTTTGTGGCATATCAACCAATAAGATATGTGGGCTGTGCATGCTTTCAATGACTTGAGACTACCAAACATAACATGCAATGGTTAGTTCATTGCATGCAATGCTATTACTTAGCAAAAAGACATTAAGTTTTCTCATTTTCCTCTCCGCCTTGGTCGCGATGCACAACGTAAGATGACTTACACACCTAGACGGAGGTCATATATTGAATTGCAAACCTGTTCACACCGATCACAACCTAAACGGTTTCCCACTTAGGAGCGTATTAGTACTCGGTTATAAATACTAGTATGCCAAGATGACTGCACATTCCTCCTCAACTCCTCACCCGCAAAAACAAACAAGTCATTCAGCATCCTTCCCTTGCGTCTGCCATGGCCAGCATGAGTTCTGGGTCGAGATATTGCCACCAGGGAGAGGCGAGCATGGAAGTGGAAGCACGAGAGATGTCCCGCCTTGCTGCGAGAGCAGCCGACATGTCCTGCCGTGCGGAAGTAGCAACACAGAGGTCCTCCCGCGCGGCTGAAGCAGCACGAAGGTCCCGCCGTACCGTCGATGTAGCAGACTGGTCCGACCGCGCCGCGGAAGCAGCAGAGATGTCCCGCCGCGCCACGAATGCAGCAGAGATGTCCTGCCGCACCGCGGCGGCCTGGGAAAATTTCTCGTGGGCAGCCGACGACTGTTACAGGCGCATGCATGCGATCGTCCATAGCCAGATGGATCAGATCTCTGGCTCGGCGAGGTTGCAGGACAACATGATAGCCTCGCTTGAACAGGCTACCAGCGTCATCCGGCAACTAAGGGAGGGCAATGAGAGGCTCCAGGACGAGCGCGACCTGCTGAGGAAGAAGATCGTTCGTAGTGCAGACCAGCAGGAGGAGACCAGTGCCTTGTTGAAGAAACTTATGGACGAGAATGACATGCTCCGCAACGAGCGCCAAAGGCTGGTGGAGGAATCCGTGGATGTTCTCAAGCAGCGTCTTGAGGACACGAAAGAGCTCATCGCCGCTTGCTGCGGAGACTAGTTTCCTGGTTTCTTTTGATGTAATAATTGGTTTAGGATGTGGATTGTGTCGTCGGTTCTGAAATGTTGGGTTCTAGCGCGGATGTTTGGCCTTTGTTGGTCTCTTGGGATGTTGCGATTTCAATCTGGTAGCTTTTAGTCCTTCGTGTTAGGCTGGAGTTGTGCTGAACTTCTTGTGAATTGTGGGGGTTTTCAGTAATGAAAATCGGAAGGGGCAAGCCCTTCTTTGATAAAAAAATTTAATCGTCCTTATATATTCATCAGTCTTGCTATAAGTCGCAGTAGATGCTATATAGGTCCGTCGGATCTTACATCAAGATCCGTGCTTTCAGATTTTCTTTTTTCTCTCTTAAATCTCAGTCGAGTGAGACATAGCCACGCCATTAAACAGAGGCTCAGGCGCCATTAATGGAGACCTTGGGAGAGAGGTGGACGGCAGATGGAGGTCAAAGGGCTCTCCTCCCGATAAGCACGTGCAGGGGTCTGATCGCACGCCTCTCGTACTCAAATAGCTACCCTGCACGGCGCCTCCTAGCTAATAAAAAATGGGGACGCGTGGCGGCACATAAATGGTACTAGTAAGTAGAACGCCCACGGTTTCAATAATACTTGTGTTTCCGATTGTAACGTGACAGCACTTGTTCCAAAATGACTTTGTTGATTGTTAATGTGTGCGCCTTCGCAAATCGGACTGCAAATTTACCACAGCATGTTGGTGCCATGTCATGGCACCAAGCCAAGTTTCATTATTTTCATGCGTGTTTTGGATTTACAGGAATTAAAAAACTAAGTTTCTCAATGTTTCCAACCCAGCCACGACGCCCAGAATTTTGAATTTCATTCCCATTTCTTGCATGGAACCTAGAAATTTACCCGAGGACACACATGTGATTTTTCAACCAACTTTGGTGCACTGGAACATGTGCTTGTATTTCAAATTTGAATTATGCACACAAAGGTGACACGTTCCCTCCCAGAACCACGAGCCTTCTTGAGAGAAGCTCCGATTTGCAAGAAGCTTATACCAAAATTTGTTCCTATTCGGCCAATTTTTTTACCACGACATGGTACTACCATGACATGACACCATGCCAAGTTTCATGATTTTAAAACCAAGTTTCTCAATGTTCTCGACCGAGCCACGATGCCCAGATGTTTGAATTTTATTCTCATTTTTTGCATGGGACCTACTCCCTCCTTCCATCTATATAGGGCCTAATGTGTTTTTCAAGACAGCCTTTGACTATTGACAAGATTAATAGCACATGAGATGTATACTATGAAAATTATATTATTGGAAGCTCCTTTGACATACAAAATTGAAGGTATGCTTTGTGTAAGTTGCATGTCATATATTATTGCTCTAACGTTTGGTCAAAGTTAGCCTCGAAAAACGCATTACGACCTATATAGATGGAAGGAGGGAGTAGAAATTCACCCGAGGACACAAATGTGATTTTTCAACCAACTTTGGTGCACGGGAGCATGTGCTTGTAGTTCAAATTTGAATTATGCACATTAAATGACCAAAAACTCAATTAATGTGTAAATAAGGCCAAACGAAGCCGGAATAATTCCAAAATTTAACAGGGCACTCATGTAGTTCTATGTTGCCTTTGTATAAATAAACTCAAGGGGGACAACGTATATCGTTTCGCACTCAAAGGTGGCACGTTCCCTCTCAGAACCACGAGCCTTCTTGAGAGAAGCTTCGGTTTGCAAAAGCTTATACCAAAATCTGTTCCTATTCGGCCAATTTTTTTACCACAACATGGTAGTACCATGACATGACATCCATGCCAAGTTTCATGATTTTCAGACGTGTTTTGGATTTACAAGAATTTTAAAACCAAGTTTCTCAATGTTCTCGGCCGAGCCACGATGCCCAGATGTTTTAATTTTATTCTCATTTCTTGCATGGGACCTAGAAATTCACCCGAGGACACAAATGTGATTTTTCAACCAACTTTGGTGCACGAGAGCATGTGCTTGTAGTTCAAATTTGACTTATGCACATTAAATGACCAGAAACTCAATTAATGTATAAAAAACGACAAACGAACCCGGAATAATTCCAAAATTTAACAGGGCACTAATGTAGTTCTATGTTGCCTTTGTTAAGAAACTCAAGGGGGGCAGCGTATATCGTTTCACACTCAAAGGTGGCACGTTCCCTCTTAGAACCACGAGCTTCCAAATCGGCCCAATTTTTTACCACAACATGTTAGTGCCATGACATGACACCATGCCAAGTTTCATGATTTCCAGGCGAGTTTTGGATTTACATGAATTTAAAATCAAAGTTTCTCGATGTTCTCGGCCGAGTCATGACGCCCAGATGTTTGAATTTCATTCTCATTTCTTCCATGGGACCTAGAAATTCAACCAAGGACACACATGTGATTTTTCAACCCACTTTGGTGCACCGGAGCATGTGCATGCAATTCATATTTAGATTATGCACATTAAAAGTCCAGAAACTCAATTAATGTATAAAAAGGCCAAATGAACCCGAAATAATTCCAAAATTTAACAGGGCACTCATATAGTTCTATGTTGCCTCTGTAAATAAAATCAGGGGGAGGCAGCGTATATCGTTTCGCACACAAAGGTGACACGTTCCCTCTCGGAACCACGAGGCTTGTTGAGAGAATCTCCGGTTTTGCAAGAGGCTTATACCAAAACTTGTCCCAATTCAGCCAAAAATTATACGTATGAAAACAGGGTTTAGATTATCCCAAACATCTCGCTACCTAGACCAATAATGTACTATGATTTGAATTCAACATAAAATGGATACAAATATTTGAATTGGAGAGCGTATGGTACATGTAGTTCATAGTGAAATATGATTACTGCTATATGTATTTTTTTGTTATCAAGATAATATTTAAATTATTGTATAACTTGACAACAATCGTATTCAAATAAGGAAAATTGATTCAAATTTAGTCCATATGGTAGACGACAATATATATGTTCACATGGTGGAGTAAAATGTTCATATATGATGGAAGATCAAAATGTACGACTACATCAATTATAAACCGCAAGGTCACCTAACGATATATTCGAATTCAACATAACGTGGATTCAAAAATTGAAATTCGAGATCATGGCATCTGTAATCATATAAAAAGGGACATTCTCTTTCTTTGGTAGGAATTGATTTGTTTTTGTTGTTGTTGAGGGAAGTGTGAATCGATTTGGTACTGTGCAGGGTAATCTTGTTCTCCCGATTTTTTTTACATTTTTCTTGTAGTTTTTTCAATGGCATCTATAGCAATATAGTAAAAGGGGACATGACTCTCTTGTGTCTTCTATGAATTGTTTTTTTACATGTTAAGTTTGTTCTGCCGAACAAGGAATCCGCACATTGTTATCCCGAAATTTTCAAGCTCGAGTATCTTTTGTCTCACCTGCTTTGAAACTCCCGCTTCTTCAACCCGCGTCGCGCCTTGTTATCTCGAAATTTGGACGCGCGCGAGAACTCCCTCCTCATCCGAAATCGCTACCGCAGCCCAGACACGCGAAATCCCCCTTCTACCCCTCAGCCAGAAATGAAGCTCCATGTCATGGTGTCAAAACCGGTGGGGGTACGCTGGTAACTTACCCTACATTTTGGACAAGCGCGTCCCTAAGCTTGGCTCCCCCTCCCCCTTCACCCCCCATTCGTACACCGAGGCCGCCAAAACCCGCGAAACCCCACGCTCCTCCGTCGGCCTCCCGACCGCCGCCCAGCCGAAGACTCTTCCCCCACTACGTCGTCCACTGCAACAGCTCGTCGTCCCTCATCCGCCACACCGGATGAGGATCCGTTGTCGATCTCGTCGTCCCACCGGATCAGCCGCCCCGTCCTCCACCTCCAAGGAGCTTCCCCGACATTCGCCTCGTCTATCGCACCACCTCAATCCCCACAGCACTGTCTTGACTTGCCCCACCGGAACCGCATCACCCTCACCAATTCCTCCGATGAAGCCGAGGCCAACTCGGCGCCACCAAGGAGGTTCTGCACTCACCGCTGCATTTTATCTTTTATTTGATCTCACGGGGCTGCCGGTGCTTGATACCGAGCAGACATGGTGTGTCTCCATCAACGGCGCCGTCGCCGGCCACATCATCCACGGTGTCCCTCCCCCATGTCGTTGCTTCCTCGGTGGTGACTTCCACAATGGCACTAGCTACAGCTGCTGCGGCTCTGTTCTTGCTGTCGATCGCGCTGCTGCACTGCTCCCGCTTTCGTTCGTGCTGCTGCTTTGCTCTTGCTCCCACTTGCGCTGCTGCTGCTACTGCACGACCTCCGGCAGCTACATGAGCTGCTACTTTAGCACTCGCTCGCGGTGCTACTGCACGAGTTGCTCTCTGCTAGTGTGTTCCCTGCTTGAGCGTCTGCTGATTTAGCTCACTGCTTCTCTGCTACTAGTGCTCGAACACCCTAAACATCTATTGCAATGCTCTGTTACTAGTTCAATCAGTTTCGACAGTAAAATTCAGTTTCGACTGTGAAGTTCATTTTCTTCAGTTAAGTTCAGAGTGAATAGTACTTACAGCATCTGTCGGAGTGGTCGTGGCGCCGCTGATGCGTTTTACATCTAGAACTTTTTGGTGATGTATTTTACATCATCTATTGCAGATGATATTAGGGTCCCACTTCAGATTAATGTTGTCTGTCTTGTCATGCTTCAACCTCGTCGCCGTACACCTTAGCGGAGCTGCTCCAATGATGGAACCGTCCATCACAGCGGAGCAGTACCCTTGGTGCCCTTTCCAGAGGCCTCGGATCTTCTTCCCCGCCTCCGACAGTCACACCAGCATCATCACCATCCTCCACGTCCAACCCAATGATACTAAGGTCCACAAGGCTATGCCAAAGAGGTTGTACACTCGTCGCATCACTTTGTTTCTCCATTTCTCTGTTCTTCCAATTCATGTGAGCCAAACACCCAGGTTGACTGAAATCCTATGTTTCCAAATGCTCTGTTTTGCACGTGCATTCCTATCCTATTCCTGTGTTTTTCCTGTCCCTGCATTTATAGAATCCTCCAATTCTAAAGAGCCCTTACAGATTTACTTCATTTTCAGATAGGCGTCAAAGAAAACTCTGTGTGTTATGTCCTGCTCCTGCCGTGCCGTCATCCACCCCACCTGAGGTGCACCATCGACAGAAGCATTCACTACAGTAGAGATCCCCCATGCAGACTTCCTTTTGCCGCCTCAGATCATCTTCCCCGTTGTCGGTAGCCACGCCAACTGCATTACCATCACCGACTGAGCAGATGAACCTGAGGACTACATAGTTCCGGAAGAGAGGTCATAGTCTTTTGTCTTTGCTTACATTATACATCGGTTATTATTACCTGCTACTTTATCGGTGAATCTTGAGTTTTGAATTGCCCATGGGTCTCAGATCGAGCCGGCAACGAATAGTATCTGTCTACTATCTGGTTCATCTGGGGTCTTCTATGTGGTTCATGTTGGGTGGGCAACAAACAATAGATGATCCATTGTCTATCTTTTTAAACTGAAGCTATAATCTACCTGCTATCATTAGTATTGGATCCATCCACTCGTTTGCTACCATTAGTCTTGATTTTTGCATGCACCCCTTAGGCCTTACAAAATCTAACTATTTTTTATGCATGTCAGATATTGTACACAATCATACTGAACATGTAGAGAAAAAGAGAAGACCGTTGCGTGCGAATATAATGTCATGCAGACGCCGCTCCATGGTGGGCGAAGTGCCCCCCCCCTCCTGCATTTCCAGATTGTATTCCAGAGGAAGATAACTGTTCAGATGGAGATTCAGAAGGAGCCGACCACGCCTGTTTACCACCTGAGGTGTTTGCTCTAACCTGGCATGCTGATGTTGGTCATATCATGCATATGGCGCCTTGCATTGCTTACATTATACATCTTATATGTCATCATCTTAGTTTAGATTTGCTTTGTGTGAATGCCACCTGTTTGGTTTCTATATCATACTCCCACCATTCCTAAATATTTGTCTTTTTAGAGATTTCAACAAGTGACTACATACGGAACAAAATGAGTGAATCTACACTCTAAAATATGTCTATATACATCCGTATGTGGTAGTCCATTTGAAATCTCTAAAAAGACAAATATTTAGGAACGGAGGGAGTATATGGGAATTATGCAATGCCATCTTCTTTAGCCAGGCATCATATACGTGAATCATGCAATGCCATCCTGTTTAGCCAGTCATCGTATATGTGAATTGTATCGTGCCATATTTTTTCCATAATGTATTCCATTTGTCAACAATGTTTATACATTCATCTACTCTTCCTGTGCATCAGCCATTTGAGTCGGTCATGGGAAAATCTGGAGTGAAAACAAGGTCTTCTGAGCAGTCAGTGCTACCTGTCGATGCAGATTTCTTGCTGGTTACAGATAGCTCCTCAGAGGAGGATTCAGAGAGAGATGACCAGTCGTATCCCCCCCCCAGGTGCAAGCTCTAACTTGGCTGGGTTATATTGCTCATATCATGCATATGGTGTCTTGCATTGCCATGCCATCTGCTTAGATTAGACATGCTTTGTGTGAATGCCTCCTGTTTGCTTTCTATATCAGATATGTGAATTATGCAATGCCATGTTTTTCAGCCAGTTATCATATATGTGAATTATGCACCGCCATGGAGCCAGGCATCATATATGTGAATTATCTCATGCCATCTTTTTTTCATTACATATTCCATTTGTCGACAATCTATGTATATTGAACTACTCTTCATGTGTATCAGCCATTTGAGCCGGTTATGGAAAAATCTGGAGTGAAAACAAGGTCTTCAGAGCAGGCAATGGTACCTGTTGAAGCATATATCTCGATGGTTACAGGGAGCTCCTCAGAGGAGGATTCAGAGACAGATGACCAGTCCTATATCCCACCTGAGGTGTATGCTCTAAGTTGCAATGTTTATATTTCTCATATGATGCATATGGTGTCTTGCATTGCTTAGTTTAGACATCATATGCACAATATTGAATTCTATCTGCTTAGTTTAGAGATCATACATGCGAGTGCCAGCTGCTTAGTATATGAATCAATTATGTCAATTATATCATGCCATCCTGTATACTTAGACAACATGTATGTGAATTATTTCATCCCAACCTATTTTAGAAAGACATCATATAGTTTTGTCATGTCATCCTGTTTAGGTACTCATCATATGTTGAATTATGCCATTATATCCTGTTAAGTTATCCATCATATATCTGAAACTGTGTCATGCTATCCTGTTTAGTTAGGCATCATATATGTGAAATTGTGTCATGCTGTCCTGTTTGGTTAGACAACATATATGTGAATTACCACATCTGTCTATCATACAATGTCTGTACGTTCAATTTCTTTTCTTGTTTATCAGCCATTTGAATTGGAGGGGGTGATGGCAGTATCTAAGGGAGCAAAAACCCGTTCTTCACAAAAGACAGTGCTACCCGTCGATGCAGATAGAACCATGGTTGTACTGGCCCACAAACTAGCCCCACCACACATAATCGAGACTCTTCCAGATTGCACACTTACACCGTTGGGCAGAGAACCAGCTACAACCCATCTAACCGCAACCCCAGCGGATAGTAACCCACTTATAGTTGACAAAGCACCATGTCCACCACAGAGTACCCCCACACGAGCAGTTTGTAAAGCTACTGCAGTGCCCAAAGCACGAAGACCACCACAGCTAACCCAAACTCCACGTTTAAAGCAGAAGAGCAACTGTTCTCAGGTCAGATTCCGTAGCTATGGTCCATACTCCTTTGCTGTTGCATCACTGTATTTACTCATACCAACTACTTTCGAATTTGAAGGATCCAATTGAAACTCCAATGGCGCAACAGGTATGTTTTAAACCTATTTCTTTAACTGGATTGCTGTTCTAACTTCTTGCTCTATGTTGATTTCAGTTTAAGTTGTATAAACAGTTATGTTCTCATGTGATGCACATTACAAGTGCTGCCAATGCTGTGTAGTTTCTCACACTTATATTCTGTCTATGCTGCTGTGTCTTAAAAATATATGAGTTGAACTGTGTCTCTATCTTGATTAGGGAACATAAACTAGAATGATATGGACAATACAGTGACCATAGTACATAGATATATGTTTGTTTCATGCTGTTATCCTGTCCACCTTACTACTAAACCGGTTTACCAAAATGAGTTTCGTATACTACAAGCTAAACCTGTGATGTGTCTGCTTGTTTCTCTTGTAGTATGCAAATACAATATTGGAGAAGAGCACCCCACTATGCACATGGTAGAGAAAGTAATGCAGATAAGGTTCAAGATAGTGAGACAACCCTGTTGGTCTCCAAGAAAGGTGATAAAAACAATCTTGTAGACAGTGAGAAAACCCCACAGTCCTGCGTTGATGTAGTGTTCGAGTTACTGGCCAGTACCGTTGGCACAAGCTCTTCGAACTCGCTGCCTGAATCACTTCGGCTTCTTCAGTCTCAGCTACAAGCTGAAAGGCATCAGTCAGCTGTGTTGCGGCAACAAGCCGAAGGACTGAGGAAGTCCCTGCAAAATTCAGATGCGTACTTTCTTGTGCAACAGCAAGCGCTGGAGGATTTAAGCGCCAAACAAGAGAAAGTTAATAAGCTTGCTAAGCATCTTGCCAACATTATGGGTACCCAGGATATTTTTTCTTGAACTCTTCTGAAGTGGTTTCAGTTCTGAACTTGTTTTGCTGCGGCGTTTATATGCTGCTTTGTTCCCTATATTTGCACTGGTGGCAAACTTTGATGCCTAGTGGATGTAATATGTGTAATAGCCGTGATAGCCTAGCATAAGTTGCTTGCTTATTTATTTATTTCCTTGTTGTCTTGTTTGTAGTCAGTGCAATTCCTTTTTTGCGGTTTGCTAGTGGATGCAATAACCTATTTTTTAAAACTAGGCCCCAATAACCATGGGCTAATATTTACTGTAGTGACACTAGGCCTCCTACGGGCCGTAGAAACAGTGGGCCTTCTACGGGCCGTAGAAACAGTAGGCCTTCTACAGGTCGTAGAAACAATGGGCCTTCTACGGGCCGTAGAAACAATGGGCCTTCTACGGGCCATAGAAACAATGGGCCTTCTACGGGCCGTATCTTCAATGGGCCTTATACAGGCCCTATGATCGATTGACCAAACATGGGCTAATAACAGACAGCATTATGGCCGTAAATGGGCTAGAGTTGGAAATCGTCCGTTCATGGGCCGACCATAACGGGCCATCGTTAATAGGCTGTATTTGATGACGCTATGAAAACGGCCCAACGTATTAATGGACCACAAACGGGCCGACTGTAACCACGGGCTGAATTTGGCCCACAAAAAGAAAATGACAGTAATGGGACGCAAGTAAACGAATGCTGGAAATGAGCTCAAGAATAAATGGGCTCTGAGAAGGCCGAAAGATAACATGGGTCGGAAATGGCCCAACGGAATAACGGGCCGTTAATGGGTATAAAGTGATACACTGTTCATCACGGGACAGTTTCACCACGGGCCGTTAATGGGTGTAAAGTGATACACTGTTCATTACGGGCCAGTTTCACCACGGGCCGTTAATAGGCCAAGAGTTACATAGGGCCTCATACGGGCCGAAAGACGTCATGGGCCATACATGGGCCATAAGTGAAAACGGGCTGGAATCATATTGGATGGCCTAGATGACGCTACAGGGCCTAATTCGGATAGGGCGTAACGGGCCTTGGGTTAGCGGGCTGTAAATGGGCTATATGCGAACAGGCCGTTAACAGGCTTTCCATGGGCCGGCCCTCCACCTTTTGACCAAGTCAAACGGGCCAGCTTTTTCATAGGAATGGGCCTCTGTTGGGCCGTGCCACGTGTCGACGTATCATAGGCGCCTTCTGTCCAATGAGTGGATGACATCTGTCCCAACGATGAGCCGACACATGTTTCCTCCAGCCAATGATGATTTTACACGTGGAGAATCCCCATTGGTCGGGGCTGTTAACGGGTTGTCGAATCCAAAACCCGACCCGATAGCTTAACGGTGTTCCGTTACGGTGGATGCCACGTGTCGGTCACCCTTGACGAAAGCACTTCTGTGACGCGCGATTTATCGTCATGGAAGTGCACATTTCCGTGATGATAATTTTGGTAATGTCATGGAACACTTCTACGACAGCACATGTATGACTATCTTGATTCTGTCATAAAATCATCATGGATGTACATGCATGACAAAAAAGATGACCTACTGTGACAAACACGTATCATCACAGAAGTGTATTTTTTTGTAGTGCATAGATGCATCGCTAGAGCTTGCACATTTTGTTAGCACCTTTAGGATCGACAAAACCTTCTGGTTGCATCATATACAACTCTTCTTTAAGAAATCCATTAAGGAATGTAGTATTGACATCCATTTGCCAGATTTTGTAAAATGTGGCAATTTGCTAACATGATTCAGACAGACTTAAGCATCGCTACGAGTGAGAAAATCTCATCGTAGTCAACACCTTGAACTTTGTCAAAACCTTTTTCGACAAGTCTAGCTTTGTAGATAGTAACACTACTATCAGCGTCCATCTTCCTTTTGAAGATCCATTTATTTTCTATGGCTTGCCGATCATCGGGCAAGTCAACCAAAGTCCACACTTTGTTCTCATACATGGATCCCATCTCAGATTTCATGGCCTCAAGCCATTTCGCGGAATTTGGGCTCATCATCGCTTCCTCATAGTTCGTAGGTTCATCATGGTCAATTAACATGACCTCCAGAACAAGATTATCGTACCACTCTGGTGCGGATCTCACTCCAGTTGACCTACGAGGTTCAGTAATAACTTGATCTAAAGTTACATGATCATCATCGTTAGCTTCCTCACTAATTGGTGTAGGAGTCTCAGAAACAGATTTCTATGATGAACTACTTTCCAATAAGGGAGTAGGTACAATTACCTCATCAAGTTCTACTTTCCTCCCACTCACTTCTTTCGAGAGAAACCCCTTCTCTAGAAAGGATCCATTCTCAGCTACAAATATCTTGCCTTCGGATCTGTGATAGAAGGTGTACCCAACAGTTACTTTTGGGTATCCTATGAATACGCACTTCTCCGACTTGGGTTTGAGCTTATCAAGATGAAACTTTTTCACATAAGCATCGCAACCCCAAAATTTAAGAAACGACAACTTAGGTTTCTTGCTAAACCACAGTTCATACGGTGTCGTCTCAACGGATTTGGATGGTGCCCTTTTTAATGTGAATGCAGTTGTCTCTAGTGCATAACCCCAAAACGATAGTGCTAAATCGGTAAGAGAAATCATAGATTGCACTATATCAAATAAAAGTACAGTTATGACGTTCGGACACACCATTATGCTGTGGTGTTCCAGGTGGCATGAGTTTGTGAAACTATTCCACATTGTTTTAATTGAAGACCAAACTCGTAACTTAAATATTCGCCTCTGCGATCAGATCGTAGAAACTTTATTTTCTTGTTACGATGATTTCCCACTTCACTCTGAAATTCTTTGAACTTTTCAAATGTTTCAGACTTATGTTTCTTCAAGTAGATATACCCATATCTGCTCAAATCATCCGTGAAGGTCAGAAAAAAATGATACCCGCCGCGAGCCTCAACACTCATTGGACCTCATACATCAGTATGTATTATATCCAATAAGTTAGTTGCTCGCCCCATTGTTCTGGAGAACGGAGTCTTAGTCATCTTTGCCCATGAGGCATGGTTCGCAAGCATCAACTGATTCATAATCAAGCGATTCCAAAAGCCCATCAGCATGGATTTTATTCATGCGCTTTACACCAATATGACCTAAACGGCAGTGCCACAAATAAGTTGCCCTATCATTATTAACTTTGCATCTTTTGGCTTCAATATTATGAATATGTGTATCACTACGATCGAGATTCAACAAACCATTTTCATTGGGTGTATAACCATAGAAGGTTTTATTCATTTAAACAGAATAACAATTATTCTCTGACTTAAATGAATAACCGTATTGCAATGAACATGATCAAATCATATTCATGCTCAACGCAAACACCAAATAACACTTATTTAGGTTCAATACTAATCCCGAAAGTATAGGGAGTGTGCGATGATGATCATATCATTCTTGGAACTACTTCCAACACACATCGTTACTTCACCCTTTACTAGTCTCTGTTCATTCTGCAACTCCCGTTTCAAGTTACTACTCTCAGCAACTGAACTAGTATCAAATATCGAGGGGTTGCTATGAACACTAGTAAAGTACACATCAATAACATGTATATCCAATATACCTTTGTTCACTTTGCCATCCTTCTTATCCGCCAAATACTTGGGGAAGTTCCGCTTCCAGTGACTAGTCCCTTTGCAGTAAAAGCACTTAGTCTCAGGCTTAGGTCCAGACTTGGGCTTCTTCACTTGAGCAGCAACTTGCTTGCCGTTCTTCTTGAATTTCCCCTTCTTCCCTTTGCCCTTTTCTTGAATCTAGTGGTCTCGTTAACCATCAACACTTGATGCTTTTCTTGATTTCTACCTTCGTCGATTTCAGCATCACGAAGAGCTTGGGATCGTTTCCGTTATCCCTTGCATATTGATATGTCTCCAATGTATCTATAATTTTTGATTGTTCCATGCTATTATATTATCAACTTTGGATGTTTTATATGCTATTATATGCTACTTTATATGATTTTTGGGACTAACCTATTAACCTAGAGCCCATTGCCAGTGCCAGTTTCTGTTTTTTCCTTGTTTTAGAGTATCGCAGAAAAGGAAAATCAAACAGAGTCCAATTGGCCTGAAAGTTCACGGAACTTATTTTTGGACCAGAAGAAGCCCACGGAGTATTGGTGATGGACCAGAAGAGTCCCGGGCTCCCCACGAGGGTGGGGGCGCGCCCACCCCCCTGGGCGCGCCCCCTGCCTCGTGGATAGCCCGGAGATCCATCGACGTACTTCATCCTCCTATATATATATCCATATACCCTAAAAACTTCGGGGAGCACAATAGATCGGGAGTTCCGTGGCCACCGAAAACCAATCTAGACCCGTTCCGGCACCCTGCCGGAGGGGGGAATCCCTCTCCGGTGGCCATCTTTATCATCCCGGCGCTCTCCATGACGAGGAGGGAGTAGTTCTCCCTCGGGGCTGAGGGTATGTACTAATAGCTATGTGTTTGATCTCTCTCTCTCTCTCTCGTGTTCTTGAGGTGATACGATCTAGATGTATCGCGAGCTTTGCTATTATAGTTGGATCTTATGATGTTTCTCCCCCTCTACTCTCTTGTAATGGATTGAGTTTCCCCTTTGAAGTTATCTTATTGGATTGAGTCTTTAAGGATTTGAGAACACTTGATGTATGTCTCGCATGGGATAATCATGGTGACAATGGGTTATTCTATTGATTCACTTGATTTATGTTTTGGTGATAAACTTGCGGGTTCCGCCCATGAACCTATGCATAGGGGTTGGCACACGTTTTCATCTTGACTCTCCGGTAGAAACTTTGGGGCACTCTTTCAAGTACTTTGTGTTGATTTGAATAGATGAATCTGAGATTGTGTGGTGCATATTGTATAAGCATACCCACGGATACTTGAGGTGACATTGGAGTATCTAGGTGACATTAGGGTTTTGGTTGATTTGTGTCTTAAGGTGTTATTCTAGTACGAACTCTAGTATAGATTGAATGGAAAGAATAGCTTCGTGTTATTTTACTAGGGACTCTTGAATAGATCGATCAGAAAGGATAACTTTGAGGTGGTTTCGTACCCTACCATAATCTCTTCATTTTGTTCTCCGCTATTAGTGACTTTGCAGTGACTCTTTATTGCATGTTGAGGGATATTTATATGATCCAATTATGTTATTATTGTTGAGAGGACTTGCACTAGTGAAAGTATGAACCCTAGGCCTTGTTTCAACGCATTGCAATACCGTTTGTGCTCACTTTTATCATTAGTTACCTTTCTGTTTTTATATTTTCAGATTACAAAAACCTTTATCTACCATCCATATACCACTTGTATCACCATCTCTTCACCGAACTAGTTCACCTATACAATTTACCATTGTATTGGGTGTGTTGGGGACACGAGAGACTCTTTGTTATTTGGTTGCGGGGTTTCTTGAGAGAGTCCATCTTCATCCTACGCCTCCTACGGATTGATAAACCTTAGGTCATCCACTTGAGGGAAGTTTGCTGCTGCCCTACAAACCTCTGCACTTGGAGGCCCAACAGCGTCTACAAGAAGAAGGTTGTTTAGTAGATATCAAGCTCTTTTCTGGCGCTATTGCCGGGGAGGTTAGCGCTTGAAGGTATATCTTTAGATCTTGCAATCGAATCTTTTTGTTTCTTGTTTTAGCACTAGTTTAGTTTATAAAAGAAAACTACAAAAAAATATGGAATTGAGTTTGCCTCATATGCTTCATCTTTTTAATATCTATCATGAAAATAAGGATTCCGATAATTGTGCTCAAGTGCAAGAAGAAGAAAGCATTAGAATGTTTGGCACTAAATATTAGAATGATTGCAATGTTGTTAGTATGAATTCCTTGAATATCCATGATACTAATGATATGCAAAGCCACACGCTTGGGGAAGCTATGTTTGATGAAGATGATATTTTTTGTCCCCCAAGTTTTGATGAGCAAATTTATTATGATGAAAGCATGCCTCCTATTTATGATCATTATATTGATGAAAGTGGATTTGGAGAGGTCATGACTTTATTTTGTGACGAATCCACTATTCCGGAAGAGGTTGCAATTAATTATGAGAAGGAAGTTGCTATCTATGATGATTATTGCGATGAATTGTATGCTATAAAGAATAATGATATCCATGAAACTTGTCATCATGATTTTAGTTTTCAATTGGATTATGCCTCACATGATAATTATTTTGTTGAGTTTGCTCCCACTATTATTCATGAGAAGAATTTTGCTTATGTGGAGAGTAATAAAATTTCTATGCTTGTAGATCATGAAAAGAATGCTTTAGGTGCTAGTTATATTGTTGAATTCATTCATGATTCTACTGAAAATTATTATAAGGGAGGAATATATGCTTGTAGGAATTGCAATAATATCAAGTTTCCTCTCTATTTGTTGAAAATCTTGAGGCTATGCTTGTTTTACCTTCCTATGCAAGTTGATTCTTGTTCCCACAAGTTGTTTGCTCACAAAATCCCTATGCATAGGAAGTGGGTTAGACTTAAATGTGCTAGTCATATTCTTCATGATTCTCTCTTTATGTTACAATTCTTATATTTTATGTGAGCATCATTGAAATCATCATGCCTAGCTAGGAGCGTTTAACGATAGCGCTTGTTGGGTGGCAACCCAACTTTATTTTTTTTTCCTTGATTTTTGCTACTGTTTACTAATTAAAAATTTATCTAGCCTCTGTTATGATTGAGTTTTTATGTTTTAATTAGTGTTTGTGCCAAGTAGAACCGTTGGGAAGACTTGAGGAAAGTCTTGTTGATCTTGCTGTAAAAAACAGAAACTTTAGCGCTCACGAGAATTGCTGCCATTTCTTATTGGAGAGTCATATTTAGTTAATTATTTTTGTAGATGATTAATAGATAAATTCCTCACGTCCAGCAATTTATTTTAGAATTTTTGGGGTTCCATAAGTTTGCGTTAGCTACAGATTACTATAGACTGTTCGGTTTTTGACAGATTCTGTTTTTCTTGTGTTGTTTGCTTATTTTGATGAATCTATGGCTAGTAAAATAGTTTAAAAATGATAGAGAAGTTGGAATACAGTAGTTTTAACACCAATATAAATCAAGAATGAGTTCATTACAGTACCTTGAAGTGGTGTTTTGTTTTCTTTCGCTAACAGAGCTCACGAGATTTTCTATTTTGAGTTTTGTGTTGTGAAGTTTTGAAGTTTTGGGTAAATATTCGATGGACTATGGAATAAGGAGTGGCAAGAGCCTAAGCTTGGGGATGCCCAAGGCACCCCAAGGTAATATTCAAGGACAAACAAAAGCCTAAGCTTGGGGATGCCCCGGAAGGCATCCCCTCTTTCGTCTTCGTTCATCGGTAACTTTACTTGGAGCTATATTTTTATTTATCACATGATATGTGTTTTGCTTGGAGCGTCATTTTATTTTATTTAGTTTTTCTTGCTGTTTGAATTAAATACCAAGATCTGAAATTCTTAAATGTTAGAGAGTCTTCACATAGTTGCATAATTATTCGACTACTCATTGATCTTCAGTTATATCTTTCAGAGTAGTTTGTCATTTGCTCTAGTGCTTCACTTATATCTTTTTAGAGCACGGTGGTGGTTTTATTTTACAGAAATAGATGAACTCTCATGCGTCACTTATATTATTTTGAGAGTCCTAAACAACATGGTAATTTTCTTTGGTTATGAAACTAGTCCTAATATGATGGGCATCCAAGAGGGATATAATAAAAACTTTCATATAAAGTGCATTGAATACTATGAGAAGTTTGATACTTGATGATTATTTTGAGATATGAAGATGGTGATATTAGAGTCATTCTAGTTGAGTAGTTGTGAATTTGAGAGATACTTGTGTTAAAGTTTGTGATTCCCGTAGCATGCACGTATGGTGAACCGTTATGTGATGAAGTCGAAGCATGATTTATTTATTGATTGTCTTCCTTATGAGTGGCGGTTGGGGATGAGCGATGGTCTTTTCCTACCAATCTATCCCCCTAGGAGCATGTGCGTAGTAGACATCACATATTATAGTTCATCACGAAGTTCTAGCAACTTGGTGATAGTGACTAGAGAACTCTATCAATCACTATCTTATCTGGAAGATTAACTCCCACTTGATTCAAGTAATTGTAGTACTCAGACAATCTGAGCACATGCTTACTGGTTGAGCTATTCTCCTCCATATTGTAGGCAAATTAATGTCAGAGGTCTCATACCTCTCGACACGGGCATGAGTATGGAATACCAACTTCAGCTCTTGGAACATCTTATATACTCTGTGGTGTTCAAAACATTTTTGAAGTGCCGGTTCTAAGCCGTAAAGCATGGTGCACTAAACTATCAAGTGGTTATCATACCGAGTTTTTGTCAAAACGTTCAAAACGTCTGCATCTGCTCCAGCAATAGTTCTGTCACCTAGCGGTGCATGAAGGACATAATACTTCTGTGCAGCAATGAGGATAATCCTCAGATCGCGGAGCTAGTCCGCATCTTTGCTACTAACATCTTTCAACTTATTTTTCTCTAGGAACATATCAAAAATAAAACAGGGGAGCTAAACGCGAGCTATTGATCTACAACATACATATGCAAATTTTATCAGGACTAAGTTCATGATAAATTAAAGTTCAATTAATCATATTACTTAAGAACTCCCACTTAGATAGACATCCCTCTAATCATCTAAGTGATCACGTGATCCAAATCAACTAAACCATGTCCGATCATCACGTGAGATGGAGTAGTTTTCAATGGTGAACATCACTATGTTGATCATATCTACTATATGATTCACGCTCAACCTTTCGGTCTCAGTGTTCCGAGGCCATATCTGCATATGCTAGGCTCGTCAAGTTTAACCCGAGTATTCTGTGTGTGCAAAACTGGCTTGCACCCGTTGTATGTGAACGTAGAGCTTATCACACCCGATCATCACGTGGTGTCTCAGCAGGACGAACTTTCACAACGGTGCATACTCAGGGAGAACACTTGTACCTTGAAATTTAGTGAGAGGTCATCTTATAATGCTATTGTCGAACTAAGCAAAATAAGATGTATAAAAGATAAACATCACATGCAATCAAAATATGTGAAATGATATGGCCATCATCATCTTGTGCCTTTGATCTCCATCTCCAAAGTACCGTCATGATCTCCATCGTCACCGGCATGACACTATGATCTCCATCATCTTGATCTTTATCAACGTGTCATCACATGGTCGTCTCGCCAATTATTGCTTTTGCAACTATTGCTATCGCATAGCGATAAAGTAAAGCAATTATATGGCGCTTGCATCTTATGCAATGAAGAGACAACCATAAGGCTCCTGCCAGTTGCCGGTAACTTTAACAAAACATGATCATCTCATACAACAATTTATATCTCATCATGTTTTGACCATATCACATCACAACATGCCCTGCAAAAAATAAGTTAGATGTCCTCTACTTTGTTGTTGCAAGTTTTACGTGGCTGCTATGGGCTTAGCAAGAACCGTTCTTACCTACGCATCAAAACCACAATGATAGTTCGTCAAGTTAGTGTTGTTTTAACCTTCTCAAGGACCGAACGTAGCCAGACTCGGTTCAACTAAAGTTGGAGAAACTGACACCCGCCAGCCACCTATGTGCAAAGCACGTCGGTAGAACCAGTCTCGCGTAAGCATACGGGTAATGTCGGTCTAGTCCGCTTCATACAACAATACCGCCGAACTAAAGTGTGACATGCTGGTAAGTAGTATGACTTGTATCGCCCACAAGTCACTTGTGTTCTACTCGTGCATATAACATCAACGCATAAAACCAGGCTCGGATGCCACTGTTGGGAACGTAGTAATTTCAAAAAAAATCCTACGCACACTGATAACCCACAAGTATAGGGTATCGATTTTAGCCTCTTTCGATAAGTGAGAGTGTCGAACCCAACGAGGAGCTAAAGGTAGAACAAATATTCCCTCAAGTTCTATCGACCACCGATACAACTCTACGCACGCTTAACGTTCGCTTTACCTAGAACAAGTATGAAACTAGAAGTACTTTGTAGGTGTTGTTGGATAGGTTTGCAAGATAATAAAGAGCATGTAAACAAAAAGTAGGGGCTGTTTAGATAAAGACACAACTAAATTAGTTTTAGTAGAGAGATTGTTGTTACGAGAAAGTTATTTGTCCCTAGGCAATCGATAACTGGACCGGTAATCATTATTGCAATTTTATATGAGGGAGAGGCATAAGCTAACATACTTTCTCTACTTGGATCATATGCACTTATGATTGTAACTCTAGCAAGCATCCGCAACTACTAAAGATCATTAAGGTAAAACCCAACCATAGCATTAAAGTATCAAGTCCTCTTTATCCCATACGCAAACAACCTACTTACTCGGGTCTGTGCTTCTGTCACTCAGTCCACCCACCATAAGCAAATCATGAACATATTGCAAACCCTACAGCGGGGATCCCTCACGCTTGCGCGACATGGAGAGCACCATAGGACAGCACCAATAATAAAACATGCAACTCAAACCAATCACGATCATCAAATAACCCATAGGACAAAACAGATCTACTCAAACATCATAGGATAGCCATACATCATTGGGAAATAATATATAGCGTTGAGCACCATGTTTAAGTATAGATTATAGCAGGTAAGAGAGAGGTTACACCGCAGCATAGAGGGGGGAAGAATTGGTGGTGATGGCGGTGAAGTTGTTGGTGAAGATTGCGGTGATGATGATGGCCCCGGCGGTGTTCCGGCGCCACCGAAAGAGAGGGGGAGAGGGAGCCCCTTCTTCTTCTTCCTTGACCTCCTCCCTAGATGGGAGAAGGGTTTCCCCTCTGTTCCTTGGTCTCCATGGCATGGGAGGGGCGAGAGCCCCTCCTAGATTGGATCTGTCTCTCTGTTTCTGTGTTGCCAGATTCTACCCTTTCACCGTTTCTTATATTCCCGGAGATCCATAACTCCGATTGGGCTGAGATTTTAACACGATCTCTATCCGGATATTAGCTTTGTTGCGGCGAAAGAAGGGCGCCAACCCCCTTACAAGGTGGCCACGAGGGTCAGGGGCACGCCCAGGGGGTGGGGTGCGCCCCCCTGCCTCGTGCCTCCCTCGGGCACCGTCTCGCGTGGATTTTTATTCCCAAAAAACACATATATTCCAAAAAAATCTCTGTCAGTTTTTATCCCGTTTGGACTCCGTTTGATATGGATATTCTGCGAAACAAAAAACATGCAACAAACAGGAACTGGCATTGGGCACTCGATCAATATGTTAGTCCCAAAAATAGTATAAAAAGTTGCCAAAAGTATATGAAAGTTGTAGAATATTAGCATGAAACAATCAAAAATTATAGATACGATGGAGACGTATCACACACGCAGGATCGTGGTGATGCATAGCAACGAGAGGGGAGAGTGTGTCCACGTACCCTCGTAGACCGAAAGCGGAAGCATTAGCACAACGCGGTTGATGTAGTCGTACTATTCACGATCCGACCGATCCAAGTACTGAACGCACGACACCTTCGAGTTCAGCACACGTTCAGCTCGATTAAGTCCCACAAACTCCGATCCAGCAGAGCTTCAAGGGAGAGTTCCATCAGCATGACGGCGTGATGACGGTTGTGACGATGCTACCGACGCAGAGCTTCACCTAAGCACCGCTAGGATATGACCGAGGTGGATTATGGTGGAGGGGGGCACCGCACACGGCTAAAAGATCAATGATCAATTGTTGTGTCTCCAAGGGGTGCCCCCTCCCCGTATATAAAGGAGTGGAGGAGGGGGAGTGTCGGCCCTCTCTATGGCGCGCCGTAGGGGAGTCCTACTCCCAGCGGGAGTAGTATTCCCCCTTTCCAAGTAGAACTAGGAGCCCTTCCAAGTAGTAGGAGTAGGAGAGAAGGAAGGAGGGGGCGCCGACCCTCCCCCTAGTCCAATTCGGACTAAGCATTGGGGGGGCGCATCCTCTCCTCTCTCTTTCCCCTAAAGCCCAATAAGGCCCATATACTCCCCGGCGAATTCCTGTAACTCTCTGGTACTCCGAAAAATACCCGAATCACTCGGAACCTTTCTGATGTCCGAATATAGTTGTCCAATATATCGATCTTTACATCTCGACCATTTCAAGACTCCTCGTCATGTCCCCGATCTCATGTGGGACTCTGAACTACCTTCGGTACATCAAAACACATAAACTCATAATACAAATCGTCACCGAACGTTAAGCTTGCGGACCCTACGGGTTCGAGAACTATGTAGACATGACCGAGACACGTCTCCGGTCAATAACCAATAGCGGAACCTAGATGCTCATATTGGCTCTTACATATTCTATGAAGATCTTTATCGGTCAAACCGCATAACAACATACGGTGTTCCCTTTGTCATCGGTATGTTACTTGCCCGAGATTTGATCGTCGGTATCTCAATACCTAGTTCAATCTCGTTACTGGCAAGTCTCTTTACTCATTCCATAATACATCATCCCGCAACTAACTCATTATTTAGAATGATTGCAAGGCTTATAGTGATGTGTATTACCGAGTGGGCCCAGAGATACCTCTCTGACGATCGAAGTGACAAATCCTAATCTCGAAATACGCCAACTCAACAAGTAACTTCAGAGACACCTGTAGAGCACCTTTATAATCACCCAGTTACGTTATGACGTTTAGTAGCACACAAAGTGTTCCTCCGGTAAACGGGAGTTGCATAATCTCATAGTCATAGGAACATGTATAAGTCATGAAGAAAGCAATAGCAACATACTAAACGATCAAGTGCTAAGCTAACGGAATGGGTCAAGTCAATCACATCATTCTCCTAATGATGTGATCCCGTTAATCAAATGACAACTCATGTCTATGGTTAGGAAACTTAACAATCTTTGATTAACGAGTTGGTCAAGTAGATGCATACTAGTGACACTATGTTTGTCTATGTATTCACACATGTATTATGTTTCCGGTTAATACAATTTTAGCATGAATAATAAACATTTATCATGAAATAAGGAAATAAATAATAACTTTATTATTGCCTCTAGGGCATATTTCCTTCAAATACTTAGAACAAAATATGACTCTATGTGAATGCCTCCGGCGGTGTACCGGGATATGCAATGAATGAAGAGTGACATGTATGGAAAAATTAAGCATGGTGGCTTTGCCACAAATATGATGTCAACTACATGATCATGCAAAGCAATATGATAATGATGAAGCGTGTCATAGCAAACGGAATGGTGGAAAGTTGCACGGCAATATTTCTTGGAATGGCTATGGAAATTCTATAATAGGTAGGTATGGTGGCTGTTTTGAGGAAGGTATATGGTGGGTTTATGGTACCGGCGAAAGTTGTGTGGTACTAGAGAGGCTAGCAATTATGGAAGGGTGAGGGTGTGTATAATCCATGGACTCAACATTAGTCATAAAGAACTCACATACTTATTGCAAAAATCTATTAGTTATCGAAATAAAGTACTACGCGCATGCTCCTAGGGGGATAGATTGGTAGGAAAATACCATCGCTCATCCTCGACCGCCACTCATAAGGAAGGCAATCAATAAATAAATCATGCTCCGACTTCATCACATAGCGGTTCACCATACATGCATGCTATGGGAATCACAAACTTCAACACAAGTATTTCTCAAATTCACAACTACTCAACTAGCATGACTCTAATATCACCATCTCCATATCTCAAAACAATCATCAAGTATCAAACTTCTCTTAGTATTCAATGCACTTAGATGAAAGTTTTTATTACGCCTAAAAGAAATTGCTATGTTGTTCTAAAGGACTCTCAAAATAATATAAGTGAAGCATGAGAGATCAATTATTTCTATAAAATAGAACCACCACCGTGCTCTAAAAGATATAAGTGAAGCACTAGAGCAAAAACTATATAGCTCAAGAGATATAAGTGAAGCACATAGAGTATTCTAATAAATTCCAATTCATGTCTGTCTATCTCAAAAGGTGTGTACAGAAAGGATGATTGTGGTCTAAAAAGCAAAGACTCAAATCATACAAGACGCTCCAAGCAAAACACATATCATGTGGCGAATAAAAATATAGCTCCAAGTAAAGTTACAGATGAACGAAGACAAAAGAGGGGATGCCTTTCGGGACATCCCCAAGCTTAGGCTTTTTGGTGTCCTTGTATTTTACCTTGGGGTGCCATGGGCATCCCCAAGCTTAGGCTCTTGCCACTCCTTGTTCCATAATCCATCAAATCTTTACCCAAAACTTGAAAACTTCACAACACAAAACTTAACAAGAGAATCTTGTGAGCTCCGTTAGTAAAAGAAAACAAACCACCACTTCAAGGTACTGTAATGAACTCATTCTTGATTTATATTGGTGTTAAACCTACTGTATTCCAACTTCTCACTAGTTTATAAAATCTATTACTAGCCATAGATTCATCAAAATAAGCAAACAACACACGAAAAACAGAATCTGACAAAAATAGAACAGTCTGTAGTAATCTGTAACTAACGCAAACTTCTGGAACCCAAAAATTCTAAAATAAATTGCTGGGCGTGAGGAATTTATCTATTAATCATCTTCAAAAAGAATTAACTAAATATCACTCTCCAATATAAAAGGCATCAATTCTCGTGAGTGCTAAAGTTTCTGTTTTTTACAGCAAGATCAAAAAGACTTTCCCCAAGTCTTCCCAACGGTTCTACTTGGAACAAACACTAATTAAACACAAAAAAACAACCAAAACAGAGGCTAGATAAATTATTTATTACTAAACAGGAGCAAAAAGCAAGGAATAAAAATGAAATTGGGTTGCCTCCCAACAAGCACTATCATTTAACGCCCTTAGCTAGGCATAAAAGCAAGGATAGATCTAGGTATTGCCATCTTTGGTAGGCAATCCATAAGTGGCTCTCATAATGGATTCATATGGTAATTTAACTTTATTTCTAGGGAAGTGTTCCATGCCTTTACTTAATGGAAATTGGAATTTAATACTCCCTTCCTTCATATCAATAATTGCACCAATCGTTCTAAGGAAAGGTCTACCAAGAATAATAGGACATGAAAGATTGCAATCTATATCAAGAACAATGAAATCTACAGGCACATAATTACTATTTGCAACAATAAGAACATCATTAATCTTTCCCATAGGTTTCTTAATAGTGGAATCCGCAAGGTGCATGTTTAGAGAACAATCATCAAATTCAGGGAAACCTAGCAAATCACACAAAGTTTTTGGTATCATGGAAACACTAGCACCCAAATCACACAAAGATAGCACTCATGATCTTTAATTTTTATTTTAATAGTAGGTTCCCACTCATCATAAAGTTTTCTAGGGATAGAAACTTCCAACTCAAGTTTTTCTTCATAAGATTGCATCAAAGCATCAACGATATGTTTGGTAAAAGCTTTATTTTGACTATAAGCATGAGGAGAATTTAGCATGGATTGCAACAAGTAAATACA
Organism: Triticum aestivum; assembly: GCF_018294505.1. Taxonomy (NCBI): domain Eukaryota; kingdom Viridiplantae; phylum Streptophyta; class Magnoliopsida; order Poales; family Poaceae; genus Triticum; species Triticum aestivum. The sequence continues at coordinate 58,910,138 of NC_057806.1, forward strand.
ATCTATCAAAGAGCAATTATCATAATTAAATTCCTTGAAATCCAAGATAGTGGGTTCGTTGCCATTTAGAGTTTTAACCTCTTCAATCCCACTTTTAACAATTTTTGCTTCAAGATCTAAAAACTCCAAATTTTTGGGACGCCTTCTAACTAAAGTTGACTCATCTCCAGTCCCATCATTATCAAGATCATATTGCAAAACAAAGATTTAATAGAGGACACATCAATCACTTTTAGATCTTCATCGTTATTATCATGAAAACTAGAAGAACACGCTTTTACAAAACAATCTTTCTTAGCATGCATCCTAGCGGTTCTTTCTTTGCACTCATCAATGGAAATTGTCATGGCTTTGAGAGACTCATTGATATCATGCTTAGTTGGAATAGATCTAAGTTTCAAAGAATCAACATCAAGAGAAATTATATCCACGTTCCTAGCCAACTCATCAATCTTAAGCAATTTTTCTTCAATCAAAGCATTGAAACTCTTTTGCGAAGTAATAAATTCTTTAATACTAGATTCAAAATTAGAGGGCATATTATTATAATTTCCATAATAATTGTTGTAGGAATTACCATTATTATTAGAGGAATTACTAAGAAACGGCCTAGAATTAAAATTACCTCTATACACGTTATTACCAAAATTGTTCCTACCAACAAAATTCACATCCATAGATTCATTATTATTTTCAATCAAAGTAGACAAAGGCATATCATTAGGATCATAAGAAACACTCTTATTAGCAAACAATTTCATAAGCTGATCCATCTTTCCACTCAAAACATTGATTTCTTCGATAGCATGCACCTTTTATTAGTAGATCTTTCAGTGTGACATTGAGAATAATTAACCATAATATTATCTAGGAGTTTGGTAGCTTCTCCTAAAGTCATTTCCAAAAAAGTGCCTCCCACGGCCAAATTCAATCCGGCATAAAAATTTTGTATGATCATCCATAAATTCAATCCATGTCTAGGGCAATTACGTATCATTAATTTCATCCTCTCCCAAGCTTGTGCAACATGTTCATGATCAAGTTGCTTAAAATTCATAATATCGTTTCTAAGAGAGATGATCTTAGCGGGAGGAAAATACTTAGAGATAAAAGCATCTTTGCACTTATTCCATGAATCAATACTATTTTTTAGGCAAAGACGAAAACCAAGCTTTAGCACGATCTCTAAGTGAAAACGGAAATAGCTTAAGTTTAACAATATCATTATCCACATCTTTCTTCTTTTGCATATCACACAAATCAACAAAGTTGTTTAGATGGGAAGCGACATCTTCACTAGGAAGGCCAGAAAACTGTAACATCCCAAAATTTTCAATTTGGAATGTTTTACAATTATTAGTTAAGCATCTATGCATATTGTTTGAAATTGTGTGGCATTTGGAATTTTCAGAGGCATTTGAGTTTAGTTTGAATTGGATTCAACTTGGCATTTGAACATTTACTTCAAATATCCCTGACAAATACTTGATCAAAAGTATGAGAGGAACTAACATGACACTCCAAAAATGTCAGAAGAAAAATATGGCCAAAAAGTTTGAATTAAAATTTGAATTTTATTTGGGATTTCCAGAAAATGTTTTTTTTTAGTTTGTGTTTTGCCTCTGGAAAAATGTCCACGTTGTAGGATTATTTCCCTTGAGAATTTTGATATATATATATATATATGTCATATATAAAAATACTATAGTTTTCTCTATATTTAGTTTTCTCTCTCTATGGTTGTTCCAAAAAAACAAATAGGAAAAAAACCCAGGCGCCAGGTGCCAGGCCAGCAGGCCTAGTCGCCAAGGCCGCAGCCCACCAGCACCGAGCCGCCAGCCCTGCGTAGCGCGCCGCACGCCCGAGCCGCCTCCGCTTCAGTCGCCCGTTCGCCTCCTCCCCTCTCTCTCCCACTGACCCGCGGGGTCCACCCTATCCCTAACCCCTCGCCCACGTCACGCCGCGCCAGAGCGCGACCGCCGCCGCTCGTCGCCGTGATCTTCTCGGGATCGCGATCCCGCGTTGCCCCCTCGCCCACGATCATGCCCTATATAAAGCCCTGCCCCTTCTCTTCCGAACCCCCAAAAACCCTACCCCAACACCCACCATAGCTCGCGCCATCTCCAAACGCATCTCGCCGCCGCCGCCTCGGTTCACCACTGTTTCTGCCACCGGTGAGCATTCCCCTTGCTTCCAAGCTACACCACCCGAACCCCTTCTTGTTCCGCACCTCTTTGACATCCTATCGACGCTCAGGAACCGTTGAAGCCGTCGCCCCGAGCTCGACCGCCGCTCACCGGAGCTGCAGCTCACCAGGGAGCAGTCATCGTCGCCCCGACCGCCACCGTCGTCCCCGAGCTCCAACAACTCTACCACCACCTCCGCCTTGCTCCGCCGCATCTCCCCGACATCACCGCTGTCGCCCCGGACCACCGGAGCCCCTCCGCCATGAACGCCCGAGTCACCGTTGTCGTCTCCGTCCGTCGCCGCCGTCCACTGTAAGCCCGAGCTCCCCTCCACCGTTAGATCTCGCATGTATGGCTTAGATTAGATCCGTGAAGGGTTAGGTCATTTTCAATAGATCGGTTTAGTTTACGGTTTATTTTCTGGTATAGTTCCGTGTTTAGTTAGACCAGCCCGATCGGGTTTTTTACTTAGCCCGTATACGTTTCAGTTAAAGGTCGCTCGCGTGTTAGATAGTTTTAGAGCGCTCACTGTTTCGGCCCGTTAGCGCATTAGTTTATTTTAGTTTTATTTCAGTTTCTGTTTTTAGCAGAATAGTTCTGTTTTTGTAAATCTATATCTTTTAGGTTATTTATTATTTTTAGTTGATTCTTTTTGTGTTAGTTTACAAATTTCCTATAGTTTCTGTAGAAAATAGATTCGGTCATGTTTAAGTTTATAAAAAATAGTTTTATATTAGTTTTAGTCAGATTAGTATTTCTGCTATAATTTGAGTTAGGATTATTCTTTTTTAGTGATTCTTTTTGTTACTGCTTTGTTTTGACCTTGCCTAACAGTAGGAATTTATTTGGGTATTCTTAGTCTTTATTAAAAATAGTTGAACTTGAAATCAAGCTTTTTTAGTTTTTTTAGCTCGCAGCTGTTTTCTGTTGTTCTAATTAATTTAGAATTTTATTTCACCATTGTTATAGTTTATTTTGAATTAGTTTCTGTAGTTACAGAGGGTGAACTTTTATTTACAAAAAAATAAAATGTTTATTCTTTTCTTGCTAGTTGTTGGTTTGGAGTTCTTCGAGTTTTCTTTGGTTTTGGTTTGAGTGCTTGTGTGATTTCCTTTAGCTTGCTGTTCTGATATTTAGTGGAGTATTTATTTGTGCTATTGTTTGACTCGATAGAATTTCCGGAGTGCGAAGCTTGCTATTTCGAGTCACTAGCGTTTGAAGACCATCAGCCAGGCAAGTCATTTGATCATGTTTTACAATACCTATGATTTTGTTGCATTAGAGTTATTCCTCCCCACCATGCATGCAGTGGGAGAATTTGAAGTTATGTCTTGAGTAGCATCATGAGGTAGGATGAACCCAATTCCCCTTGTTACTATTGCTCGGGTCGATGTAGTTTATTTTGCTATGCTCGTAGATGGTGTTGGTTGAGAGATTCATAAGGGAGATGTGAGAGTCAAGATGATGACAACCCCATGACTTCAAGCTGAAGATGGACTTCAAATTCACTACTGGGTGGAGTACGGTTGACGGGCACCCTGGAGGAACCAGCGGATGGCCGAGATGCATGGAGAAGCGCCATGACATCTTGCAGAAAGCTTCACCCAGCCACGAAGAGACGGATGGATACCCCTTGACCGGAAGCTTACCTGTGCAGCCGCAAGCCATTATGGGCTCTGGCTGGGTTGACCTTAGGCGTGACTCTGGACGACGGTGCCAGCAGATGTAGAAGAACGGTAGGACATGGATGGGCACCGGCAGTGCCCAGAGAAACTCTATGGAAGACCCTGTTTCGTTCGTCCCATCTTCAAACACCGGGCAGTGCGAGGACATAAAGGAGGGAACGAATCTTGCGGGTAAAGTGCACAAGACTCTGCAGAGTAACAGCCTAATTGATTAGCCGTGTCCCCGGTTACGGACATTTGAGCATCTGGAATTGGAGTATTTCGGAAATCTCAACACCGAACAAATTAATTAATTGAGGGGTTAATTAATAATTGGGAATGAGACATTGCTTGGAGGAACCATCTCAATAACTACCAACATTTTGTAGTAATTGCAAGCAAGACCTTTGTTGTAGGGAAAAACTGCCTTTTCGCAAAAATTTAAAACTTAGAGCCCCACAGCCAAATTGCATATAGTGTTAGTATTATTATTTGTTGTTTTCTCTATGACTTGCCGGCATATTCAAAATGCTGACCTACACGGTTGCAACATCTCATGTTGTAGAGGAGTTTTCCAACCAGGAGTGAGGCTACGATATACGCTTGGCGATTGCCCTATGGAGTCGGATGGACTCGCTATTCGTCTATGCTTCCGCAGCTTTATTTAGTTTATTTCTCATGAGTTGGCCTTCGGCCGAATTTATTATGATGTAATAAATACTCGACATGAGAATTGTGAAATAAATTCAGGTGTGATTGAACTTTGAATCTTTTGATCAATGTATTGTGTGCCAGCATGATCTTGGGATGGTACAGCTACACAGAGACTTGACCGATTTTGGGTCGGGTCGTTACAGAGATGGTATTCAGAGCACACGCTGATCGTAGGACGTAACCCCTAGGATCGGAAAGCCATAGGAAGAAACTATTTTATTTTATGTCCTTATCATCCCGTAATTCTCCCCTATTCATTTCTGACTTCTCTCCGATTTTAAAATTCTAGATCGCCGTCCAGTTCATCCCAGTTCTGCTCCCGGAGTTCTGCCAGCCATATGAGACAGTGCTTTTCGGCAGGAGGCTGGTCCAGATCATCAAGGAATTGAAGATTGCTCTGCAGTCTATCACCGGGACCCCTATTATGGCATTTCCAGAAGACCCTCGCTATAGGATTAAGGTACACATACCAGGGAGGACTTTCGGAAGTCTCTCGGCGCCCGTTGACTTCAGGTTCACTGCTCCCACTTGGATCCTCGGGAGAGACATAGCAGTTCATACTGCACTTGGACGCATCCAGGAGGAATACATGGCCGAGCTCGTTGGATTGGAACACACCATGATTTCTCGCAGGACTGCAGATGGAGAGCTCATACGCACCATTGATGACGACTCTGTTCGCTCATATGTCCAAGACTTGGAGGCTCACATCAGGGCTCTAGAGATTCAGATGTGCAGGAGCTTGAAGATGGTCCAAAAGTTGCATCTTCGTGAAATGGAACTAGAGGATGCAGCACGTGAAGCCCACTATGAGCATGAAGAAGAAGTCAAGGATTTTATGGATAGACTTGAGGACCGGGAGAAATATATTGCCACACTGGAGGAGAAGATGGATCTGGGAGAAGACCTTTTTCCGAGTGGAGATGATGGGCCCCTCGTGAGCGATGACCAGGATTATGAGGAGAGCTCCACCGAAGGAAGCCTCAAGAGGAGGCGCCGCACCAGAGGATGCCGCACCAGAGGACGCCGCACCAGAGGACGCAAGGATAATTGATGAAGACATTTAGGCGACTGCCATGTTATTTGATTTTTCATCGATCAGTTAGGCCGTTATTTTCGATTAGTCGTGAGATTTTGTAATCCGAGATTGAACCCTGTTTGAGATGAATGAATAAATGATTGGTGTGATTTTCTCATTAGACTGTTCTATTCTAATTTCTCATCCACTCCAAAACACCAGATGCCTCCGAGACGTGACCCTGGTTTCACTTTCCCGCCGGAGCTCACCCAACTGATTCAACAGCAGAATGCCTTAATGCAGATGCTCATCCAAAACCAAGGCAACAACAACAACAATCCACCGCCACCACCCCCTGTCGATAACCTGACCCGGTTCCTAAGGTTGAATCCGCAGGTGTTCTCTAGTAGCACCAAGCCGATTGTAGCTGATGATTGGCTCCGCAAGATCGGAAGGGATCTAGCAACTGCTGGATGCACAGATGTTGAGAAGGTGCGTTTTGCCGCACATCAACTGAATGGACCTGCAGCCTCTTGGTGGGAGAACTACACCACCACTTATCCGGTCGCCACTATGACATGGGATCAATTCCAGCAGGCTTTCTGCACTGCTCATGTCTCAGCTGGAGCCACGAGTCTGAAGAAGCGTGAGTTCCGCAACTTACGCCAAGGGAACCGTACTGTGGGGCAGTATGTGGATGAGTTCAGCAAATTATCTCACTATGCCCCAGATGATGTGGCCACAGATGCCGCTAAACAGGAGAAGTTTCTCGAGGGACTCAATGATGAGCTGGGAATGCAGCTAATGGTGGCTACCTTCAACAACTACCAGGAGCTGGTAGACAAGGCCACCATACTTGAAGGCAAGCAGCCGCAGATTGATAGCCGCAAGAGGAAGTATAGCCAGGGGAAGTACAACTCCGGAGCTCAGCAGAAGCCCCGCTATGCCCCATACTCGGGAGGACATACCCATCACACCCATGGAGGACATAATCATGGAGGACATAACCATGGAGGGAATGGGAACAATCGCAACCACGACAACAACTCCAAGTCAGGCAATGGAGGCAATGGCAACCAGCACCGTCCTGCTCCGGCTCAGAAGGATCTGAGTCATATCACCTGTTTCAAGTGCCAGAAGACAGGACACTATGCCACCGATTGTCCAGAGGCCAAGCAGAGGAATGGAAACGGCAATGGCAATGGAAGCTCAGCAAAGAAGCCCAACCCTTTTCCTCGTGCTTTGGTGAATCACATTGATGTGGAGGACGTCTATGATCAGCCAGACACTGTGGTTGGTAATTTTTTATTAAATTCATGTCCAGTATTGGTACTCTTTGACTCCAGTGCAACACATTCATTCATATCAAGGGTAGTTGTGGAAAAGTACGGGTTGCCCACTAGGACCCTTAGAACCCCGCTCTAGGTCACTTCCCCAGGAGGAGAGATGATGGCAGGCTTAGGCTGTCATTCAACCCTCAGCATCGGAAATCATGATGTTCCCGTAGACCTCATAGTCTTTGAATCCCAGGGATTGGACGTGATCCTAGGCATGGACTGGTTGATGAAGTTTGAAGGGAACATCGACTGTGCCCGCAAGACGATTTTGCTCACCACCCCAGAGCAGAAGAGGATCAAGTATGTATCCAGACACACACCGATGAAGGATCAGGTGAATTCCCTCATGGGAGTTGTTTAGGAGGAAGTGCCTGTAGTACAAGATTTTCTGGATGTATTTCCGGAGGAATTACCAGGAATGCCACCGGATAGAGAAATAGAATTTTTGATCGAGTTTTTACTTGGCACAGCCCCAATATCCAAGAGACCTTATCGGATGCCCCCGAATGATTTGGAAAAGATCAAGCAGCAGATCAAGGAATTATTGGAGAAAGGATATATTCGCCTAAGTTCATCACCTTGGGGAGCCCCAGTTCTTTTGGTAGAGAAGGATGGAACCCTGAGAATGGTTGTAGAGTATAGTTCATTGAACGACGTGACCATCAAGAATAAGTACCCTCTGCCGATGATTAATGATTTATTTGATCAGCTAGTCGGAGCCAAAGTATTTTCCAAGATCGATCTTCGATCAGGGTATCATCAGCTGAAGATTCGTGAACAGGATATACCCAAAACAGCTTTCACCACCAGGTATGGTTTATATGAGTATACCGTCATGTCATTCGGATTGACTAATGCCCCTGCGTATTTCATGAGCATGATGAACAAGGTATTTATGGAACATCTGGACAAGTTTGTCGTAGTGTTCATCGATGAAATATTGGTTTTCTCCAAGAGCGAGGAAGAGCACAAGGAACATCTGCGTCTAGTTCTGGAGAAACTCCGAGAACATCAGTTATATGCCAAGTTTAGCAAATGTGAATTCTGGTTGAAGGAAGTCGGATTCCTCGGACATGTTATTTCAGGAGAAGGAATAGCAGTCGACCCCACCAAGGTTGAATCGGTCACCAACTGGCAGTCCCCCACCTCAGTCAAGGAGATCCGCAGTTTTCTCGGACTTGCAGGATATTATCGGAGATTTATTGAGAATTTCTCCAAGATTGCTAAGCCCATGACGGAGCTGTTGAAGAAGGAAACTAAGTATGTTTGGACCGAGGATTGTGAAGCCAGTTTTCAGGAGTTGAAGAAACGTCTGGTTACAGCCCTAGTGCTCATTTTGCCGGACATACACAAGGATTACCAGGTATATTGTGATGCTTCTCGTCAAGGACTCGGAGGAGTGCTCATGCAGGAAGGAAAAGTTGTAGCTTATACCTCCAGACAGCTACGACCTCACGAGATGAATTATGCCACACACAATTTGGAGTTAGCAGCCATAGTGCACGCACTCAAGACATGGAGACATTTCCTTGTCGGAAATAGTTGTGATGTTTACACGGATCATAAGAGCTTGAAGTACATTTTCACACAGAAGGAGTTGAACCTCAGACAGAGGGGATGGCTCGAATTGATCAAGAACTATGACATGAGATTGCATTATCACCCAGGGAAGGCAAATGTTGTAGCAGATGCCTTGAGCCGTAAAAGCTATGTGAACACCCTCATAGCTGGAGGATTACCTCAGGAATTAGCCGACGATCTCAGAGAGCTCCGATTGGAGATAGTACCAAGAGGATTAGTTGCCATCTTGGATATGCAGTCCACTCTGACCGAAAGCATCCGTGAAGCGCAGAAGGCGGACAAGGAAATTGCAGAGATAAAGGAAAAGATGAGTAACGGAAAGGCTAAAGGTTTTCGTGAGGATGAACACGGAACTTTATGGTCTGAGGATTGTATCTATGTGCCCAATGACCCAGAGGTCAGGAAGTTAATTCTTCAGGAGGCCCATGATTCACCGTACTCGATTCACCCAGGCAACACCAAGATGTATCTGGATTTGAAAGAAAGTTTCTGGTGGACATGTATGAAGAAGGATATTGCCAAGTACGTAGCAGTATGCGATGTTTGTCAGCGAGTAAAGGCGGAACATTAGAAGCCGGTAGGGTTACTTCAACCACTGCCGATTCCTAAGTGGAAATGGGAAAAACTTGGAATGGACTTTATCACAGGATTACCCAGGACCCGTTCAGGTTATGACTCCATCTGGGTAGTAGTTGATCGCTTGACCAAGGTAGCTCCTTTCATTCCCGTGAAAACTACATATACCAGCGCTAAGTTAGCCAAGATATACATGACCATGATCATATGTCTGCATGGTATTCCGAGGAGTATCATGTCAGATAGAGGAACACAATTTACCTCAAAGTTTTGGAATCAATTGCATGAAACTTTGGGTACAAGGATGGAGTTCAGTACAGCTTTTCATCCGCAGACAGATGGACAGACCGAGAGAGTCAACCAGATTCTGGAGGACATGTTGAGAGCCTGTGCGCTAGACTACGGGTCTAGCTGGGATGACAATTTGCCATACGCAGAGTTCTCGTACAACAACAGCTATCAGACTAGTCTGAAGATGGCCCCTTTCGAAGCTCTATACGGAAGGAGGTGCAGAACACCATTGTTGTGGGATGGTGTTGGAGACCGAAAACTTTTTGGTCTCGATCTTATCAGAGATTCTGAAGAGAAGGTCAAGCTGATTCGAGACCGACTTAAGATAGCACAATCGAGATAGAAGAGTTATGCCGACAGTAAACGCAAGGAGATAACGTACGAAGTTGAAGACCTAGCATATCTCCGTGTGTCCCCACTTCGAGGAATCAAGAGGTTTGGTGTTAAAGGAAAATTAGCACCCAGGTTCATTGGCCCCTACAAAATCCTCGAACGCAGAGGAGAAGTTGCATATAAGCTGGAATTGCCAGAAGGATTGTCAGGAGTTCATGATGTCTTTCACGTATCCCAGCTGAAGAAATGCCATGCCGAGATGGTCGATATTCCTTTGAGAGACACAGTGCCCCTAGAGGCCATACATCTTGACAGTGATCTGACTTATGAGGAGAAACCCATTAGAATTCTCGAGATTGCGAACAGAGTTACCCGCAGCAAGATCATCAAGTTTTGCAAGGTTCTATGGAGCCACCACTCCGAGGAGGAAGCCACCTGGGAGCGAGAAGAAGATCTCCGCCGAGACCACCCGCACCTATTTGCTAGCCAACCCGAATCTCGAGGGCGAGATTCATCTTAAGGTGGGTAGGTTTGTAACATCCCAAAATTTCAATTTGGAATGTTTTACAATTATTAGTTAAGCATCTATGCATATTGTTTGAAATTGTGTGGCGTTTGTAATTTTCAGAGGCATTTGAGTTTTGTTTGAATTGGATTCAACTTGGCATTTGAAAATTTACTTCAAATATCCTTGACAAATACTTGATCAAAAGTATGAGAGGAGCTAACATGACACTCCAAAAATGTCAGAAGAAAAATATGGCCAAAAAGTTTGAATTCAAATTCAAATTTTATTTGGGATTTCCAGAAAATGTTTGTTTTAGTTTGTGTTTTGCCTCTGGAAAAATATCCACGTTGTAGGATTATTTCCCCTAGGAATTTTGATATATATATATATATATATATATATGTCATCTATAAAAATACTATAGTTTTCTCTATATTTAGTTTTCTCTCTCTGTAGTTATTAAAAAACAAATAGGAAAAAAACTAGGCACGCCAGGCGCCAAGCCAGTAGGCCAAGTCGCCAAGGCCGCAGCCCACCAGCGCCGAACCACCAGCCCAGCGCAGCGCGCTGCACGCCCGAGCCGCCTCCGCTTCGGTCGCCCGCTCGCCTCCTCCCCTCTCTCTCCCACTGACCCGCGGGGTCCACCCTATCCCTAACCCCTCGCCCATGTCATGCCGCGCCAGAGCGCGACCGTCGCCGCCCGTCGCTGCGATCTTCTCGGGATCGCGATCCCGCGTTGCCCCCTCGCCCACAATCATGCCCTATATAAAGCTACGCCCCTTCTCTTCCAAAACCCCCCAAAAACCCTACCCCAACAACCACCATAGCTCGTGCCATCTCCAAACGCATCTCGCCGCTGCCGCCTCGGTTTGCCGCCGTTTCTGCCACCGGTGAGCATTCCCCTTGATTCCAAGCTACACCACCTGAACCCCTTCTCGTTCCGCACCTCTTTGACATCCTATCGTCGCTTAGGAACCGTTGAAGCCGTCGCCCCAAGCTCGACCGCCGCTTGCTGGAGCTGCAGCTCACCAGGGAGCAGTCGCCGTCGCCCCAACCGCCACCGTCGTCCCCGAGCTCCAACAACTCCACCACCACCTCCGCCTCGCTCCGCCGCATCTCCCCGACATCACCGCCGTCGGCCAGGACCACATGAGCCCCTCCGCCACCGATGCACGAGTCGCCGCTGTCGTCTCCGTCCGTCGCCGCCATCCACTGTAAGCCTGAGCTCCCCTCCACCATTAGATCTCGCACGTACGGCTTACATTAGATCCGCGAAGGGTTGGGTTATTTTCAAAAGATCGGTTTAGTTTATGGTTTATTTTCCGGTTTAGTTCCTGGTTTAGTTAGACCGGCCCGATTGGTTTTTTTTTACTTATCTCGTATACGTTTCAGTTAAAGGTCGCTCGCGCGTTAGATAGTTTTAGAGCGCTCACTGTTTCGGCCCATTAGCACATTAGTTTATTTTAGTTTTATTTCAGTTTCTGTTTTTAGCAGAATAGTTCTGTTTTTGTAAAATCTTTATCTTCTAGATTATTTATTATTTTTAGTTTATTCATTTTTTGTTAGTTTACAAATTTCCTACAGTTTCTGTAAAGAATAGATTAGGCCATGTTTAAGTTTAGAAAAATAGTTTTATATTACTTTTAGTCAGATTAGTATTTCTGCTATAATTTGAGTTAGGATTATTCTTTTTTTTAGTGATTCTTTTTGTCACTGCTTTTGTTTTGACCTTGCCTAATAGTAGGAATTTATTTGGGTATTTTTAGTCTTTATTAAAAATAGTTGTACTCGACATCAAGCTTTTCTAGTTTTTTAGCTGGCTGCTGTTTTCTGTTGTTCTAATTAATTTAGGATTTTATTTCACCTCTGTTATAGTTTATTTTAGATTAGTTTCTGTAGTTACAGAGGGTGAACTTTTATTTACAAAAAAATAAAATGTTTATTTTTTTTCTTGCTAGTTGTTGGTTTGGAGTTCTTCGAGTTTTCTTTGGTTTTGGTTTGAGTGCTTGTGTGATTTCCTTGAGCTTGTTGTTATGATATTTAGTGGAGTATTTATTTGTGCTATTGTTTGACTCGATAGAATTTCCGGAGTGCGAAGCTTGCTATCTCGAGTAACTAGCGTTTGAAGACCGTCAGCCAAGCAAGTCATTTGATCATGTTTTACAATACCTATGATTTTGTTGCATTAGAATTATTCCTCCTCGCCATGCATGCAGTAGGAGAATTTTAAGTTATGTCTTGAGTAGTATCATGAGGTAAGATGAACCCAATTCCCCTTGTTACTATTGCCTAGGACGATGTAGTTTATTTTTCTATGCTCGTAGACGGTGTTGGTTGAGAGATTCATAAGGGAGATGTGAGAGTCAAGATGATGACAACCCCATGACTTCAAGCTTAAGATGGACTTCAAATTCACTACTGGGTGGAGGACGGTTGACGGGCACCCTGGAGGAACCAGCGGATGGCCGGGATGCATGGAGAAGCGCCATGACATCTTGCGGAAAGCTTCACCCAGCCACGAAGAGACGGATGGATACTCCTTGACCGGAAGCTTACCTGTGCAGCCGCAAGCCATTATGGGCTCTGGCTGGGTTGACCTTAGGCGTGACTCTGGATGGATGGTGCTTGCAAATGTGGAAGAACGGTAGGACATGGATGGGCACCGGCAGTGCCCAGAGAAACTCTACGGAAGACCCTGTTTCGTTCGTCCCGTCTTCAAACACTAGGCAGTGCGAGGACATAAAGGAGGGAACGAATGTTGCGGGTAAAGTGCAAAAGACTCTGCAGAGTAACAACCTAATCGATAGTCGTGTCCCCGGTTACGGACATTTGAGCCTCTGGAATTGGAGTATTTCAGAAATCTCAACACCGAACAAATAAATTAATTGAGGGGTTAATTAATAATTGGGAATGAGACATTGGTTGGCGGAACCATCTCAATAACTACCAACATTTTGTAGTAATTACAAGCAAGACCTTTGTTGTAGGGAAAAACTGTCTTTTCGCAAAAATATGAAACTTAGAGCCCCACAGCCAAATTGCATATAGTGTTAGTATTATTATTTGTTGTTTTCTCTATGACTTGCCGGCATATACCGTTAGTATTATTTAGTTTATTTCTCATGAGTTGGCCTTCGGCCGAATTTATTATGATGTAATAAAGACTCGATATGAGAATCGTGTAATAAATTCAGGTGTGATTGAACTTTGAATCTTTTCATCAATGTACTGTGTGTGCTAGCATGATATTGGGATGGTACAGCTACACGGAGCCTTGGCCGATTTTGGGTCGGGTCGTTACAAAAACAGATCTTTCATGACAAGATTCAGCAAAGCAGTATTAATTTCACAAGATTCAGCATCGGTAAGAGGAGCAATCAGAGTTCTAATAAAATCATTATTGTTGGTATTGGCAAAGTCACACAATTTAGTATTATCTTGAGCCATTGTGACAAGCAAGGAATCCCACACACAAGCAAACAAGAAGCAAGTGAAAAAGAGGCGAACGGAAAAAGAGGGCGAATAAAACGGCAAGGGTGAAGTGGGGGAGAGGAAAACGAGAGGCAAATGGCAAATAAGGTAATGCGAAGGATGAGAGTTGTGATGGGTACTTGGTATGTCTTGACTTGGCATAGATCTCCCCGGCAATGGCGCCAGAAATTGCACGTTGGCGGGAGATCGGATCTTGACTTGACTTGGCGTGAGCCTCCCCGACAACGGCGCCAGAAATCCTTCTTGCTACCTCTTGAGCATTGCGTTGTTTTTCCCTTGAAGAGGAAAGGGTAATGCAGCAAAGTAGCGTAAGTATTTCCCTCAGTTTTTGAGAACCAAGGTATCAATCCAGTAGGAGGCCACACGCAAGTCCCTCGTACCTACACAAACAAATAAGAACCTCGCAACCAATGCGATAAAGGGGCGGTCAATCCCTTCACGGCCACTTGCAAGAGTGAGATCTAATAGAGATGATAGTAATAAGATAAATATTTTTGCTATTTTTATGATATAGATTGAAAGTAAAAGATAGCAAATAAAGTAGATTGGAAACTTGTATGATGGAAAATAGACTCGGGGGCCATAGGTTTCACTAGTGGCTTCTCTCAAGAAAGCATAAGTATTACGGTGGGTGAACACATTATTGTCGAGCAATGATACATCTCCGGCGTATCTACTATTCCAAACACTTTTGCCCTTGTTTTGGACTCTAACTTGCATGATTTGAATGGAACTAACCCGGACTGACGCTGTTTTCAGCAGAATTACCATGGTGTTATTTATGTGCAGAAACAAACGTTCTCGGAATGACGTGAAACTTCACGGAGCAACTTTTTGGAAAATATAAAAAATACCTACAAAAGATGAAGGCCAGGGGGCCCACCACCTGTCCACGAGGGTGGGAGGCGTGCCTGCCCCCCTAGGGCGCGCCCCCTACCTCGTGGGCCCCCTAGAGCTCCTCCGACTCCAACTCCAACTCTATATATTGTGTTTCGGGGATAAAAAAATCAGAAAGAAGAATTCATCGCGTTTTATGATACGGAGCCGCCGCCAAGCCCTAAAACCTCTCGGGAGGGCTGATCTGGAGTCCGTTCGGGGCTCCGGAGAGGGGAATCCGTCGCCATCATCATCATCAACCATCCTCCATCACCAATTTCATGATGCTCACCACCGTGCATGAGTAATTCCATCGTAGGCTTGCTGGACGGTGATGGGTTGGATGGTATCTATCATGTAATCGAGTTAGTTTTGATAGGGTTTGATCCCTAGTATCCACTATGTTCTGAGATTGATGTTGCTATGACTTTGCTATACTTAATGCTTGTCACTAGGGCCCGAGTGTGATGCTTTCAGATTTGAACCTATTATGTTTTCATCAATATACGGGAGCTCTTGATCCTATCTTGCAAGTCTATAGTCACCTATTATGTGTTATGATCCGTTAACCCCGAAGTGACAATAATCGGGATACTTACCGGTGATGACCGTAGTTTGAGGAGTTCATGTATTCACTTTGTGTTAATGCTTTGTTCTGGTACTCTATTAAAAGGAGGCCTTAATATCCCTTAGTTTCCGTAAGGACCCCGCTGCCACGGGAGGGTAGGACAAAAGATGTCATGCAAGTTCTTTTCCATAAGCACGTATGAATATATTCGGAATACATGCCTACATTACATTGATGAACTGGAGCTAGTTCTGTGTCACCCTAGGTTATGACTGTTACATGATGAACCGCATCCGGCATATTTCTCCATCACCGATCCATTGCCAACAGCTTTCCATATATTGTTCTTCGCTTATTTACTTTTCCGTTGCTATTGCTATCATCACTACAAAATACCAAAAACATTACTTTTACTATTGTGACCTTTTGCAACCGTTACCACTACTATCATATTATTTGCTATTAAACACTCTGCTGCAGATATTAAGTTTCCAGGTGTGGTTGAATTGACAACTCAGCTGCCAATACTTGAGAGTATTCTTTGGCTCCCTTTGTGTCGAATCAATAAATTTGGGTTGAATACTTTACCCTCGAAAACTGTTGTGATCCCATATACTTGTGGGTTATCAAGACTATTTTCTGGCGCCGTTGCCGGGGAGCATAGCTCTATTCATTGAGTCACTTGGGATTTATATCTGCTTATCATTATGAAGAACTTGAAAGATCCAAGAACCAAGATTTATACCTCAACTACGAGGGGAGGTAAGGAACTGCCATCTAGCTCTGCACTTGATTCACCCTTTGTTTTGAGTAAGCTTGCGACACCTAAACCTGCTTCTGCTATTCGTTCTGATATGTCGCATGTTGTTGATGATGCTACTTCTGCTATACATGATACTTATGATGAAACTACTTCTATGCTTGATACTACTGTGCCACTTGGTGAATTTCTTGATGAACAACTTGCTAGGGCTAGAGAGATTGAAAATATTGAATCTGATGAAATTGATGATGAAGACTTTCCTGTTATTCCTGAGGGTTATGTTTTTGATAAAGAAGCTTCTTTAGCTTTTTTAGCTTGCAAAGATAGATACGAACTTAAGAGGTTATTAGCTAAATGGAATAAGCAATCTCTAAATGCTAGAATGAAACCTGACCCTGCTTTTGCTACTTCACCTATCTGTGTTACTGATAAGGATTATGAATTCTCTGTTGATCCTGATATAATTACTTTGGTTGAATCTGATCCTTTTCATGGTTATGAATCTGAAACTGTTGTGGCACATCTTACTAAATTAAATGATATAGCCACCCTGTTCACTAAAGATGAGAGAACTCATTACTTTTATATCCTTAAAATATTTCCGTTCTCATTAAAGGGTCATGCTAAGATATGGTTTAGTTCTCTTGATCATGGTTGTGTGTGTAGTCCCCAGGATATGATTTATTACTTCTCTGCTAAATATTTCCCTGCTCATAAGAAACAAGATGCTTTAAGGGATATATATAATTTTGTGCAAATTGAAGAAGAGAGTCTCCCACAAGCTTGGGGGAGGCTTCTCCAATTACTTACTGCTTTGCCTGATCATCCTCTTAAGAAAAATGAAATACTTGATATCTTTTATAATGGACTAACCAATGCTTCCAGAGATTACATGGATAGTTGTGCTGGTTCTGTTTTCAGGGAAAGGACACCGGATGAAGCTGAAATTCTATTGAATAATATGTTGACAAATGAAAATAATTGGACACCTCCAGTGCCAACTCCTGAGCCTATTCCTAAACCAACTCCGAAGAAGAGGGGCTTTCTATTTCTCAGTCCTGAAGATATGCAAGAGGCAAAGAAATCTATGAAAGAAAAAGGTATTAAAGTTGAAGATGTTAAGAATTTACCCCCTATTGAAGAAATACATGGTCTTAATTTACCACCTGTTGAAGAAACATATGATCTTAATCCCTTACCTATTAAAGAAACTCATGGTCTCGATAACCCGACACAGGTAGTAAAGGTAAATTCTCTCTATAGATATGATAAAGCTGAAATCCCATTTACTAAGTTTGCTAGCCCATGCTTAGATGAGTTTGATAAATTTATGGTTAAGCAAGAAGATTTTAATGCTTATTTTGGTAGACAATTGAAATACAATTCAAATATGCTTGAACACTTGGGTGATTATATGGCTAATGTTAAAGGTGAACTTAAACTTATTTGTAAACATGCTTCTATGGTTACCACTCAAGTAGAACAAGTACTTAAAGCTCAAAATGATTTGATCAATGAATTGAATAGTAAAGATAATGATAATGTTGTTAGAGTTATGACTAGAGCTAGTAGAATGACTCGGGAACCTTTGTATCCTGAAGGTCATCCTAAGAGAATTGAGCAAGATTCTCGGAGAAATAATGTGGATGCACCTAGTCCTTCTAAAAAGAAGAAAAATAAAAATGATAGGACTTTGCATGCTTCTAGTGAACCTATTATTGAAACACCTGAGAATCCAAATGATATTTCTATTTCTGATGCTGAAACTCAATCTGGTAATGAACCTGAAACTAGTGATAAGATTAATGATAATGTTCATGATGATGCTCAACCTAGTAATGATAATGATATAGAAATTGAACCTGCTGTTGATCTTAATAACCCACAATCAAAGAATCAACGTTATGATAAGAAAGACTTTGTTTCTAGGAAACATGGTAAAGAAAGAGAACCATGGGTTCAGAAACCCATGCATTTTCCTCCCAAACCATCCAAGAAAAAGGATGGTGAGGATTTTGAGCGCTTTGCTGAAATGATTAGACCTATATTTTTGCGTATGCGATTAACTGATATGCTTAAAATGAATCCTTATGCTAAGTATATGAAAGATATTGTTACAAATAAAAGAAAGATACCAGAAGCTGAAATTTCCACCATGCTTGCTAATTATACTTTTAAGGGTGGAATACCAAAGAAACTTGGAGATCCAGGAGTACCCACTCTACCATGCTCCATTAAAAGAAACTATGTTAAAACTACTTTATGTGATCTTGGAGCCGGTGTTAGTGTTATGCCTCTCTCTTTATATCGTAGACTTGATTTGAATAAGTTGACATGTACTGAAATATCTTTGCAAATGGCTGATAAATCAACTACTATACCTGTCGGTATTTGTGAGGATGTGCCTGTTGTAGTTGCAAACGTTACTATTTTAACGGACTTTGTTATTCTTGATATTCCTGAGGACGATAGTATGTCTATTATTCTTGGAAGACCCTTTTTGAATACTGCAGGGGCTGTTATTGATTGCACTAAAGGCAGCGTCACTTTTCATGTTAAAGGTAATGAGCATATGACAAACTTTCCGAGGAAACAACCCCAAGTTCATAGTATCAATTCCATTGGAAAAATTCCATCGATTATATTTGGAGGATTTGAATTTCCTCTTCCTGCTATCAAGAAGAAATATGATATTCTTATTATTGGGAATGTTCATATCCCCGTTGAGGTAACATAGTGTTATTCGAAATTTCTCCGGTTCCATGTTATTCGAAATGAGTTCGTTAACAAGACTTGATCAACCTTGTTAGTGGATTCCTTTTGATGATCATGAGATGGATGAAACTAGAAGGCACAACCTTCTGTACCCTCCTTTTACTATCTGTTATTTATATTTAGTAAAATAAAAATAGTATTTTTCTGTCTGTTATCTGAGTATCTGTGCAATATAAAAATACCTCGAAAATAAAAGTTCTCTAAATGCCCTGAAATTTAAATATGATTTTTTCTGCAATATTTGAGAATATTTGGCACCGAGAACACATCAGGGGGGTCAACCACCTGCCCACGAGGGTGGAGGGCGCGCCCTACCCCCTGGGCGCGCCCCCTGCCTCGTGGGCCCACGGTGGCCCTCCTCCACTTACCCCAATGTCACCTCGGGAATCCGCGAGTTGAGTGCCAAAACATATATCAAGTGAATCAATACGATACCCCATTATCACCACGAGTATTCAATTGCAAGACATATATCAAGTGTTCTCAAATCCATAAAGTATTCAATCCGATAACAACGAAATCTCAAAGGGAAAAACTCAATTCATCACAACAAGATAGAGAGGGGAAAACACTATATGATCCGACTATATTAACAAAGCCCGTGATACATCAAGATCGTAACATCTCAAGAACACGAGAGAGAGAGAGAGAGAGAGAGAGAGAGAGATTGAACACATAGCTACTGGTACAAACCCTCTGCTCTAAGTGTGGACTACTCCCTCTTCATTGTAGTGGCCGTCGGGATGATGAAGATGGCCACCGGAGATGATTCCCCATCCGGCAGGGTGCCGGAAAGGGTCTAGATTGGTTTTCGGTGGCTACAAAGCCTTGCAGTGGTGGAACTTCTGATCTAGGTTAACCCCGAGGGTTTCTAGAATTTTTGGGAATTTATAGGGTAAAGATGGGGTGCGGGAGGCCACTAAGATGGGCACAACCCACCTGGGTGCGGCTAGGCCCCCAGGCGCGCCCTGGAGGGTTGTGCCCCCCCTCAGGGCACGCCCCATGTGCTTCTTTGGCCCATCCTGGGTGTTCTGGTCCATAAAAAATCTCCAAAAAGTTTTGCGGTGTTTGGACTCTGTTTGATATTGATTTCCTACGTTGTAAAAAACAAGCAAAAAATAACAACTGGCACTTGGCACTGGGTCAATAGGTTAGTCCCAAAAAATGATATAAAGTTGCTATAAAATAATGGTAGAACATCCAAGAATAATAATATAACAGAATGGAACAATCAAAAATTATAGATACGTTGGAGACGTATCAACATCCCCAAGCTTAATTCCTGCTCGTCATCGAGTAGGTAAATGATAAAAACAGAATTTTCGATGTGGAATGCTGCCTAACATGTCATTTCATATTCTTTTCTTTATAGCATGGACATTTGGACTTTTATATGGTTCAAAGCAATAGTCTAGTTTTGGCATGACGACTTAAATACTCAAGCATACCAATGAGCAACCATGTCTTTCAAAATATCAACGCTAAAATAAGTTATCCCTAGCCCATCATGCTCAACTATTGATCCATTCATGAAACAACCTCGCATATTAGCTACACCCAATGCTCAAGTACGATCATAGTGCCTCCTAGTTGTTGCTTTATAAGAGAAGATGGAGACTCAAATTAAAAATAAAAATTGCATAAAGTAAAAAAAGGCCCTTCGCAGAGGGAAGTAGGGATTTGTAGAGGTGCCAGAGCTCAAAGCGAAAATTGAGAGATAAAAACATTTTGAGAGGCATACTACTCCCACCAATGAAAACAACTTAGAGCTCCCAACACTTTCCATTCTAGATATATCATAGGCGGTTCCCAAATAGAAAATAAAGTTTATTCCTTTTCCACCATACTTTCACTTTCCATGGCTAACCGTATCCACGGGTGCCCTCCATACCAACATTTTCCAAGGAATTTAGCATTTGATAACATAAAGTAGATTCATTTTTCATTTCAGGACTGGGCATCCCTAATACCTTTGCTTTACTCTCGTGCAATGACAAGTGAATAACCACGCATCGTGAGAATAACACATCTAGCATGGAAAATATTGGCCACCCCTCACCGCCTCGCGAGCGGTACGAGCACACAGAAGAGAAATTTATTTCGAAAATTAGAGATGGCACATACAAATTTTCTTAGAACGGCAAAAGAATGCTGCATATAGGTAGGTATAGTGGACTCATGTGGCAAAACTGGTTTAAATGATTTTGGATGCACAAGTAGTGATCATACTTAGTGCAAAATGAAGGCTCGCAGAAGATTGGAAGCGACCAACCAAGAAACGAATAATCTCATAAGCGAGCATTGGGCATAATTAACACCGAATAATGTACCACAAGTAGGATGTAATTTCATTTGTATAACTATTGACTTTCGTGCTTGCATAGGGAATCACAAACCTTAACACCAATATTCTTACTAAAGCATAATTACTATCAACATGACTCACATATCACATCATCATATCTCAAAACTATTACAAGGAATCAAGTTTATTTTGTCCAATGATCTTCATGAAAGTTTTTATTATATTCTTCTTGGATATCTATGACTTTGGGACTAATTTTCATGTGTTCCTTTTGATAAGCTCAAACAAATATAAGTGAAGATCATGAGCATAATATTTCTTTATCTCAAATTAATTTAACTGAAGCAAGAGAGAATTTCTTCAAAAATACTAAAGCACACCATGCTCAAAAATATATAAGTGAAGCACTAGAGCAATTCCATAGAAAAGAGCTTCGTTGGCGGGATGTGAGTGCCGCTTACTTAGCCTCCCTGGCAACTATTTGAGGACTCTATTTTATTTTAAAAAAACTTTTAGATCTAAGCACTTTACTAAAACAGCAAGCAAAACAAAAATAAAATGACAATCCAAGGATAGCACACATCATGTGAAGAAGCAAAAACTTAGGCTCAATCGATACTAACCAATAATTGTTGAAGAAGAAAGGTGGGATGCCTACCGGGGCATCCCTAAGCTTAGATGCTTGAGACTTCTTGAAATATTATCTTGGGATGCCTTGGGATCCCCAAGCTTGAGATTTTGTGTCTCCTTAATTCTTCTCATATCACGGTTTTCCTAAATCTCAAAAGCTTCATCCACACAAAACTCAACAAGAACTCGTGAGATAAGTTAGTATAAACCAATCCAAAAACCTTATCATTCTCTACTATGGCAAATCACTAAAAAATTATTATTCAACATTACATACTAAATGCCTCTGCACATTTAATACTCCTATCCTCAAATAGAATGGTTAACAAGCAAACATATGCAAACAATGCAAACATAACAGCAATCTGCCAAAACAGTACAGTCTGCAAAGAATGCAAGAGTATCAATACTTCTTAAACTCAAAAGATTATAAAAATTTACCACACTGTAGAAAATTTATCAGATCTTATTTTGCAAAAAAGTTTCAACATTTTATCACATTCTGACTTTTCTAGAGAATTTTTGCAACATCGGTAAGCTTTCTGTTTTCAAACAGCAACAAGTAGACTTGTAAAATAAGCATAGTAAAGGCTATCAATGCGACTTTTATTAAAATAAAATATGCAAAACATTATTCTAAATAACAGAAAGCAAATCCTAACAAAATAAATTAATGCTCCAAGCAAAATACATATCACGTGACGAATAAAAACATAGCTCCAAGTGAGGTTACCGATAATGTTGGAGACGAAAGAGGGGATGCCTTCCGGGGCATCCCCAAGCTTAGTTGCTTGGATCTTCCTTGAATATTACCTTGGGGTGCCTTGGTAATCCCCAAGCTTAGGGTCTTGTCACTCCTTATTCTCTTCATATCGATATCTCACCCAAAACTTGAAAAACTTCAATCACACAAAGCTCAACGGAACTTCATGAGATAGGTTAGTATGATAAAGAGCAAACCATTTCACTTTTGGTACTGTCGAAGACAAGATTAATAATTGTTCTCAAACAATGCCTACTATAGCATATTATTTCCACAATTTATATTGAGGAATATAAGCCACAGAAACTAGAAAACAAGCTAACTATGCATTGAAAACAGAATCTGTCAAAAAAAGAACAGTATGTAGTAATCTGTACTCCAACCATACTTATGCTACTCCAAAAATTCTTAAAAAATAGGAAAACCTGGGAATTTTGTCTATTAATCTTATGTGAAAAGACTCGGCATTTTATCACGCTTCTGTTAAAAATGAGAATTATTTTCCTGAGCGCAAAAATTTCTGTTTTTCCGCAAGATCAAATCAACTATCACCGTAAGCCATCCCAAAGCTCTTACTTGGCACTTTATTGAAACAAAAGCAATAAAACATGATTACTACAGTAGCCTAATCATGTGAACACACAAAAACAGTATGTAAAAGTGTTGGGTTGTCTCCCAGCAAGTGCTTTTGTAGGATCGGAAGTATGTCTAGAGGGGGGGTGATTAGACTACTTGACCAAATAAAAATCTAGCCTTTTCCCAATTTTAGTTCTTAGCAGATTTTAGCAGCTTAGCACAAACAAGTAATCAACCTACACATACAATTCTAAGAGTATAGCAGCGGAATGTAAAACAATTGCATATGAAGGTAAAGCGATGAGTTTGAGGGAGCAAACGCAATGTTGACACGAAGATTTTTGGCGTCGTTTCGATAGGTGGTGCTATCGTACATCCACGTTGATGGAGACTTCAACCCACGAAGGGTAACGGTCGCGTGAGTCCACGGGGGGCTCCACCCATGAAGGGTCCATGAAGAAGCAACCTTGTCTATCCCACCATGGCCGTCGCCCACAAAGGACTTGCCTCACTAGGGTAGATCTTCACGAAGTAGGCGATCTCCTTGGTTCAACTCCACAATCTTGTCGGAGGCTCCCAAGTGACACCTAGCCAATCTAGGAGACACCACTCTCCAAGAAGTAACAAATGGTGTGTTGATGATGAACTCCTTGCTCTTGTGCTTCGAATGATAGTCTCCCCAACACTCAACTCTCTCTCATAGGATTGGATTTGGTAGAAAGAAGATTTGAGTGGAAAGCAACTTGGGGAAGGCTAGAGATCAAGATTTATGTGGTTGGAATGGAATATCTTGACCTCAACACAAGTGTAGGTGGTTCTCTGTCGGAAAATGTGTATTGGAAGTGTAGGCATATTCTGATGGCTCTCTCCTTGAATGAAGAGTGGGTGAAGGGGTATATATAGCCTCCACACAAAATCTAACCGTTACACACAAATCACCAAACTCGGTGGGACCGAATCATTAAACTCAGTGGGACCGATTTAGTTCAAAATGTGAACGTTAGGATTCTCGGTGGGACCGACATGTCAACTCGGTGGGACCGATGTCATTAGGGTTAGGGCATAACGTAATCTCGGTGAGACCGACTACACAAACTTGGTGAGACTGATTTTGGTAATAGCCAAACAGAGAGTTGGTCTGGCAAACTCGGTGGGACCAATTCGCTCTTTCGGTTGGACCGAAACATTACGAAAAGGAAACAGAGAGTTTGCATTGCAATCTCGGTGGGACCGATCGCTCATCTCGGTTAGACCGAAACGTTATGAAGGGAAACAGAGAGTTTGCAACCCCATCTCGGTAAGACCAAGATCCCTATCGATGAGACCGAATTGATTAGGGTTGCTGGCAGTGGCTATGTCAACTAAACTCGGTGGCTCCGGATGAGAAACTTTGGTGGGGCCGAGTTAGACTTTTTGGTTTAGGACATATGTGGAAGTGAGAAAGTAGTGGAGGGTTTTGGAGCATACCACTAAGCATTTTGAGCAAGATTCTTATTAAGCAACACCTCATCCCTTCTTAATAGTATTGGCTTTTCCTATAGACTCAATGTGATCTTGGATCACTAAAATAAAAAATGTATAGTCTTGTGCTTTGAGCTTGAGCCAATCCTTTGTCCTCAGCATTTTGAAGGGTCCACTTTCTAATCCATGCCATGCCAAACGTTGAGCTTTCCTGAAATATTTATCTTGGAATAGCATTAGCTCAATGAGCTATATGTTGTTAGGAATTACCAAAACCACCCAGGGATAGTTGCACTTTCAGCTTTTCTTTAATGCGTTTTAGCTAGGCATGATGATTTCATTGATGCTCGCATAAAAGATAAGAATTGAAATATAAAGAGAGCATCATGAATCATAAGTTACTCTCTCATAATAATTTTCAGTAGCATCATGAATAGATTCATCAATATAACCATCACATACAGCATTCTTTTCATGATCCAAAAGCATAGAAAATTTATTACTCTGCATATAAGCAATTTTATTCTCATTAATAATAGTGGGAGTATCATAGGAAACCTGAATACTATAAATTGTTCCCCTAGGGACAAATGACTTTTTTGTTGACAAAAACTATCAACTTTTATTACCTTGCAATTTATTTGTTGTTTTATTCTCACAAAGTACTTATAGTTTTATCCTTGCAAAATAGTTTCATACTTGTTTCGGGTAAAGCAAACCTCAAGTGTGCGTAGATTTGTATTGGTGGTCAATAGAACTTGAGGGAATATTTGTTCTACCTTTAGCTCCTCATTGGGTTCGACACTCTTATTTGTCGAAGAAGGCTACAAACGATCCCCTATACTTGTGGGTTATCAACCCCCAAGTAGGTCGGCTATGGCGGCCTCCTCTTCGGGTCATGTTCATCCAGCGGCAATGGCCTACTACTACCACGAGGTCGTGTTCATCCAACCCCAATGGGAACAGTTCATCCAATCCCAACCATGTACGTCTCGATCCATTCAGCCAACCCCCATGTTCACTGTTCATCAAGAGGCAGCAAGTTCGATCGGCTTCAGTTAGCAGAAGTAGTGAAGGACTCCCTCGGTCGGGTTCAGTTAACAGCCAGGGATCTATCGATCGCTCGGGTTCAGTAACGTAGCTAGTGCAATCGCTCGGTTGAGTAAGCGAACACCTCGCTTGGGTTTAGTTAGAGCCCAATGCCTCGCACAGGTGCACGTACGTGTACGAGAGAAACGCGCAATCTCTTCGTGTATCGCTCGGCCCCGACCACCCACCGTAACCGGGAACTCCCCGAATTTTTCCTCGCCCTCGCTTCTACCACGATTTTTTTCCGTCATGGATGGCCCAAAGAATGTCATGCAGGTGCATCTCCGGCCCGCCCAGGACGAAAAGCCCATTTTTCTGTCATGATTTTTTGTCATAGAAGTAGGAGCCCACCACATCTATGATTATACTGGGTTTTGTCACCATTATCGTCATAGAAGTGTCCTAAGAATGATAGAATTCGTTCGGCCCAAAATGTCACGGATGTGTCTTTCTTTGTAGTGAGAGCTAGCGGTCGGGGCACCGTACAATGGATGTGGCGTCACAGCTGGCTGCCAGACAGTCGGCGGCCCGTAGTTGGCGTTGTTGTTGGGCGTCGTGGACTGGTGGCAGGCCATGCCAGCGAATGGCGAAGGGCCACTGGGGCGCGGCCCGAGTATGCCGGCGCCCGGAGCATGTGGTTGCCACGGCATGGGTCAGGCATGCACCATGCCGGTCAATGGTGTCGGGGCCAGAGAAGTGACGGGGTGGCACACCTCCCTCTTCGAAGTTGGAGGACTGCCCTCCCCCCCCCCCGCCGCCGTTGTTGGACGAGCCGCCCCTGCCGGATTCGGAGCTCTTGCCCTTGCCCTTGTAGCCGCCGCCGCCGTCCCAGCCACCACGGAAGTTGCCACCACCACCACTCCCGCCACCATGGGTGTTGTTCGGCATGCGGGCAGCATGGAGAGCGGTGTCAGTGGCCTAACGGCTTTCCTCCAGCGGTAGAAATCCATGACAGCGGAGTAAGGTGGGGGCGGGAGTCTTCATGGTGAGGATAGGTATGGCGTATAGAAAGCGGGGATGTAGCCCTCGGATAATATTCAGTACCTGATCACAATTAGTGACAGGGGCGTCGAGATCGGCCATCGGCGCAATCCTTGAGCTTGGCGAAGAAGGAGATGATGGACATGAAGCCCTGCTCGAGACGGTGAAATTTGGTGGCGAGGATGACCACCTGGTGCTCGCTGTTCTCGAGGAAGAGGGTGTAGATCGCGGCCCAAACCTCGGCCACAGTCGCACCACGCTGATGGATGAGCCCGAAGTTGTCGGCGCTGACGCGGTTGTAGAGGCAGGACACGATTTGGGTCTCATCCTGCATCCAGCCCGGATCGGCACGATGCGGCGCGCCGGTGATGTGGTCGGTTACATCGCTCTTCTGAAACATCACCTCAAAGAGTGTACGCCAATGGGAGAACTTAGGAGGGTTGAGCGAGAGCACGATCGGGACGTGTTGATTGATGAACACGCTCGAGAGAGGAGAGGGGTTAGGCGGTGCTGGTGTAGTGGATGAGGAGGCGGTGTGGTCTGGGACGAACAAGGCGCCACCGCAGTTGAAGAGGGATGGGGTGAGGAGGGTGGGCGGCGTGCTGCTGGTGTGGTAGGGGCGCCGCCGACGCCATGGCCGAAGATGGGTGGTGGAGGAGGCGGGGGAGAAGGTGCGACCATGGCTAGGTGCGGTTAGGGATGGGGAAGAGAGAGCAGCGGAAGAGGTCTAGCGTCACGGGAGGAGACCGGCGTCTGATACCATGTGAACTGGTGGGATCGGGGAAGCAGTGCACCTTGGGTGCTGCTGTATTCTCTTGGGTATATATGGTGTTACAGTACAACAGAGAGAGCGCATAGAGTAGGGGAGCGACATGAAGTAGATCGTGGTGATCGTGCAGGTCATGGGAGAGCTATACAGAGGACTAGGGTCAGTTAACAGCAAACACTTATTTTGGGACACAGAGTACATGATAGTGTTTTGTTTTTCATGATTTATATTTGAAATGTAATCATAAGACTGCCTGATTGTCCAATAATATGCATATTCATAACTAACAATGATATGATCAAGCTCCATGCAACCTGGTATCTTGGAAATTTTTGTAATGTATAAAATGGATACACCATGTGCCACCGTACGAGACATTTAGGGCTAGTTTGGTTTGAGTCCTGGACACGAACGAAACATCTTCCAGGCTGCTCTCAGGCAGGCTCCAGGACAAGCAAACTTTTGTGTGGACTTCAACTAAACTAGCCCTTAGACCTATGGTGTGTAATTCTGCACATGAAAACATACCACCCACACATGCACCGGAGAGGAGCCCCTTGAAATCTGCGAGTACGAGAAAAACAAGTTACTTGGATGAAGATGTTTTTGATGAGACAAAATTCATTGCGGTGAGCATTCATTGCAACAAAAGCAATACGTAGGCATTTGGGTGATATCACCATATCCCTGTGTTTTTTCTTCTAAATCTGTTTCAGCCCTAGTTGTTGAAGGTGTAGAGGTCCAAGAAGAGGAAATATCCGATGCTCAATAGAGAAAACTAACGGCCGCGCAAGAGCCAGAACCCATGAGTCATGGAGTGGTTTGGCCGTTTCGTGACTATGAAATTCGTTGCGTATTTTGGGAGTCCGTGGGGCCCCGAGTGATTTCACAGGGTGCCCCACAGCTAACACCGAAGAAAAGCAAACCTACTCCGTACATAATTAGTGTGACTACGAAGCTAATTGGGTATACAACGGTAAACTACTGGGCGTTGTTTATCAGAGGTTTGACCAGCCATGGAGGGAGCGAAGAAAGAGCGCACGATGGTGATAAAATATCAAGCCATCTCGATTTCCGCTGTCCCCCAGAAATAATTCTAAAAACAAGGGATAGAATTGGCATCTTCCTGCCACTCTCTTCCCACCAGGCCAGCAGTGAGACCAAACCATGGCAGCACCAGTGGCCATGTGTCGCGCTCGATGGCCCTCACCACCATGTCCGCCGAGATGGCGTCGCAGGGCCCAGTGGCAGTGAGCAACAACGCCGTGGTTCTGAGGCGGTAGGACTCTGCCTCCATCGCCGGCGTGCTGACCACCGAGCTGATGGACGTCATCGGCCTACGATGCGCCGCCCCCGGAATGTACTACTCCTCCATTGGACCTTGGGGCGGCACCGGAGCACTCGGCGGGGGTGCGGCAGGGCCTTCCTTTGGTGCCTGCAGATAGCGGTGGACGGCGGGGGTGCGCGACCTGGCGTGGGGGGTGCGCAGCATGGCAGAAGTGAGATCGGGGGCGTGCCCAGCAGTGTCTTTTCTACGAACAGGGCACTCACGCTCGAGATGGCCCGTTCGCTTGCAGGTGTAGCAGATTCGAGGGTCGCGGCACTCGAAGAATTTATGCCGGGGGGCGAGGCATCGGTAGCAGCAGTTCCCAAATCTCCTCTTGAAGGCCTCTGCAGCTGCGGATGCCGGGCGTTCATGGTGAGATCCCGCCGAATCCTTTGGCCGCTGCCGCGGGCAATCTATCTGGCGCCTCGCCAGGCTCCTCTCACGCCTCGAGAGCACCCGCGTCCACTCGCGGCTCGCTGTGGCGGGGTCAGGCGGTACGGGCGGCGTGCAAATCTGATGCCCAGACGCAGGAGATCCCTCGCGTGCCTGACGAGCAGCGGTGCCCGGAGCGGGGCTGGCGTCCACCACCGCAGGATCCACAATAATGGAGTTCAGGCGCGGCCTGGCCGAATTGGCCACATCAGCCCAAGAGCGGCGGAGGAGCTCTGGCAGCTCGGACTGAGTGGTGTGCACCTGCCCGGGAAAGGAAAGGGAGGGGGGCGCACTTACTCGAGATGCAGCCTCCTCCGCCATGGCGGACAGAGCCACACACGGAAGGATTCTCCCGGAGACCAGGTCCACCCAGCCCTCGGGCGGACCGACGACTGCCTCCCGGAGAGCGATACAGGGCAGCACGCGCCCTGATGCACCATCAATGAGCTGCGGCAGCCCCAGGCCGGCGAGCGTAGGGGAGGCCGCCGCGGTAGCTGCGGTAGGTGGTGGAGCGAGTAACATCTCGCGAGCTTATCCAATGCGAGATTCTGAACCCTCTCTGCTGCAGAGATCATCCCTGGCGCGACATCGACGTGGCTCCTTGCTTTCCGGAGGATTTCATCCTCACCCTGAAGGAGCGTCGACAGTGCGACATGGTCTTCGAAGGGCGCTACGTGGAGGTGGCCGGCATCAAGTTCCAGCTCCGGCCCTGGTTCCCCCTCCGGGCGGCAGCCGGGTCTGGCGCTACTACTGCAGGGTGGCCATTGAGGGCCTGCCGCTGACGCATGGGACTGGGACAACGTGCAAGAGGTGATCGGCAAATGCTGCAAGCTCGACCTCATCGAGCGGCAATACCTGACCAAGGCCAATTGCTCCGCCCTCTTCGCGTGGCTCTGGACATGGGATGCGGACCTCATCCCGCGCGCCTCCGAGTTCAATGTCATCAACCGCGACGACGTGGTGCACTCAAGGGATTCACTGCCGGAGGGTGTGCCGGCGGAGCAGGGCAAAGAAGGGCCGCATTTTCCTGTCCTAATCCACCTGGACGTGGTCAAGGACTACACTCCCATCTCGCCTGCGGCAAGCCCGATGCGTGATGGGGATCAGGAATGGCCGCGTGTCTACCGCCACAAAGACTGGCACATGGGCACGAAGGATGGTGAGCGCAGAGCTCGTCCGGAGGCACCAACGCGTGCTCCCCCCTGTGCGTCGCCGCCCGGACGACGATAGAGACGACCGCGATAACGGCCAGGGAATGAGGCGCGGGAAGCGGAGCGGAGTGTAGTCTCGGTTCTGGCAGGGAGTCCGCGACCGTGCGCACTGCCGGGACACGTCTGCACGGGAGCCGGAGCCTCGACGGTACCGGAGGCGGGACGAGGGGACATCTGCGGCCCCCACGGACCGCGGGCAGAGCTCAAGTCCGGTGCTGGACGCGAGCCCAGCCGTCTCGGCGCCGGCGGCCATGGATGCACGAGACTCGAGGCGGGTTTTCATCACTCCGGCGCTCCATGTGGTCCAGGCAGCACCCGCTGCTGGGTCAAGGGGACAAGAGATGCAGGAAGACTCTGATCACGAAAGAAGCGATGCCCAGAGCGCGCTGGCTGTGGCTGTCGGGACTGCCGGCGGGCTGCAGCCCTCTGATCTGCCATCTGCGGAGCTTTGGGGGGACCGACACAACCCTCTAGGGGTGGCCTATCACATATATATATAATGAGGTGGTATACAACGTTACAATATACACATGTAAATACAGTCTAACACCCTTCTTCAATCTTAGCCACTTTCTAATGAATCTAGAAGGGTAAGATTGCGCCTGCAAGTCTTAAACTGTGGCAAAGGCAATGGCTTGGTGAAGATGTCAGCAAGTTGATCCTTGGAAGAAATAAACTTGAACTGTACTTGCTTCTGATAGACACGTTCACGCACAAAGTGATAGTCAACTTCAATGTGTTTCGTTCGGGCATGGAATACCGGATTTGCAGAAAGGTATGTAGCACCGATGTTATCACACCAAAGAACAGGAGGCTGTGATTGGGGTATACTTAACTCCTGAAGCAAGGACTGTACCCAGATGATCTCTGATGTGGCATTGGCCACAGCCTTATACTCAGCCTCAGTACTGCTACGCGAGACAGTAGCCTGTTTCCGAGCACTCCAGGCAATCAGGTTAGAGCCAAAGAAGACAGCATAACCCCCCGTGGATCACCTGTCATCCGGATTGCCAGCCCAGTCTGCATCAGAATATGCTGAAAGACAACCAGAGTCAGACGGCCGAATATGCAAACCATGAGCCACCGTGAAACGAATATAGCGCAAAATCCGCTTAACAGCAGACCAATGAGTGTCACGGGGTGACTGCAGATACTGGCAGACTCGGTTAACAACATAGGAAATGTCTGGTCGCGTGATCGTCAAGTACTGGAGCCCACCAACAATACTCCTGTACTCTGTCGCATCAGAAGAAGAAAGAAGCACACCATCAACAGCATTGAGCTTATCAGTGGTAGACATGGGTGTAGTCGTCGGTTTGCACTTAAGCATCCCAGCTCGCTGCAACAAATCCAGAGAGTACTTCTTCTGCGTCATAACAAGGCCAGCAGCACGAGAAGTAACCTCCACACCAAGAAAGTAATGAAGCTTCCCAAGGTCCTTGACCGCAAAATCAGCACCAAGTGAGCGAACAAGCGCAATAGCAGTCGACTGAGAGGAGCTGACCAAAATGATATCATCTACATAGACCAACAAGTACATAGTAACCTCAGGCCTTTGAAGAAGAAACAATGAGGAGTCAGCAGTTGATGATGCAAAACCATGAGCATGAAGAGCCATTGCAAGACGAGCATGCCAAGCACGAGGAGCCTGCTTCAGACCATAAATTGCCTTGGACAGACGACAGAGATGATCAGGGCGATCCGGATCAGAGAAACCCGGAGGCTGGCGCATGTAAACCTCCTCCGCCAAGACACCATGAAGAAAAGCATTTTGAACATCAAGCTGACGAAGAAACCAACCTCGAGTAACAGCCAGAGAGAGAAGAAGTCTGATGGTAGTAGGCTTGACCACTGGACTGAAGGTGTCTTCATAGTCAAGTCCAAAACGCTGTCGAAAACCACGAGCAACCAGACGAGCCTTATAGCGCTCAATGGACCCATCAGAATGCCTCTTCACTTTGAAAACCCATTTGGAATCAATGACATTTACCCGTGATTGTGGAGGAACAAGAGTCCATGTCTGATTGCGAAGAAGCGCTTGATACTCCTGCTCCATGGCCTCTCTCCAATGAGGAATGCGCATAGCAGCTTGATACGTGCGTGGCTCAGAGGATGGATCTGCGAGAGCAGCAGACATGCACGCCGCTAACCAAGCAACTGTGCCATCGTGACGTTGCTTAGGCTGAAAAATGCCACTCCGACTGCGCGTATGTGGACGTAGAGCAGCAGCAGGAGCCGGCGGAGGCGAAGGTGACGGAGACGTGACGGTCGCCGGAGATGCAGGAATCACCTCAGGCGAGCTCGGGACAGACGACTCCGGGCTGCATGGCGAAGACTGGCCCGACGACAGGGGCTCAGAGGCCATGGGCGAACCGAGAGTGGGCGAGGCCAGCTCCGGTGACACCGGCCCAGACGGCCTTGGCGAGGCGAGAGCAGGCGAGGCCGGCCCTGGTGAGAAGGGCCCAGACACCCTGGGCGAGGCAGGGGCGGGCGAGGCCAGGCCTGGTGATGACTGCCCCGACGCCCTGGGCGAGACGGGGACCGAGGAGGCCGGCCCAGTCGGCGGGGTTGCAGGGCGCGACGATGGCGAAGGCAGCCCAGAAGCCAGAGGCGACCGGGCCAGGACGTCGATCGGCCGTGCATGAGCACGGAAACCGAGGCCATGCAGGGGCGCCATGTGCTCCTCATGCACAACAGAAGGTGCCGAGGATGAAGGCGATGGCGACGAAGAGGAAGATGGCACTTCCAGAATCTCCAAACGAGCCCCACGACCAGTGCCTGCACCATGGTTAGGCAACAATAGAGGAGAATATGCAACATCATCAAATTGGTCAGAAGCAACAGAGGATGAATGCATGACAGGTGGCTCGGTAGTGGACACAGGGAGTTTGGCAAAGGGAAAAACATGCTCATCAAACACAACATCCCGAGAGATGTAGACACGATTAGTGGGCACATGAAGACATTTGTATCCTTTATGAAGAGAGCTATAACCAAGAAAAACACACTTCTTGGAACGAAACTCGAGCTTACGCTTGTTATATGGACGGAGATGGGGGCAGCAAGCACACCCAAACACCTTGAGAAAGGTGTAGTCCGGTTGTTCATTAAGGAGAACTTCAATGGGAGTCTTCATATTCAAAACACGAGTGGGAGTACGATTGATGAGAAAACATGCAGTGGTGAAAGCATCACTCCAAAAACGAAACGGAACAGATGCATGGGCCAAAAGAGTCAGACCAGCTTCAACAATGTGACGATGCTTACGTTCTACTGAACCATTCTGCTGATGTGTATGTGGACATGCTAAACGGTGAGTGATCCCAAGCGACTGAAAGAAGGAGTTGAGGTTGCGATACTCGCCACCCCAGTCCGACTGAACATGAACAATTTTGTGCTTGAGAAGGCGTTCAACATGTTTTTGGAACTGAACAAAAATGTCAAACACATCAGATTTACGTTTGATAAGATAAAGCCAGGTAAAGCGGCTGTAAGCATCAACAAAACTGATATAGTAATTATGACCACTAACAGAAGTCTGAGCAGGACCCCATACATCTGAAAACACAAGTTCTAAAGGATGTTTCACCTCACGACTGGACTCCGAAAAAGGAAGTTGATGACTCTTCCCCTGCTGACAAGCATCACACACTGCTACATCTTTATTACTAGACACACTAGGAAGCTCATGACGACGCAAAACATGCCGGACAATAGGTGTGGCCGGGTGACCAAGACGAGCATGCCACTGTGACGGAGATACCCGAACTCCACTGAAGACGCGAGCGACGCCAGGATGCTCCAGACGATAGAGACCTTGGCAGAGCCGCCCACTAAGAAGAATGTCCCTCGTGCCCCGATCCTTAATAAAAAGATCAAAAGGATGAAATTCACAAAGCACATTATTATCACGAGTGAGTTTAGGAACTGAAAGAAGATTACGTGTCACAGATGGAACTCGAAGAACATTGCGAAGTTGAAGACTCCTATTGGCATGTCTAGTGAGAAGTGATGCTTGACCAATATGAGAGATGTGCATACCTGCTCCATTGGCGGTGTGGATCTTGTCGGAGCCATGGTAGGGTTCACGAGTGTGAAGCTTCCCCATCTCACTGGTCAGGTGCTCTGTCGCCCCAGAGTCCATGTACCAGTG
Source organism: Triticum aestivum (assembly GCF_018294505.1). Classification (NCBI taxonomy): domain Eukaryota; kingdom Viridiplantae; phylum Streptophyta; class Magnoliopsida; order Poales; family Poaceae; genus Triticum; species Triticum aestivum. The sequence goes on from NC_057806.1 coordinate 58,944,517, forward strand.
GGGATCAATGGAGTAGGACTGAGTGTGTCCCTGTGGCTTCTGCGGCGGCGGACGATCAGCCATGGCGACCTGACGAGCAAAGTTGCGTGTATCCTTCCCGTCATTGCCGAGACCAAGAAAACCCCGCTGGAAGCGCTTGTGACACTTCGAGGCCCAGTGCCCATCGCGACCACAAAGCTGGCACACACGTGGACCGCCAGCCCCTGGTAGCGTCGCAGTAGGAGGGGGCCGAGGCGGGTGGTGGTGACTGCCCCGAAGGAGCCCTGGATGAAGCAGAGGAGCGACCACCCTTGGTGGCGGCGTTTGCCGAGAGGGCGCCGTTGCCCCTGGATCGGCGCGTCTCGACTCGTTGCTCAGTAAGCAGGAGGCGTGAAAAGACCTCGTGTGCTGGCATGGGCGTGGAGTTGCCCCTCTCATTGATGATCTCGACTAGGGCGTCATACTCCTCATCAAGACCATTGACAATAAACGAGTTGAACTCGGAGTCGGTGAGGGGCTGTCCAATGGAGGCCAGCGTGTCGGCGAGACTCTTGACTTTGTTGTAGAACTCAGTGGCGGTGGAGTCAAGCTTCTGACACTCCCCAAGTTGGCGACGGAGCCCAGATACACGAGCCTGCGACTGTGCCGCAAACGAGCGCTCAAGAATAGTCCATGCCTCGTGGGACGTCTTGGCGAAGACAACAAGCCCAGCAACGGCCGGAGAGAGCGACCCCTGGATGGAGGAGAGGTTCGCCTGATCCTGCCCTGTCCAGACACGGTGAGCCGGATTATAGACCGGACCGTGCACGCTGTCAACCAGCGCAGGAGGGCAAGGGAGAGAGCCGTCGACATAGCCAAGCAGATAGTGACTCCCAAGAAGCGGAAGAACCTGCGCGCGCCAGAAGATGTAATTGTCCGACGACAACTTGATGGTGATGAGATGGCCGAAGTGAAACGGCGGCGGCGGCTGCGATCCCATCGAGGAGACTGGCTGAGGTGAGACCACCGTGGAGACAGTCAGAGGGGCAGCCGGCGCGGTGACAGAGGGCGCGATGGCCGCGGTTGACGCCGCGAAGCCTGCCAGCGCGACGTCCTCCGCCACCAGCGGCGCAGTGGCCGAGGGCGCGACAGCCGCGGTTGACGGGGCGGCGGCGGTGTGGGCCACAAGCGCCTGCCCGGGCGAAGTAGCAGCCGGCGGGAGCGCGAAGAGGGAGCCGACGCTCCGTGTCCCGATCGGCGCCTGAAGGGAGGCGGCATCCAGCGGCCTCGAGAGAAGTGCCGCGAGGGAGGCCGGCAGAAAACCGGTGGCGGTGGAGCCGGACGCAGCGGCGGACGTCATAGCAGTCGGGCGACGGCGACGGCGGGCGCGGCGGCGGCGGCGGTGGCGGCGGCGGCGGCGGCGGTTTAGGGTTTTTAGGCGGAAGCGGACGTAACCTAGCGTGATACCATGTAAGACAATAGGCTTTGGGGGGAACCGACACAACCCTCTAGGGGTGGCCTATCACATATATATAATGAGGTGGTATACAACGTTACAATATACACATGTAAATACAATCTAACAAGGCAGCACCCGCTGCTGGGTCAAGGGGACAAGAGATGCAGGAAGACTCTGATCATGAAAGAAGCGATGCCCAGAGCGCGCTGGCTGTGGCTATCGGGACTGCCGGCGGGCTGCAGCCCTCTGATCTGCCATCTGCGGAGCTAGCTGCGAACGCCAGGGCACACACAAGCCTCCTTGAAGAAGAGCGGGAAGGGAGGGATCACGGTCTCAGTGGCATGCTGCCTCTATACTCGCCACCACGACAGTTCTCCCCCAACGCAGGAGGGGTCGGGGCCAGCAGCGCTGAAGCAATCGTCACGGCTGGGACGGCCTCTTTCTTCGACCAAGGCTGCAGCAGCTTTGAGCTGCCGCCTCTGCCGCATGCACTCAGCTGGCTTGCCCAGCCCCCCCCCCCCCCCCCCCCCCCAGTGCCAGAACCACAAGACTACTGGGAGATGCCCCAGAGCTGGGGTATGCCGAAAAGGCAGACACAACTGATGTTCGACACCACGCTGCCATGGCCCTCCTAGAGCACTTGGGAGCCGGACATCGCCATGGAGATGGGAGGGACCCCCTGGTGCTGCAACGGCGACGCAAACTCAGATGGGCTCTGCGCACACCCAGGCTCAATCCTCTCCCGAGAGACGCGTGAGACGGGCTTTGGCGGAGGCAAACCTGTCTGGACCCGGGCTCGTGGCGGCGATCGCCTCCAGGGTCTCAGAGCTCCACATGGACGAGCAGCGGGGTTTCATCAGTACAGTTGTGACGCTGCTGTCATCCTCGATCCTGGGCACCCCGCCACCACCAGCCCCTGCATCGCGGCCTCTCCGGCAGCGCCTGCTCGGTGTGGTGAAAGCACCCCGGCAAAGTGCTAGGCTGCTGCGTCTACGCTCCAACCTATCCTCCTCGAGACGCTCGCAGGCGGCGATCAGCGTCAAGCTCGGCTTCATTAAGCATGTGCAGGACTTCAACGATGACACCCTGCTAGAGTACCTGAACTTCTTCCGCAGCCCGATGCCGCCGGAAAACGTGGCCAAGCTGGCGGAGATTGCTGGTCTGTCCTCGCCTGCCCAGCTGCGTCTGCCGGACAACGAGCTACAAGCGATTCTCGAGGAGCTCTCGGCCAGGGCTCCGTAGAGCTTGCGCCTGCCTTGATTGCTGCAGTACCTCCTGTTTTCCATGATTAGCTATCCATCAAATCCATGTCACCCTAGTTCTGTGCGCTGTCTAGTAGCACGCCTATCTGCTAAGACTGCCGGTTGCCTATCTGCTAAGGCTCAATTTGTTTTCATGCTTGTTTTCATGTGGGATTATTTGTGCACCAATGAGTGAGAACCTTTCAATTATGAATTGGAATGTGCGTGGGCTTAATGATCGAGCAAGACGAGCGGCTGTTCGAGCGCTGCTTGATCGCGTATCTTGTTCGATCATATGCATTCAGGAATCAAAGCTTTCCAGCTTCTCAGATTCGGACCGAACAAAGATCGTTGGGCCCCGCTTCGACCAAAGCGTGTCCCTCAATGCTGCCGGCACCCGTGGAGGTATCCTACTGTGCTGGCGCTCGGATTGTTTCCGCGCCACCACCATGACGGTGCGGGATTTCAGTATCACGATCAGCTTTGCGCCCACAGGAGGGGGCCAACCTTGGAGCTTGACGACGGTTTACGGCCCCCATGATGATCAGAGGAAGCCGGCGTTCTTGGCCGAGCTGGCGACCATCCACAACGGCATGAGCAGACCCTGGGTCCTGATCGGTGATTTCAACTTGATAACCGACCCCCAGGACAAGAACAATAGCAGATTATCTCGTACATGGATGAGTCGATTCAGGCGCACATTGAATAGATCAAGTTTGCATGAAATTCCTTTAATGGGACGCCGTTTCACATGGAGCAATGAGCAGACTCCACCCACGCTGGTCCTGCTCGATAGGGCATTTTGCAATGTGGAATTGGAGCTCCTATTCCCTGGGGCGAAGCTGCTGCCGCAATCCTCTGCCATCTCCGACCATTGTCCCCTTATCCTTGTAAATGACATGATCACAAAAACCAACAGAAGGTTCAGATATGAAGCATACTGGCAACACATTGAGGGTTTCCACGAGGTGGTAAACCAATCTTGGGCTGCTTCTACAGGGAACGTGTGCCCAATCACTAGGCTAAATACGAAGCTCCATAGGCTAAGCAAGACCTTACGAGCTTGGAGCAAAACAATCGTGGGTGATGTTCAGAGGCAGCTTGGCATAACGAGTGAGCTCATACCCCAGTTGGACACACAACAAGATTTCAGACAGCTTGTCGAAACGTGATATCCTTGTATTTATTTCCGACTGATTCTCCTCTTATCTCTAGCCTTGTATAGATTGATCTCTAGAGATATTGTAGAGTTAGTTGGCTTGTCACGCAAGACACCTCTTGTATATAATGTAACCGACTCCGATGGAATACAATTGAGTTGCATCCTATAGTCTTCTACATGGTATCAGTTTTACCGTGATCCTATCGCTTCCGCAACCCGTCGCCGCCGCGCCTAGCCCTAGCCGCCGCCGCGCCAACTCCTCCTGCCGCCGCTGCCGCGCCTAGCCCTAGCCGCCGCCGCGCCAACCCCTCCTGCCGCCGCCGCGCCTAGCACTCGCCGCCGCCGCAGCCTCTACTCCCGCCGCACCCTCTCCTCCTGCCGCCACCTCTCCCTCCCAAAACCCTAATCGCCGCCACCGCTCCTCTGTACCTCCTGTAGCCGCCGCCGCTCTACCCCTCTCACCCAAAAACCCCAACCATCTCCATGGCCAAACCCTCTGCCTCCGACGCCGGCTCCTTCTCCGGCACCACGTTCGCCTTCGATCGCCTCAACGAGATCCACATCAAGGACCATGTTCCAGTCATCCTCGACCTCGACTCGCCGTCCTACAACGCATGGCGCACGTACTTTGCGCTATTGTTCCGCTCCTACCGTCTCATCGAGCACGTTGACGGGAGCGTCGACTACACCGACATGAAGGACGACGACGAGTGGCTCGCTGTGGACGCCTGCATCGTCAAGTGGCTTTTCCTCACCATATCTCCCGGCATCTTCAACATGGTGAACTCCCGCGATCCGTCGGCGTACACCATGTGGACACGGCTGTGCGATCTCTTCCTCGACAATCAACTCCAACGCCGCGTCTTCCTCCAAGGTGATTTTTTCACCATGCAGCAAAACGATCTTTCGATCGACGAGTACTGCACGCGGATGAAGGTTCTTGCAGACGAACTCCGCGATGTCGGCATGAACATCGACGACTCCGTCCTCCTCACCAACCTCCTTCGCGGCCTCCACCCCGACCTCGGCCAGTCCGCCGCCAACCTCTCCCTCCTCACGCCGACGTACGCCAAGGCGGTCACGTACCTTCGCATGGAGGAAAAGCGCCTTCGTCACGCGGCGCGGCAAGCTCCTCTCGCCGCCCTCCACGCCGGCACCACCAAGGGCATCCCCGCCCTCCCGCAGCCTCCTCGCGCCGCGGCTCCACCACCGCCCGCCGCCCCTGACCAGGGCCGCCAGAAGAGGCGGGGAGGTCGCGACGGCCGCGGCCGCAACGGCGGCACCCAGCCCCGCCAGGCGGCCCCGCCCGCTCCTGCTCAGGCCGCGGCGCCCCCGCCCTGGCTCACGGGGTACAACCCCTGGACGGGGGTGGTGCACGCCTACTCGATGCCTCTTCCGCGGGCACCCGCTCCGGTCTTCATCAGGCTCTCCTGGCCGCGCCCGGAGGTCCCGGACTCGGCGGTTCTTCGGCGTACACCGGGGCCATGGCTCCCGGTGCTGCTTCGTCATCCTCCTACGGCGCTGCACCGACCGGCTACACCTACGACCCGGCGCTCCTAGCCGCCCTCCACGCCGCCCCTTCCCCAAGCAACTACTCTGGCGGCGGGGACTGGTACATGGACACAGGCGCCGCTGCTCATATGGCGTCCAACCCCGGTATCCTCTCTCGTGTCTCCCCGTACCCTCTGTCTTCTCGCATCGTCGTCGGTGATGGATCCACTCTTCCCATCACCCACCACGGTGCATCTTCCCTCCCTCTCTCATCATCTTCCCTCCCTCTCCATAACGTACTTGTGTCTCCATCCTTAATCAAAAATTTATGTTCTGTCCGCACTCTTACTCGTGAACATCCTGTTACTGTTGAGTTTGACAAACATGGTTTTTCTGTCAAGGATGCCCACTCCCGGAAGGTTCTGCACCAATGTGACTCCCCCGGCGATCTTTACCCATGTGGCCAAACGACAAGCAGTGGTCCCGTCGCCCTCCACGCCGATGTGTCTCTCTGGCATGCTCGCCTTGGCCATCCCGGCGCCGACGCTCTTCATAAAATTTTGCAGACTTTTCCCTTTTCATGTAATAAATCGGCAACACACACTTGTCATGCCTGTCGCGTAGGAAAACACGTTCGTTTGCCGTTTTCAACTTCATCATCCATTGCTACTTTCCCTTTTGATGTTATTCATTGTGATGTGTGGACATCTCCCGTGCCTAGCAATTCGGGTTTATCATATTACCTTGTCATTTTGGATGATTTTTCTCACTTTACTTGGACCTTTCCGTTGCGCCGCAAATCCGACGTCGCTTCCTCTCTTCATGCCTTTTACGCCTATGTTGCCACCCACTTTCACCGCACCATTGCTCACCTCCAAACCGACAACGGAAAGGAATTTGATAACCTCGCCATTCGCACTCTTTTATCCTCTCATGGCACAATTTTTTGTCTCACATGTCCATACACATCTCAGCAAAATGGTCGTGCCGAACGTGTTCTCCGCACTCTTAACGAGAGTGTTCGCGCCTTGCTCTTCCATGCACACATGCCGGCGAGGTTTTGGCCCGATGCCCTTGCCACAGCTACCCTTCTCCTTAACATCCGGCCTTGCAAACCCCGGTGGAACTACACCCCTCATCACCTCTTATTTGGGTCACCTCCGTCATACGATGATCTTCATGTTTTCGGTTGCCTTTGTTATCCCAATATCACCGCCACGACACCGCACAAGCTTGCGCCTCGCTCTATCGCTTGTGTTTTTCTTGGCTACCAACCAAACACCAAAGGTTTCCGTTGCTACGACCTGGAGTCCCATCGTGTGATCGTGTCTCGGCACGTGTATTTTGATGAGGTTGTTTTTCCGTTTCAGCAGGCTGCATCGCGTCCCTCGCCACCTCTGGACGCCTCTCCTCGCAGGCCTCGTGGAGCCCTTGCGCTCCCACCGCCTCGCCGTTCGGGCGCGGCTGCGCCTTCGTCGCGTGCTGCCTCGCCGCCCTCGGCGTTCCCTCTGCCGACTCAGGAGGAGTCGGCCTCCCCGGCCACGCCGGGCCCCCGCCTCTTGGCTCTGGAGGAGTCCGTCCCCCCGGCCTCGTTGGGTCGTCGCCCCCCGACTCTGGTGGAGTCGGGCGCCACCCCAGCCGGACCATCAGGGGCCTCGTCGGCTCAGGCAGAGCCGGGCTCTTCGGGCTCCTCTACGCCCACATCGCCGACCGAGCGTGCGCACTCCGGCTCCCTGTCGGCTCTGGAGGAACCGACCCTCTCGGCCCCGTCGGCCGGGCCCTTGACACCCGTCACAGCGCCGTCTTCTTCTTCGTCATCTGAACCGGTCGCTGTGCTGCCTCGGCGTCGCGGTCCACGCCCGCCTCCTCCGCCACCTCACCATCATATGGTGACGCGTGCCAAGGCCGGTGTGCACCAGCCGAACCCGCGCTACCACAACCTCAGCGTCACGACCCTCTCTCCGGTTCCGCGATCGGTGCGTTCTGCGTTGAGTGATCCGCATTGGACCGCCGCTATGCGAGCTGAGTACGATGCTCTCGTCGCTAACCGGACCTGGACCCTTGTTCCTCGTCCTCCTGGAGCCAACATCATCTCGGGCAAGTGGGTTTTTCGTCACAAACTCCATCCGGATGGCTCACTGGATCGGTACAAGGCTCGCTGGGTTGTCCGAGGATTTGCACAACGTGCTAGCGTTGACTTCTCTGAGACTTTTTCTCCGGTCGTCAAACCCGCCACGATTCGTGTGGTGCTTCAGCTGGCTGCTTCTCGTCACTGGCCCGTCCATCAGCTCGACATCAACAATGCTTTTCTGTATGGCCATCTTCAGGAGCGAGTCCTCTGTTAGCAGCCGACTGGGTTCGTTGACCCTCAGCGGCCAGATGATGTTTGTCTGTTGTCCCGGTCCTTATATGGCCTCAAACAGGCTCCGCGCGCTTGGTACCAGCGCATCGCCGGATTCCTTGGTCTTCTTGGGTTTCGCAGCACTACATCTGACATATCCCTGTTCGTGCTGCATCGGGCTGATCATGTGGCTATGCTTCTGCTCTATGTTGATGATATTGTCATCACTGCCTCCCGCACGGATCTTCTTCGCGACATCATTGGTCGCCTCGGTTCTGAGTTTCGACTGAAGGATCTCGGCGCATTGCACTTCTTCCTCGGCATTAATGTGCGACGTGATGACACTGGGTTCTTTCTGCATCAGGGACAGTATGCTCTTGATCTTCTGGACCGTGCCGGCATGACTGACTGCAAACCAGCCGCCACACCTGCTGAGGCCAAGCCGAAGCTCTCAGCCTCCGCCGGCCAGCCTGCCACCGACGCTGCTCTTTATCGCAGTATTGTGGGCGCCCTTCAGTACCTCACGCTCACCAGACCAGACATTCAGTTCGCAGTCCAGCAAGTTTGCTTGCATATGCACTCGCCTCGTGATGTCCACTGGTCTTTGGTCAAGCGCATTCTTCGGTATATTCGTGGCACTCCGACCTACGGTCTTCGTCTCCCTGCATCCGCCTCGACTGAGCTCCTCGCTTATACTGACGCGGATTGGGCTGGCTGTCCAGACACTCGTCGCTCCACGTCTGGATATTGTGTCTTCTTCGGTGACTCCTTGGTCTCTTGGTCCTCTAAACGGCAGCCCACTGTTTCCCGTTCGAGTGCTGAGGCCGAGTACCGTGCTGTCGCCAATGTTGTTGCGGAGACTTGTTGGCTTCGTCATCTTCTTGGTGAGCTTCGGATTTCTCTTCCGAAGGCTACTGTGGTCTTCTGTGATAACGTATCGGCTACCTATCTCGCGGCTAATCCGGTGCAGCACAAGCGCACTAAACACATCGAGCTCGATGTTCACTTTGTCCGCGAGAAGGTTCAGTTGGGTCAGCTCCGTGTACTTCATGTACCGACCACCCAACAGTTTGCCGATATCATGACCAAGGGATTGCCTACCGCTGCATTCCAGGAGTTCCGTTCCAGTCTTTGCATCGCCGACGCCGACGCTTCGACTGCGGGGGGGGGGGGGGTGTTGAAACGTGATATCCTTGTATTTATTTCCGACTGATTCTCCTCTTATCTCTAGCCTTGTATAGATTGATCTCTAGAGATATTGTAGAGTTAGTTGGCTTGTCACGCAAGACACCTCTTGTATATAATGTAACCGACTCCGATGGAATACAATTGAGTTGCATCATATAGTCTTCTACACAGCTATCTCACGATGAGTGAACTAAGAGCCAAGCTAAAGTCCAGATTTTTGGGACTTGCTGTGTTATTAAAGATCAAGCTTAGGCAGCGAAGCCGGGTGCTTTGGCTAAAAGCGGGTGATGCCAACACGAAGTTTTTTCAGCGCAAGGCTAATGCACGTCACAAGCGCAACACAATTCATGTGCTACATGGACCGTCAGGCACGGTTACGGACGCGAAGGAGATGGCCTCGGCTGCGCATCAACACTTTCAGAGCATCCTGGGCGAGGGTCAACCGAGAACAAGAGCACTGAACTGGGACGAGCTAGAGCTTGAACACATGGATCTTTCCGACCTTGAGAGAGATTTCTCCCTGGAGGAAATAAAACAGGCGATTGACGACATGCCGGAGGACAAGGCTCCCGGGCCCGACGGCTTCTCAGGAGGGTTCTTTAAACACTGTTGGGAGACGATTAAGGAGGACCTGCTGCAGGCTATGAACCAGCTGCACCGCATGGATAGTAGGGGACTCAACAGAATTAACAAGGCCATCATCGTACTGATTCCCAAGAAACAGGGGGCGGACACACTTCAGGATTTCCGCCCGATTTCATTGTTGCACAGTTTGATAAAAATCTTTTCTAAGATCCTTGCGCGGCGCCTCGCTCCTAAACTGGGAGGATTAGTGGACCAATACCAGAGTGCCTTCATTAAAAAACGCAGTATACAGGAGAACTTCCTGTATGTACAGAGCACGATCCGTTTTCTGCATAAGACCAAGAAGCCGTCAATCCTGCTAAAACTCGACATTGCCAAGGCGTTTGACTCACTCTCCTGGGCGTACTTGATAGAGATGATGCAGTCTAGGGGCTTTGGCGCACGATGGTGCGAGTGGATGATTCTGAGGACTTCGACCTCGAGAGTGCTCATCAGCGGACATCAGTCAGAGAGCATGACTCATCGAAACGGCTTGCGGCAAGGCGATCCGTTATCACCATTTCTCTTCATCTTGGCCATGGACCCACTGCAAAGACTCTTGTCCATCGCAACGGAGCGCGACATGCTCTCGAAACTGCCGGGGCGAAGGCGCTTGATGCGCTGTTCGTTCTACGCCAATGCCGTCGCTCTATTCATGAACCCCACGGAGAGAGACGCTTCAATGATCAACTTGCTACTGCAATGCTTTGCGACGACAACGGGTCTTCACACAAACAAGAACAAAAGCGCAGCCCTGCCTATACAATGCGGAGCGATTCAGCTGGAACGAGTCCTGGCGCATCTTGGAATCCCGATTAAAAGCTTCCCCATCACATACCTCGGAATGCCGTTATCGCTACGGAATCTAACCAAAGTTGATCTTGATCCCCTGCTTCTGAAATTTGGCAGCAAAACAACGATGTGGAAGGGCAGACTAATGGCAAAGAGCGGCCGGTTGGTGCTTCTGAAATCGGGATTGACCGCGTTGGCCATCTATATGATGACAGTCCACAAACTACCGGCCTGGGTCTGGAAGCGTATGCTACAGATATGTCGCGCCTGGCTTTGGAGTGGTGAGACTGAATGCACGGGTGGCAAATGTAGGGTGGCTTGGAGCCTTATATGTCGCCCAAAAAAGTTTGGTGGCTTAGGAGTGCTGGACCTTCCGCGCTTCGGGACCGCTCTAAGACTGCGATGGCTATGGTCTGCGTGGCACTACCCGGCGCGGCCTTGGGTGAGTTTCAAACTTCCATGCGACGAGAAAGACCGCATGTTATTCGCCATGGCAACTGAGGTTACAGTGGGAGATGGTCAACGGGCCAACTTTTGGCATGATCGTTGACTGCTTGGACAATGCCCCAAAATCATTGCACCTGCTCTTTTCAAGATCTCAGCAAGAAAAAACAGAATGGTCCATGAGGCGCTGCAGGCAGAAACTTGGCTCTCGGACCTTTCTAGGGGACTGACCGACCAAATGCTACCGGAACTGTTGCGGCTGGCGGCGTTGCTTGATACAGTACAACTGCACGATGGACAGGACGACTCGATCGCCTGGCGTTTCACGGAGTCACATGAGTACACGGCGAGATCGGCCTATCTTCTGCAGTTCGAGGGCTCGGTTCCCACGGAGAATTACAATCTAATTTGGAGGGCGTGGGCGCCTGAGAAATGTCGGTTCTTCATCTGGACTGCGGCGCTTGGGAGGATCCTAACTGCCGATGTCTTGCTGCGCCGCGGATGAGAGAACAACTATTTCTGTACACTATGCGAGCGAAACCTGGAAACAACGGCACATTTGTTCTGGGACTGCCCATGGTCCAAACAAGTTTGGGGCAAGATCGCACACCTAACCAACATGCCGGCGCTCCAGCCACAATCCTGGAACAATCAGACAAGCATCATCGGATGGATGGCACACTGTCACAACCAAGCCGCTAAGGAGAAGAAGAAAGGAACACTGTCCTTGCTACATCTTGTCCCATGGGAGTTGTGGAAGAAAAGCAACAGGAGGACCTTCCAACAGGAAGCTCTATGCTTAGACTCTTTCGTTACTAGATTAAAAGAGGAGATCACACTCTGGAATCTCGCGGGAGCAGGGATTCCTTTCGATCCTGGCTAAATCTGTAGGCAGTGTGGTGTTCTTTTTTTTTATGTTTCTCTTTCCTTTCGCTTGTGCCCGCCCGCTCTTGTTTTGGTGCTACTATCTGTAGCCCACCCCCTGTCCATTTGGTAGATTCTACCAACATTCAAAAAAAAAAACAGTGGCCATGTGCGGCCATCAAGACGACCCAACTGTGCTCAGCAGCGGAATCTCTTTCTCAGATCGTGGCCGATCGAGCGATTAATTAGATGGGCAGAGAGAAAAGTATTAGCAGTGGTTAGGCCCTGATTAAGCGCATAAAGTATGCCGCCACGTGATGTGCCGGGGGGTTGGACCTGTACTAGCTCTCTGCCGCTGCTAGTAATGAGTACGTGCTACGTAGTACTCCCTCCGTTTCAAATTACTCGTCGCAGAAATGGATGTACATAGAACTAAAATACATCTAGATATATCTTTATCTATGACAAGTAATTCGGAACAGAGGAAGTAGCTTATTATTCACTCTGGCTCGATCAGCCTGCTGCTACGTACGTACACGTACTGGATCTGTGCGTGCCCGGGATGCAAGTGCAAGTGCAGTGCATCGCCATGGCCCTGGCTGTCCATGTGGTGGCTTGGCACTAGCTAAGGTTAGGTTAGATTTCGTTTTGGGGTGTTTCCATCCGGAGCACGCCGTGCTGGAGCGGGAGGGGCTCCAAGCTCGCTTCGGTTTCATCGCCGTGGCCCATGGGGCGTGCATCCGGCTGCCGTGCCGCGTCCTTGTCGCCTCCCACGCAACGGCCGGCCGGCCGGATGGACTCACTCGGCCCTTGCATGCGCGAGCCTCCGTCGCTAGCAATCATTTGCCGGGTGCCCTACACATATACGCGATATCCCCGTTTCCACATATATCTGACAAAAAATGATGGGGTGCAGCTTATGTGAGGAGAGCGTGTTTCAGACGGGACGGCTTGTTGTCAGCTACTGCTGCGATCCCCGCCAAAAAACAAAAAGATACCGCTAGTACGAAAATTGGAGAGGTCTACCAGTTACGTCCCACCCCAATCCAACGCGCCTCATCAAACCTTTCTGTACAAACGGTCCAAACAATTTTAGTCTCTCCAACATGGCCGGTTAAACTAAATTAAAGGGACGAACCAATCTATAATTGGACGGTTAGGAGGATAGTGATATCCCAACTCATCAAAGTTCAAATCCTAAACTTAATATTGGTGCTTGCATTTTTTCTGAATTTATTTCAGGATTTCCGACGATGCACGATTGGCGAGAGAAGATATTCCCGTCGACTACGAGACGCTTATGATGACTTCGTCAATCTCAATATGATATGCCGGATACAGCTGGATGTAGGATTTGCTAGTTTTGGATGAGATATTATGTTTTCCCCTGTATCCCCAACACCTGATTGCATAACCAGAAAGTTTCGGGAGTTTATAAGTGGGAATTCAAGTAGCTCCTAGGATATCTTTCCGACAGATGCATGATATGAGATTGAGGTTCGACATCTAGTGGTCCGCCTATCCACGGTTGGTCTTACAGTGGTCTCGTTGTGTCTTAAAGAGTCCTTGGCTATGCTGACTCGAGGACGCTTCGTATGTCATGTGCACTGCCTTGTACATAATGGTATTGTACGATCGAGCCCGTGTGGGCCCCACCACGAAAACTTCGGACGAAATCTCTATCATATGTTTGTTCCGGCTTTTTCTGCAAGCCAATCCTCTGTTTTTGTTTTGAGTTGTGGTATTCAAGTTGCTTCAATGTCAAGTGTTGATTTCATACCTTTCTAAGTGGTGTTCTCACATTTCTATGTGAATACCAATGTTTCATGATAATCGAGATTGTCATGTAAATCCTTTTCAACCGGCGTGTTTCTCTTCAAGATGATCCTATCATTTTTCCAACATTCGCAAGATCACCTCTCGGTTTTTCCCAATGTTGTTCGTTTCATCTGTTCCCAAGTTGCTTTTGTTTTCCCGCCCACCCAACCCTTTTCCTTCAAGGACTCGGAGGTCTTAATCAAGTATCATTTTATTGATGTGAAGTATCTTCATCCTTTTCAATCAATGTTCTTACCCGGTGGTTCTCGTGAAGATGCTCTACAAGTTCATCATTCTTCGTTCTCTTTCTTCTCCGGTGGATTAAATTCAAGCTTTGTCGATCATATCATGTCCTCGTTTCAAATGTTTTGCCATGCCGGTGCACCTCTTTATCATTGACCTCTCACTATTCATTTGTTCTGGAGTGCTGAAGATATCTCAGAAGATTCGTGTTTTCACTACTAATCCGTTCAAGCTCTTTCCAGGATGTTATCTCATACAAGCTATTTAACTCAACCGGTGCAATCTTCCTTTTCAAGCAATCATTTCAACGGTGTTTCTCTTGAGTGGGCCCTAACCCATAGGTCTTTTCCCAGGATCTTACCTAACTCTTCTTATTTTCCCGGAGATTCTCAAATTCTTCTCAAAGTTGACGTAAGAATGAATTATCATCAGTCAAATGTCTTTCACCAAGATCTTTCAAATTCTTTCATCGTTGGTTCAACCTTTCTAATTTTCATCCCGGAGTGTCTCAACAACTCATGGTGGTGTTCCTTATCGTCATTCTCAACATTTGAAGACCGAAGAAGAGTTTTTCCTCCAAATCTTACCCGTTCTCTCAAGACTCGTGGTTCAAGCTTGATGTCATCCTCTCATAATTGTTTTGATTATGAGAATTCTTTTCACCCATCCGGAGGAATTCAGGAGTCTTTTCAGTTTGATTCTCCGAAGGCCATCATTTCGGGTTTATTCATTCTCAGCTTTCAGCTATCGTTCTCCAGATCTTACCGGTACTCGACCAAATATCCTCTAATCAGTTCATGATCTCTTCGTTTACTTGTATCAAAATCCCCTAAAGTATCTCCATTCGTCTTCCAATTCTTCCCGGTGAATTATGCTTTTGCTACGTTCTTTTTCAATTCTTGCGGTGGTTCATTCAAGAGTTCCCTTCCTTGGTTATCATATCAATTCATACGTTCTTTACAATCCTACCGGTGGTCCATTAAGTTTGCGCTATATCTCTCATAATCTTTTTCAATAGGAATAAGTAGTATGCCAAATCCATTGCTTGTCATCAATTTAATTTGATGAAGGATCAACATACAATAAGTCATATTCTTATTTCCTCGAGGTGATTCAATTATTTTCTTCCGGAGATTGTTCATTTTCAGAGTTCCAAGCTCTGTCAATTATCTCATCGCGAAGCTCCATCTAAATCATTGCAAGGCTTCAACTTGTTCTTTCAACTTTTTTTCCATCATCCTTCTATTACCGGAGTTCTACATGGAGGCTCAACATGGTGGCTCATCAAGGATCCCTTTCATTTTTCATTCGTTCTTCAAGATTTCTCTCGAAGTTATGATCCGCCAAGCTATACTCTCAAATAAACATGGTGCTCAACACATGTTTTGTTTTAAGGAGTTCAAGCATTCTTCATCTGGCATTCCATAATGCAATTCATTCTACCTTATCTTTGAGATGGCATTATGTCATCCTTGACAGTTTCCTTCATGTTTCATGGGTGATAATTTATCAGGAATGAGATATTTAAACCCATCAATTTCTTTGAGCATGAGCTCTTCTCAATCCATCAATCTCTTCATTGGAGTTATATTGGGTTATATTTCTCCTAAAGCCTTCCCTAAGGATTCTTGCTATTTATGGTGCTTATAAATGACCCAATTTCTTCATTTATCCTACCGATGAGATAAGTTTCTCATCTCCTTGTTCATACCAATCCAATCTATTGTTTTTTTCCATTAGTGGCAGAATTTCACCTCAAGATTTCGAGATGTTTTCCATAAGCCCACTACAAGCTTACTCTTTTCGTTGTTGATAATCCAACAACTCCATTCCAGCATTTGATGTAAGCGTGCTCTCTCAAGATATTGTTTCCCTCCGTTCATTCCATTCCATTCTTTCATTTCTTCCGGAGGCATAGTGATGTTGCTCCATTCTCTCATGATCATCTCGAGTTGTGAGGATCATGTTCTTTTCATGCTTATCCATTTACCCGGAGTGTTGCGCCCTCTGCTCAAGTTCTTTTAATCTTATCAAGTCTTGCATCTCTTTTCAACTGGAGTGTTGTTTGAATCTGTTCGTCCCTGTTCCTCTTTTCTGACGGAGACTGTCAACTTCGTTCATCTCCGTTGTAATCTTTTCTCGAAATTGTTTAACATCTCAAGGTTCTTTGGTTTCACTCATTGGTCAAAGAAGCAACTTAGTTTTACCTGTTCTCTTCCTCTTCCGTTTTCCCTCCGGTGCCATTCTAGTTCTCGGGACGAGATCCTCTTGTAGTGGTGGAGTGTTGTGACGCCCCAAGACCGGAGCTTCAGGTGCCTTCCATGATTTTCGGGTTTCGTCGTGTGATTTGTTTGGTTCGTTGCATTCATCTTTGCATCATGTGCATTGCATCATGTCATCATGCAACCCGTTTTAAAAAAACTCAACCAAATAAACCGTATGGATCTTTGATCCATTTAAATCGAAGGAATTCACATGGTGAGTTCTCTTTATAACATACCCTCCCGATATTTAGGGAGCTATATTAAACCATTCCATTGGCTTGGAATCACCCACAAACACATATGCACCGTTCTTCAAATTTCCTTTTATCCTTCTCAACTTCCCCTTCTTCCTTTGGGGCCTTTTAGTAAAATTGAGTGGCAATTTTACTTTACCCATAAATGTTCCAAATCTGCCCATAAATCACATATATTGTGTAGGGTCACCTCCTATAATTACAACCCATTCGGAGTTCATTTGAATGGGTTTCGAAATTCGAACTTGCCGAGTTAAATCCAACGCGTGTGGATTTTACTTCCTCCAAAAATCATCAGGCCATTTTTGTCAAATTCCTCATATTTTTTATGAGTCCGGAAAAATTGACCTCCTGCCCAAATTCTTTCCCTAACACCTCTCTTTCTTTTATTCTCTCTAATTCTTTTTTTTGCTAAAAAACTCAAGTGGGAGAAGAGGAAGCCCAGCGAGGCCGGCCCATTCTTTTCCTCTTAGCCCACCAGGCCGGCCCTCCTCCTCCTGTAACCTAGCGCCAGGAGACTCCCATCCCCTCATCCTCTCCCCTCGCGCCGCCAGAGGCCAGACCCAACGCCCCATCTCCCTCGCTCTTCTCTCCCTTGATCCCCTCCATCTTCCTGTCGCCGCCTCGCTTCGCTAGGGAGAGGAGCTCCCCAATGCATCATCCCCTTCTCCGGCCTCCCAGTTGTCGTTTCCCTGCTTCCTCCAGGCGCCGCTCGCAGCTACCACCATGGAGCCGAGCTCGGAGCTCCGCTGCTTCCTCGGCTCTGCACTGTCCTCCACTACCTCCCCGCCACGGTCCCTCACAGGCTCCTCCTCGTCGCCTTTGCCTCGTCGCTGGACCCTGCTCCGGCGCCGCGCCGCTGCAGCCAGGAGCTGCTGCACCCTCTCGACGCGCCCCTGGCCCTGCTCCACCTCACTGCCTTGCCTCGTCGCTGGCCCCTGCTCCATCTCGTTGCCTCGCATCCGGAGAACCAGGCCACGGCCGCACCATGGCCGCCTCCCTCCTTTGCACCTGGCCTCGGCTGGAGTCGCCCCTGTCAGCAACCAGCACGACCACGAGGCTTCCCTCTCCTTCCCCTGCACAGGAGCTCGCAGCTACCACCATCGCCTCCTTGTTGTTGGCATCTTGAGGCCCCTTGTGTTGTTTTGTGTTGGACGTCAAGGCCACCAAGTTCGACTATGGGGATTCGCCAAGTACCATTCAGATGCACCAAGTTCGACTACATGGACCGCCAAGTTCCTCCACCGATGACTCGAACGGCTACAAAACGTGAACCACTATCGTCGACCCCGCAAAGACCCCGTGGACGTCAAGTTCCGTGTCGTTGACCCCGAACCTCTACGAAAACGTGTACGACTACTTCCGTGGACAAAGACCCGTGTACAATTACCGTCGCCCCCGGAAACCTTGGATTCATCAAGTACCTCTCCGAAAACGAACGGAACCACTACTTCCCTCAAAGACCCGTGAATGACTACCGCCGCCTCTGGAAACCTCGGATGCGTCAATTACCTCTTTAAAAACGAACATGTACCACTACCGTCGAAGACCGATAGAACCACTACTTCGACTACCGTCGCGGAACGACTTCTTCCTCTACTTCCCTCGTTGAACCCGAACCGTCCCGAACGCATGCTTCGAAGGTATAACCGCCGAGAACGACCGCCCGTGCACGAATGCATATGTTGTATGAAATGCTCGCGTTTGCACCGTGCCCGACGTGTTTCTTGCATGTTCCCCATTGCCTTGCCGTCGACATGTGGGAACCCGGTATCCGGGAGCACCCCATCTTCTTGCATGACACACTCACACCCACTTCCTTTTGCACCGGTATCTCCGTGAGCTATCGGAACCGGAATGTTGTCGTGGCACCATTTTTGTTGTCATTGTCG
This sequence comes from Triticum aestivum, assembly GCF_018294505.1. NCBI lineage: Eukaryota > Viridiplantae > Streptophyta > Magnoliopsida > Poales > Poaceae > Triticum > Triticum aestivum. The sequence continues at coordinate 58,962,552 of NC_057806.1, forward strand.
TGGCACCCCTTTCGTTTCCGCCATGATGACAAATGCTTCATTTCATGCTCTTGTCAACTTTTCCAAATTTCATAGACTTGAACATGGCATCCACATCATGTTAACAACATCAAGAATGGTTTAAATTGTTGTTTGCATTAATTTGCTAAATGCATATGGGGATTTACAGGATTTGTTGTTTGTTATATCCGGCCCCATTTAAATTGTTTAGATAGTATAGTTTTGTTATGCTTCACCTCTTGCCATGTTAACAAACATTTAATATTGTTGGGTACATAAACGAGAGAGAACTAAATAATTGATGTGGTGTTCCGTCAATATGCAACTCGTTGCATATTGAGCTCCACTTAACTTGTAGTTTTGTTTGTGCCCTTTGCCATGCCATGCATATTTAAACCGGACATGCATCATGCTTGGTTGTGCATCATGCCATGTTTATGTGATGGTTGTTTACTCTGTTGCTTGCTTCTTTCCGGGTTGCTTCCCTCGTTAGCTTCGGTTCCGTTCCGAAGTTGTGAGGATCTGTTTGACTCCGTCCTTGTGTCTTCTTCATGGACTCGTTCTTCTTCCTTGCGGGTTCTCAGGCAAGATGACCATACCCTTGAAATCACTTCTATCTTTGCTTGCTAGTTTCTCACTCTTTTGCTATGCCGCAATACCTACCACTTGCTATATCATGCCTTCCATATTGCCATGTCAAGCCTCTAACCTACCTTGTCCTAGCAAACCGTTGTTTGGCTATGTTACCGCTTTGCTCAGCCCCTCTTATAGCGTTGCTAGTTGCAGGTGAAGATGAAGTTTGTTCCATGTTGGAACATGGATATCGTTTGGGATGTCATTATTATTATATCTTGTTTACATTAATGCATCTATACACTTGGTAAAGGGTGGAAAGCTCGGCCTTACGCCTGGTCTTTTGTTCCACTCTTGCCGCCCTAGTTTCCGTCATACCGGTGTTATGTTCCTTGATTTTGCGTTCCTTACGCGGTTGGGTTATAATGGGAACCCCTTGATGGTTCGCCTTGAATAAAACTCCTCCAGCAAGGCCCAACCTTGGTTTTACCACTTGCCACCTAAGCCTTTTTCCCTTGGGTTCTGTAGATTCAAGGGTCATCTTTATTTTTAAACCCCCGGGCCAGTGCTCCTCTGAGTGTTGGTCCAACCTGCCAGCAGCCGGTGACCACCAGGGGCAACTCTGGGTTGGCCTACCGCAATCTTGGACAATCCGGTGTGCCCTGAGAACGAGATATGTGCAGCTCCTATCGGGATTTGTCGGCACATTCGGGCCGCTTTGCTGGTCTTGTTTTACCATTGTCGAAATGTCTTGTAACCGGGATTCCGAGTCTGATCGGGTCTTCCTGGGAGAAGGAATATCCTTCGTTGACCGTGAGAGCTTGTGATGGGCTAAGTTGGGACACCCCTGCAGGGTTTTGAACTTTAGAAAGCCATGCCCGCGGTTATGGGCAGATGGGAATTTGTTAATATCCGGTTGTAGAGAACTTGACACTTAACTGAATTGAAAGGCATCAACCGCGTGTGTAGCCGTGATGGTCTCTTTCCAGCGGAGTCCGGGAAGTGAACACGGTTTCGTGTTATGCTTGAACGTAAGTAGTTTCAGGATCACTTCTTGATAATTTTAGCCTCTCGACCGTGTTTTGCTTCTCTTCTCGCTCTCATTTGCGTAAGTTAGCCACCATATATGCTAGTGCTTGCTGCAGCTCTACCTCACTACCTTTTCCTACCCATAAGCTTAAATAGTCTTGATCGCGAGGGTGTGAGATTGCTGAGTCCCCGTGACTCGCAGATTACTTCTAACAGTTGCAGGTGCCGATGATAATCGTGCAGGTGATGCAACCAAGCTCAAGGAGGAGCTCGATGAAGATCGTGTTCATTGTGTTGTTTCGTTTCTAGTTGATCAGTAGTGGAGCCCAGTCGGGGCGATCGGGGATCTAGCATTTGGGGTAGTCTTTCTTTATTTGGTTCCGTTGTCGGACCTTGATTGTATTCTGGATGATGTAATGCTATATTTATGTATTGTGTGAAGTGGCGATTGTAAGCCAAGTCTTTATCTCTTTCTTATTCAGTACATGGGATGTGTAAAGATTACCCCTCTTGCGACATGCCTACTATGCGGTTATGCCTCTAAGTTGTGCTCCGACACGTGGGAGATATAGCCGCATCGTGGGTGTTACAATATAGCCCACATGAATCATGGGAATAACAATATGAGGCCTTTGACGAGTAAAGGAGAAATGCAATATTTGGCGGTGCTGGTAGGAGGGTGGCGATGGTGCTGTGGAATAAGGTGGCAGGAGTTCCTTCCCCTTCTCGGTTTGGCCATGTATGGCTGAGCCGGCAAGCTTCCATCTTTCTGAGCTTCCGAATCCGTTGATCTGGTGGTATCTGGTTCTCCATGGCGGCCCTCGCGATGGAGGCGTTGGCCAGCGGTGTGGAGTTTTGGTCCCTCGATTCCATCTTCGTCGCAGAAATGTGGTTCTTGGCCTTGCTGTGGGGATGCTGGGAGTGGTGTGGCATGCTGCTGGTGGTTTCCACCGGTGGTTTTTGCCGCATGTACAGGAGATTCCTGTGGATTTCATCAGAGTTACGCTTTCGTCAGTGTGATCAACCGATGATCGGCCTTCCTCTCTACCCGTCGTGCTGGTCCTTTGGGGTCGAGGTTGAAGACTTCCCGTCCATGTTCATTTTGGCTGCAAATAACCAAGGTCACGCCGGCTCTAGAGGGAGCGACGACAGCGGTAGCGGCGGCGCTCCGACAACCGGCGGTGATTGGAGGGGTGGGTTGATTCCCCGAGGATAATGTATAATTTCTTTGTTTGGGGAGCGGTAGCGGCGGCGCTCCGACAGCCGGCGGTGATTGGACGGGTGGGTTGATTCCTCGAGGACAATGTATAATTTCTTTGTTTGGGGTGATTTGTACCACTGTTCGCATTAAGTATAGCTTTGTGGGCCTTCCCAAAAAAAACTAAATTAGAGGGTCGAACCAACCTGTGTTTGGATGGTTCGAAAGACAGTGGTATCCTCAGCTTTCAGAGTTCAAGTCCTAGACTTGACATTGATGCTCGCATTATTTCTGGATTTATTTGAGGATTTCGGCGATGTTCATCCAATGGGAGCAGACGTTCCCGTCGACTGCAGGGCACCTTTGGTGACTTCGTAAAATCTCAAGATGCTATGCCGGCTTGGTCTCTCGGAGGTGCTCATATGGGTAGGATGTGTGTGTATGCTTGTGCATGTGAGTGACTTCGATTGTACCGTGTCTAAATCAAAGGGAGGGAGACTGGCCCCATGCCGCCTCGCCCTGGCAACCCGGGGGCGGCTAAACTAATCAAGCACCGCCTCCCCCTATACATCCCTCCACCGCACCGTTGGTGGAGGACGCCGATGACAAAGGCCGCGTGGCTGACTGTGGCGGCGGGTCATTCTACGCGACACTCCGGTGGCCTCTTCTGCTCTACATGTTTCCCCTCCCCCTCCTTGTGCCGTCCTCATTGGTGTCCATGGATCTTGCCCTCCGGCGATGGGGTGATGGCGGTCTCTGTCGTGGATACGTGGCTAGTGCGGCCGCAGGCCGTTCCCAATGAGACGATGTTGCCCGGCTCTATCTACTCTGGTAGCGTTGTTGCTAATGCCAACGACAGGATGGTGTCCCAAGGCCCTGGTTAATGTGGGCAGGCGGGCAGCAGCACTTTGGTTCTTTGCCACTAATCAGATCTTCCTCTCTTGCTCCAAATCTAACCATGTCGGCCTCTAGCCCGATGAGCGTTGACAGGGCTCTCTCCAGTGAGGTGACAGTATGCGATGGTGTGCTTCATCATTGTTGTTAGTCTGTGTTGCCATTCCAGACTATGGTGGCGTCCTCGATATGGATTATGGTTGCCATCAAAAGCTCTTCATGAGCGTTCCTCCCTGCAGATCTAGTGGGTGCCTTAGCCAAATGCAATATATTGACAATGGCTTGACGCAAAGGCTTTGGTTGTGCAACAATGGTGGACTGTTTTTTAGCCCATCACATGTTGCTGCTAGGCGCGGAAAAGTGCTGGCAACAACACATGATTGACTTTTATTTGGTGGTGCTATTTGAGTACCCAGTATCGAGCTCGGGGGTGAAAACCTTGGTCAAACGCAAGTTGGTTATACCTAGTGATGGCGATATTTTTGCACCGCTACCTTGTTGAAGGCATTGCTTGGATTTGCTCAGGCTAGTTCTTTAGTGTGAAACCTAGAATCTGGCGTCTGTTGGTTGGATCCAGTGATAGAGATATTTGAACGCCAATCCTTCCTAAAGGCGTTGCTTTTGAATAATCTCATTATCCTTGTGGTGTCAAAAGATGGCCGATGCGGATATGGTCCTTTTGTAGTTTGTTGATAGCATATTTGATCACTCCAGTTTTTTTTCTTTTTCTTCCTGGCTTAGGCATAACTTTGGTTTTATATGACTTCGCTATTTGTTGAGGGTTTTTTTTGTTTGTGTGTGTGCTCATTATGTTTTTATCCACTTGATGCTTCATTTTGAGTCAATAAAATCGACCCTATGGCAAAAAAAAATCGGAGGGGAGTCCGGACGTTAGCCATATCAAACTCCAACGGCTTGGATCCATCAAAAACTCTGCTCAACGTATGTGCTTTTTCACAATCCGTTCCACTTTTGTCGAGCCTAGGCCCATCCTCTTTGCCCCGAACCTCGTCGCCACACTGGAGGTCCTCTTGTGAGGGAAACTCCGGTGTGGGTTGTACTGTGATACATCCCCCGAGCAAGATTTGAGTGGCTGTTGGATACAGCTCCTACGGGGGCCGGGGCGATACGACAAACGATGCAGCCCCCGAACCTATCTCATAGAAGGATCTCTCCGACTCCACTCAAGCCGTAACACGACGCGGTCAATACAAGATGCTTTGTAGTACCATGTAGCATGGATAGAAAGTTTGATTTGATAGGGCACTAAGGTGTATTTATAACACCATCACATCAATTCTTTATATGACAAGCCAGAGGGTAGTAAAAAAGCTTCTATTTCTTTGTTTGATAATTTGTTCGTGAAACAAATCTAATGTGTTGAATGTAAAAGACAAGAGAAAAATTGGCCCTGTGTTGCGCTGCTGCCCAACTGGCTTCTCATGCTCTGGTTTCTGCCATCGGCCTCCAAGCCTTGTGCCCCTCCTTCATGCTAGTTGGAGAATGAGGGGTATGTTTGTGGCTCTTGAGCCGCCATAGTTGGGCTGTTGTTCTTCGGCTTCTTGAAGTGCTTGGAGGAGACTTTTGTACATTCTTGTTCATCTTTTGGGAGGTCGGCCTCTGCCTGCTCCAGGTGGGCGACCTCCGCTGCGTGTGCGTTCTTGGTGTCGCTGGAAACGGTGAGGGCCCCGTTTGGTCAGGCATTCTGGGTCTCATGTAGGCATAGCATGGTATAGCCATAAATTAGATGAATGTCGGCCTTCCCAGGAGGGTGTGATACCCCCTTAAACGGGAGCGCCTCGAAACATGGCCTTTTTTGGCCCAAAATTTGTTCTCCTGGCTGAATATGACCTCTAGTGTAATTTGGCCAGGTGGTTCGGCCTTCTTCCCTGGGATGATGCCATGGAAGTGTCTTGGCGAAGGTTGTAGACCTGTTATGGGGAGGCCTATTTTCGGCAGTATTGCAGCATACGTGCTGTTGAGGCCGGATCCGCCATCCATGAGTACTTTGGACAACTGGTAGCCGCGATAATGGGGTCAACGACGAGCGTGTTCCTTCCTGGGTTGGGTATATAGTCTGGGTGGTCGTTGAGCCCGAAGGAGATCATATGATTCGATCCTTCCAGTAGCTGGGGTGCTTCGGGAGCGAGTGCGTAGACCTCCCGGAACGTTTGCTTCTGGGCCCTTTTGGACTTCGAGCTTCGGAAAATCATGTTCACCGTGTGCGTGTTGGTTCTTTCCTTTCGTCCTCCTCTTTGAATCCTTTTGGAGGTCGTGTGTGCTGCGACCATCCTTGGTTTCCGAGCCTTCCCTATCCCTTTTGTTCTTCTCTTGGGTGAGTTGCTCATTGAGGTGTCACTCGTGTGTTGATTGTAGTGCTTTGTAGGCTCCATGAATTTGATATCTGCGGGCCCGCTCATGATCGTCTCGTATGTGGGGACATAAAGCTTGTCCCGTGTTCATGCTTGGTTCTTTTGCTGCCTGGCTGGTTGGCCTCTTGTCCAGTTGCTGCTGCTAGTGGCCACTCCTTATGAAGTAAATATGCCCTAGAGGAAATAATAAAGTGATTATTTATTTCCTTATATCATGATAAATGTTTATTATTCATGCTAGAATTGTATTAACCGGAAACATGATACATGTGTGAATACATAGACAAACAGAGTGTCACTAGCATGCCTCTACTTGACTAGCTCATTGATCAAAAATGGTTATGTTTCCTAGCCATAGACATGAGTTGTCATTTGATTAACGGGATCACATCATTAGGATAATGATGTGATTGACTTGACCCATTCCGTTAGCTTAGCACTTGACCCATTCCGTTAGATTAGCACTTGATCGTTTAGGATAATGATGTGAGGCAGATTGGTGATGGTCACTATCCTTGTCATCTGTGGTGAAACCGATTGCGTTGGTGTCCTCGTGGGTATCTGGGTCAGTGATGAGGTAGTCATCTGACGCCTGGTTAAGACGACAGCTATCGCAGACCATTGCAACCAGCTAGGTAACTGGTGCGGTTTTCACTTCGTAGATGGCGTGGAGACCAATCACGGGTCCTGCTGGGCTCGGCGATGCCTCATACTGGCCAGGCCGAACGCAGGTGCCACGGGGATCCTTGGGAGGCCCCTGGGTGATGAGGCTGGCGGGCGGGTGGACGTCAACCCAGCCCGCCCTATCGGCGGTAAACGTCAGGGAGCCGAAGGTCACGCTTTCTCCCGACGGTATGCCGCCAGGAGTAGAAGAAGATTCGATCCATGATTTGTCTCCAGCCGGCGCTGCCTGTCCCTAACTCTCCAACTGACGGAGCAAATTCCCATCAGATCCCTCGGTAGGGGAAAAAGGGCAGCTGGAAGTCATGGTTCGGAGGTCACACGAGGGGTTTATCCAAGTTCGGGCCTTCATAGAGTAATACCCTATGTCATGTTGGTTTTGGTGATTCATGTTGGAGGGATACCTTGTGCGAGGGGTTACAATGGTGTATGAGATTGCTACCGAGAGTTCTCGTATCTTAGGATAGATGAGCAATGGGCAACCTAGACCTCCCTTCATATAGACAAGAGCGGCCTAGGATTTACATGTCAGATGTGATCCGGGGCGCTACCGCCCTCTAGTCTTGGGCATTAATAAGGTCGCCTTGCCTCCTAGGGTTCACAACATGTCATGTGCCCGTTTATCCCCCTTGTGGTTGACGAGGTCGGGATCCTAGGTGTTAGCTACCCCCGGTACAGGACCCCGTCAGTGCAAGTACCGCTAACATTGTCAATGTGGTGCCTCCTACTGGTCCGATAAACCTTGGTTCTTAACTAAGGGAAATACTTTCAGTTGTTATGCTACACCACCCTTCCTCTTCGAGGAAATCCAACAACACCATGGTTAGTAGAACTGATGTGGAGGAGGACGTAGGCACTGTACTGGCCACACCGCATTGTGCGACACGCTAGGGTTCCGCAGTCGCACGAAGTCCACACCCTTGAACACCTCCATGGCTCCCCGCCGATTCTCCTATGCTTTCTTGATATCTTGGTGATCGGCGACACCTACAGCAGGGATAGCACATGTGAAGGAAATATGCCCTAGAGTATGCCCTACAGCAGGGATAGCTGAACATGTGCATATCGTGGAGGTGCCGTACTTTCGGTACTAGGATCGGTTGGATTGTGAAGACGTACGACTACATCAACCGCGTTGTGCTAACGCTTCCGCTTTCGGTCTACGAGGGTACGTGGACACACTCTCCCCTCTCGTTGCTATGCATCACCATGATCCTGTGTGTGCGTAGGAATTTTTTTGAAATTACTACGTTCCCCAATAGTGGCATCCGAGCCAGGTCATTGTGTAGATGTTATATGCACGAGTAGAACACAAGTGAGTTGTGGGCGATACAAGTCATACTGCTTACCAGCATGTCATACTTTGGTTCGGCGGTATTGTTGGATGAAGCGGCCCAGACCGACATTACGCATATGCTTACGCGAGACTGGTTCTACCGACGTGCTTTGCACACAGGTGGCTGGCAGGTGTCATTTCTCCAACTTTAGTTGAACCGAGTGTGGCTATGCCCGTTCCTTGAGAAGGTTAAAACAACACTAACTTGATGAACTATCGTTGTGGTTTTGATGCGTAGGTAAGAACGGTTCTTGCTAAGCCCGTAGCAGCCACGTAAAAATTGCAACAACAAAGTAGAGGATGTCTAACTTGTTTTTGCAGGGCATGTTGTGATGTGATATGGTCAAGACATGATGCTATATTTTTTTGTATGAGATGATCATGTTTTGTAACTGAGTTATCGGCAACTAGCAGGAGCCATATGGTTGTTGCTTTATTGTATGCAATGCAATTGCCCTGTAATTGCTTCACTTTATCACTAAGCGGTAGCGATAGTCGTAGAAGCAATAGTTGGCGAGACGACAACGTTGCTACGGTGGAGATCAAGGTGTCGCGCCGGTGACAATGGTGATCATGACGGTGCTTCTGAGATGGAGATCACAAGTACAAGATGATGATGGCCATATCATATCACTTATATTGATTGCATGTGATGTTTATCTTTTATGCATCTTATTTTGCTTTGATTGACGGTAGCATTATAAGATGATCTCTCACTAAATTTCAAGATAAAAGTGTTCTCCCTTAGTATGCACCGTTGCCAAAGTTCGTCGTGCTGAGACACCACGTGATGATCGGGTGTGATAAGCTCTACATTCATCTACAACAGGTGCTAGCTAGTTTTGCACACGCAGAATACTCGAGTTAAACTTGACAAGCCTAGCATATGCAGATATGGCCTCGGAATACTGAGACCGAAAGGTCGAGCGTGAATCATATAGTAGATATGATCAACATAGTGATGTTCACCATTGAAAACTACTCCATTTCACGTGATGATCGGTTTTGGTTTGGTTGATATGGATCACGTGATCACTTAGATGATTAGAGGGATGTGTATCTAAGTGGGAGTTCTTAAGTATTTTGCTGTTGTTCTGTTGAATTTTAATGTGTTCCTTGAGAAAGAAAAGTTGAAAGATGATGGTAGCAATTATACGGACTGGGTCCATAACTTGAGGATTATCCTCATTGCTGCATAGAAGAATTATGTCCTGGAAGCACCGCTAGGTGTACCACCCGCGCCGGCAAATGCAGACATTGTGAATGCCGGGCAGTCGCGTGTTGATGACTACTCGATAGTTCAGTGTGCCATGCTTTATGGCTTAGAACCGGGACTTCAACAACGTTTTGAACGTCATGGAGCATATGAGATGTTCTAGGAGTTGAATTTAATATTCAAGCAAATGCCCGGATTGAGAGAGATGAAGTATCCAATAAGTTCTACAGCTGCAAGATGGAGGAGAATAGTTTTGTCAGTGAACATGTACTCAAAATGTCTGGGTATCATAATCACTGGACTCAACTAGGAGTTAATCTTCATGTTGATAGTGTCATTGACAGAGTTCTTCAATCATTGCCACCAAGATACAAGAGCTTCGTGATGAACTATAATATGCAAGGGATGAATAAGACAATTCTTGAGCTCTTCGCAGTGCTAAAGGCAGCAGAGGTAGAAATCAAGAAGGAGCATCAAGTGTTGATGGTCAACAAGACCACCAGTTTCAAGAAAAAGGGTAAAGGGGAGAAGAAGGGGAACTTCAAGAAGAACAACAAACAAGTTGCTGCTCAGGAGAAGAAACCCAAGTCTGTACCTAAGCTTGAGACTGAGTGCTTCTACTGCAAACAGACTGGTCACTGGAAGCGGAACTGCCCCAAGTATTTGGCGGATAAGAAGGATGGCAAGGTGAACAAAGGTATATGTGATATACATGTTATTGATGTGTACCTTACCAGAGCTTGCAGTAGCACCTAGGTATTTGATACTGGTTCTGTTGCTAATATTTGCAACTCGAAACAGGGACTACGGATTAAACGAAGACTGGATAAGGACGAGGTGACGATGCACGTGGGAAATGGTTCCAAAGTCGATGTGATCTCCGTCGGCATGCTACCTATACATCTACCTTTAGGATTAGTTTTAGACCTAAATAATTGTTATTTGGTGCCAGCGTTAAGCATGAACATTATATCTGGATCTTATTTGATGTGAGATGGTTATTTATTTAAATCTGATAATAATGGTTGTTCTATTTATATGAGTAATATCTTTTATGGTCATGCACCCTTGAAGAGTGGTCTATTTTTGTTGAATCTTGATAGTAGTGATACACATATTCATAATGTTGAAGCCAAAAGATGCAGAGTTGATAATGATAGTGCAACTTATTCGTGGCACTGCCGTTTGGGTCATATTGGTATAAAGCGCATGAAGAAACTCCATACTGATGGACTTTTGGAATCACTTGATTATGAATCACTTGGTACTTGCGAACCATGCTGTATGGGCAAGATGACTAAAACTCTATTCTCCAGAACTATGGAGCGAGCAACAGATTTGTTGGAAATCATACATACTGATGTGTGTGGTCCGATGAATATTGAGGCCCGCGGCGGGTATCGTTATTTTCTCACCTTTACAGATGATTTGAGCAGATATGGGTATATCTACTTAATGAAACATAAGTCTGAAACATTTGAAAAGTTCAAAGAATTTCAGAGTGAAGTGGAAAATCATCGTAACAAGAAAATAAAGTTTCTACGATCTGACCTTGGAGGAGAATATTTGAGTTACGAGTTTGGTCTATATTTGAAACAACGCAGAATAGTTTCGCAACTCATGCCACCCAGAACACCACAGCGTAATGGTGTGTCCGAACATCATAATCGTACTTTACTAGATATGGTGTGATCTATGATGTCTCTTACTGATTTACCGCTATCGTTTTCGGTTATGCTTTAGAGACGGCTGCATTCATGTTAAATAGGGCACCATCAAAATCCGTTGAGACGACGCCTTATGAATTATGGTTTGGCAAGAAACCATAGTTGTCGTTTCTTAAAGTTTGGGGCTGCGATGCTTATGTGAAAAAGCTTCAACCTAATAAGCTCGAACCCAAATCGGAGAAATGTGTCTTCATAGGATACACAAAAGAGATAGTTGGGTACACCTTCTATCACAGATCCGAAGGCAAGACTTTTGTTGCTAAGAATGGATCCTTTCTAGAGAAGGAGTTTCTCTCGAAAGAAGTGAGTGGGAGGAAAGTAGAACTTGATGAGGTAACTGTACCTACTCCCTTATTGGAAAGTAGTTCATCACATAAACTGGTTTCTGTGACACCTACACCAATTAGTGAGGAAGCTAATGATGATGATCATGAGACTTCAGATCAAGTTACTACCGAACCTCGTAGGTCAACCAGAGTAAGATCCGCACGAGAGTGGTACGGTAATCCTGTTCTGGAGGTCATGTTACTAGACCATGACGAACCTATGAACTATGAGGAAGCGATGATGAGCCCAGATTCCAAAAAATGGCTTGAGGCCATGAAATCTGAGATGGGATCCGTGTATGAGAACAAAGTGTGGACTTTGGTTGACTTGCCCGATGATCGGCAATCCATAGAGAATAAATGGATTTTCAAGAAGAAGACATATGCTGATGGTAATGTTACTGTCTACAAAGCTCGACTTGTTGCAAAAGGTTTTCGACAAGTTCAAGGAGTTGACTATGATGAGACCTTCTCACCCGTAGCGATGCTTAAGTCCGTCCGAATCATGTTAGCTATTGTCGCATTTTATGATTATGAAATTTGGCAAAAGGATGTAAAGACTGCATTCCTGAATGGATTTCTGGAAGAAGAGTTGTATATGATGCAACCTGAAGGTTTTATCGATCCAAAAGGTGCTAACAAAGTGTGCAAGCTCCATCGATCCATTTATGGACTGGTGCAAGCCTCTCGGAGTTGGAATAAACATTTTGATAGTGTGATCAAAGCACATGGTTTTATACAGACTTTTGGAGAAGCCTGTATTTACAAGAAAGTGAGTGGGAGCTCTGTAGCATTTCTAATATTATATGTGGATGACATATTGTTGATTGGAAATGATATAGAATTTCTAGATAGCATAAAAGGATACTTGAATAAGAGTTTTTCAATGAAAGACCTCGGTGAAGCTGCTTACATATTGGGCATCAAGATCTATAGAGATAGATCAAGACGCTTAATTGGACTTTCACAAAGCACATACCTTGACAAAGTTTTGAAGAAGTTCAAAATGGATAGGGCAAAGAAAGGATTCTTGCCTCTGTTACAAGGTGTGAAGTTGAGTAAGACTCAATGCCCGACCACTGCAGAAGATAGAGAGAAAATGAAAGATGTTCCCTATGCTTCAGCCATAGGCTCTATCATGTATGCAATGCTGTGTACCAGACCTGATGTGTGCCTTGCTATTAGTTTAGCAGGGAGGTAGCAAAGTAATCCAGGAGTGGATCACTAGACAGCGGTCAAGAACATCCTGAAATACCTGAAAAGGACTAAGGATATGTTTCTCATTTATGGAGGTGACAAAGAGCTCATCGTAAATGGTTACGTTGATGCAAGCTTTGACTCCGGACAATTCTAAATCGCAAACCGGATGCGTGTTTATATTGAATGGTGGAGCTGTCAGTTGGAGAAGTTCTAAACAGAGCGTCATGGCGGGATCTACATGTGAAGCGGAGTACATTCCTGCTTCGGAAGCAGTGAATGAAGGAGTCTGGATGAAGGAGTTCATATCCGATCTAGGTGTCATACCTAGTGCATCGGGTCCAATGAAAATCTTTTGTGACAATACTGGTGCAATTGCCTTGGCAAAGGAATCCAGATTTCACAAGAGAACCAAGCACATCAAGAGACGCTTCAACTCCATCCGGGATCAAGTCCAGGTGGGAGACATAGAGATTTGCAAGATACATACGTATCTGAATGTTGCAGACCCATTGACTAAGCCTCTTCCACGAGCAAAACATGATCAACACCAAGACATAGAGAATCATTACTGTGTAATCTAGATTATTGACTCTAGTGCAAGTAGGAGACTGAAGGAAATATGCCCTAGAGGCAATAATAAAGTTATTATTTATTTCCTTATATCATGATAAATGTTTATTATTCATGCTAGAATTGTATTAACCGGAAACATGATACATGTGTGAATACATAGACAAACAAAGTGTCACTAGTATGCCTCTACTTGACTAGCTCGTTGATCAAAGATGGTTATGTTTCCTAGCCATAGACATGAGTTGTCATTTTATTAACGGGATCACATCATTAGGAGAATGATGTGATTGACTTGAGCCATTCTGTTAGCTTAGCACTTGATCGTTTAGTATGTTGCTATTGCTTTCTTCATGACTTATACACGTTCCTATGACTATGAGATTATGCAACTCCCGTTTACCGGAGGAACACTTTGTGTGCTACCAAATGTCACAACATAACTGGGTGATTATAAAGGTGCTCTACAGGTGTCTCCGAAGGTACTTGTTGAGTTGGTGTATTTCGAGATTAGGATTTGTCACTCCGATTGTCGGAGAGGTATCTCTGGGCCCACTAGGTAATGCACATCACTATAAGCCTTGCAAGCATTGTAACTAATGAGTTAGTTGCGGGATGATGTATTACGGAACGAGTAAAGAGACTTGCCGGTAACGAGATTGAACTAGGTATTGACATACCGACGATCGAATCTCGGGCAAGTAATATACCGATGACAAAGGGAACAACGTATGTTGTTACGCGGTTTGACCGATAAAGATCTTCGTAGAATATGTGGGAGCCAATATGAGCATCCAGGTTCCGCTATTGGTTATTGACCGAAGACGTGTCTCGGTCATGTCTACATAGTTCTCGAACCCATAGGGTCCGCACACTTAAAGTTCGGTGATGATCGGTATTATGAGTTTTGTGTTTTGATGTACCGAAGGTAGTTCGGAGTCCCAGATGTGATCACGGACTTAAAGAGGAGTCTCGAAATGGTCGAGACGTACATATTGATATATTGGATGACTATGTTCGGACACCGGAAAGGTTCCGGAAGGTTTCGGACATATATCGGAGTACCGGGGGTTACCGGAACCCCCCGAGGGCTTAATGGGCCTACATGGGCCTTGGTGGAAATAGAGAGCTGCAAGGGGAGTGTACGGTGCGCTTCCCAAGGCCCAAATTGAATTGGTTTAGGGCAAGGGGGCTGGCCCCCTCTTTCCTTCTCCTCCTCTCCCTTTCCTTCCCCCTCTCCTACTCCTAATAGGAAAAGGAGCGGTCCTACTCCTACTGGGAGTAGGACTCCCCCCTTGGTGCGCCCTCCTCGGCCGGACGCCTCCTCCTCCTTGCTCCTTTATATACGGGGGCAGGGGCACCCCATAGACACAACAATTGATAATTGATCTCTTAGTCGTGTGCGGTGCCCCCTCCACCATAATCCACCTCGATCATATCGTATCAGGTGCTTAGGCGAAGCCCTGCGTCGCTAGCATCATCACCACCGTCACCACGCCGTCGTGCTGACAAAACTCTCATGTGAAGCTTTGCTGGATCGGAACTCGCGGGATGTCATCAAATTGAACGTGTGCAGAACTCGGAGGTGCCGCGCGTTCGGTACTTGGATCGGTAGGATCGTGAAGACGTACGACTACATCAACCGCGTTGTGCTAACGCTTCCGCTTTCGGTCTACGAGGGTACATGGACACACTCTCCCCTCTCGTTGCTATGCATCACCATGATCCTGTGTGTGCGTAGGATTTTTTCGAAATTACTACGTTCCCCAACACCTTCTGTTTTGTGTACATGGGTGTGCCCGCGTGTGGGGCGACCTCCTTTGCCATGCGCACTGGCCGGTTCCTCCAGTGGCTTGTGCTGGCGACCTATGCGGGCGGTTTCCTCAACTATGGCAAAGACGTTTGCAATCTTCATGAGGGATGCGATATTGAGCAGTTGTTCTTACACCCTTTTCCTTCCAATCTTGTGCCTCGACATGGGGTCGAGCGCTCCACTGATGAATGCTTCGATGGTCGTTCTATCAGAAATGTTTGGTATTGTATTTTTCTTCCTAAACCAGTGGGCGATGAAGTCACGTAGTGGCTCCTATTCTCCTTGTGTTATATTGTAGAGGTCTACCAGACTTCCTGACCAGTGGTGCTTCCCTTCGAAGTTGTTGAGGAACTCGTGCTCAAAATCTTCCCAACTGTGGATGGAATTTAGAGGAAGCCCGTTCATTCATGACTGCCCCGATCCTGATAGGCATAGCTGAACATGGCGAAGGGCGTTTCCGATGTCACCATGTGCTAGTTTGACAGACATCAAGTAGTCGTTGAGCCAGAGGTCAGGTTTTGTATCGCCCGAGGATTTTTCGACCCCGCGCACAATGAATGGCCGAGGGAATTGATGTGTGATAACCTCGTAGCTGAAGCATGCGGGCGTGATGCCGGACGTCAGCCAAGGTATTAAGGCTTCGTATTATGGCCCGTAGCACTCCATGGCCCGGGTTCATAGGTGATCGCAAAGGTCTGGTCAGAAACCGAGACGGTCGTGAACGGACCCTCCTTGGCGCCCTGTCTTCGTTGCTTGTATTGTGTGGTGGAGGTCATCGGCGCCTAATGCCGCATCGTGCTCCTATGATATGCATGTATTCTAGCCTACCGGAGCTGGCTCCTCGTGGGATAATCGTAGGATGCCATGTGCATAGTTTATTTGCTTTCCTTAGAGCTCGGTCGTCTGGTGCATGGCTTTGATGAGGTCATCCAGGATCCCGGGGTCTGTAGGTGTAGCTCTGAGCTTGTCGACCAACGTAACCGCTTCTTGTATACTTTGGGCTGGTGTTGGGAGCCCTGTTGGCTCTGGTGTGTGTGAGTCCGGCTGCTAGTGCGGCCTCTGGTCGCTAGATGGATCCCTGACGATGCTCACGGGGCGGGTGGTTGGCAGTGGGTAGGACACTTTTGGTAGCCACCAGCTTTTCCCTTGATCGTGAGATGTTATCCTAGAGCTCCACCGTCTTGTGGAGCACATGAGTAAGGTCAGCCAATAGTTTAGGATCTCCTAGTGTGTCTTGCAGCCGATCAGCTAGTGCCGCCGCTGCTTGGAGGCCATGGGCTGGAGTTGGAGGTGGTTGTTGGGTGACCTCCATGCATGGCTGGCTCGTCGAAGCCGATTCCCCATTACAGGCCTCGGCTGGCGAGGTCGTTGAGGAGGTTGCGTGGTTGGCTCCATGGGCGTCGCAGGCGTTCGCGCATCATCATCTCGTTCCACTGAGCCTCGCGGGCTGAGGCCTCAAGTGCTTGTTGTTGGAGCACGAGATGCGCATTTAGTTGGGACACCCGTATGGCCTCTAGCATCCTTGACACTGGGTCAGTGCCGGCAATGGGTGTCGTGAGGTAGTTCAAAGCGTATCCCATCACCGGTGGCAATGTAGTCGTCACTCTTTGGCTGTGGCGGGGCCTGCCAGTGAGCTCAAAGGGAGGCATGTACTTATTTATGGTTGAGGTGTCAGCACCAGATTGGTTTGGGGTTACGCCATGGCGCCTATCGGCCCTGATGCCGAATGTCCATAGGCAGTTGCCTCCATCGCCTTTGTTGTGCGTAGCGCATTCGTGGTCGGCTCCGTCATCATGACCTAGTGGAGAAAAATCGCCTGGGGGGCTTGTACTTAGAGGTCTCCTGGTTGGCGGAGATGTCGGTCCCCGAGCCTGTGGAGGACCCCGTCTCTCCCATAGGTCGGAGTATGTGACCTCGCGGGATGGGCATGAGGCCGGCGTTTTGATTTACGTTGGTGAGGCGGATTGGTGATGGTCACTATCCTTGTCATCTGTGGTGACACCAATTGCGTTGGTGTCCTCGTGGGTATCTGGGTCAGTGATGAGGTAGTCATCTGACGCCTGGTTAAGACGATAGCTGTCGCAGACCATTGCAACCAGCTAGGTAACTGGTGCGGTTTTCACTTCGTAGACGGCGTGGAGACCAATCGCGGGTCCTGATGGGCTCAGCGATGCCTCATACTGGCCAGGCCAAACACGGGTGCCGCAGGGATCCTTGGGAGGCCCCTAGATGATGAGGCTGGCGGGCGGGTGGATGTCAACCCAGCCCGCCCTGTCGGCGGTAAACGTCAGGGAGCCGAAGGTCAGGCTTTCTCCCGGCGGTATGTCACCGGGAGTAGAAGAAGATTCAATCCATGATTTGTCTCCAGTCGGCATTGCCCATCCCTAACTCGCCAACTGACAGATCAAATTCTCATCAGGTCCCTCGGTAGGGGTCCAAGGGCAGCTGGAAGTCATGGTTCGGAGGTCACACGAGGGGTTTATCCAAGTTTGGGCCTTCGGAGAGTAATACCCTATGTCATGTTGGTTTTGGTGATTCATGTTGGAGGGATACCTTGTGCGAGGGGTTACAATGCTGTATGAGATTGCTATGGAGAGTTCTCGTATCTGAGGATAGATGAGCAATGGGCAACCTAGACCTCCCTTCATATAGACAAGAGCGGCCTAGGATTTACATGTCAGATGTGATCTGGGGTGCTATCGCCCTCTTGTCTTGGGCGTCAATAAGGTCGCCTTGCCTCCTAGGGTTCACAACATGTCATGTGCCCGTTTGTCCTCCTTGTGGGTGACGAGGTCGGGCTCCTAGGTGTTAGCTACCCCCGGTACAGGACCCCGTTAGTGCAGGTACCGCTAACATTGTCAATGTGGTGCCTCCTACTGGTTCGATAAACCTTGGTTCTTAACTAAGGGAAATACTTTCAGTTGTTATGCTACATCACCCTTCCTCTTCGAGGAAATCCAACAACTCCATGGTTAGTAGAACTGATGTGGAGGACGTAGGCACTGTACTGGCCACACCGCACTGTGCGGCACGCTAGGGTTCCGCAGTCGCACGAAGTCCACGCCTTGAACACCTTCATGGCTCCCCGCCGATTCTCCTATGCTTTCTTGATATCTTGGTGATCGACGATGCCTACAGCAGGGATGGCACACGTGAAAGATATATGCCCTAGAGGCAATAATAAAGTTATTATTTATTTCCTTATATCATGATAAATGTTTATTATTCATGCTAGAATTGTATTAACCGGAAACATGACACATATGTGAATACATAGACAAACAGAGTGTCACTAGTATGCCTCTACTTGACTAGCTCGTTGATCAAAGATGGTTATGTTTCCTATCCATAGGCATAAGTTGTCATTTGATTCCCGCGATCACATCATTAGGAGAATGATGTGATTGACTTGACCCATTCCGTTAGCTTAGCACTTGACCATTTAGTATGTTGCTATTGCTTTCTTCATGACTTATACACGTTCCTATGACTATGAGATTATGCAACTCCCGTTTACCGGAGGAACACTTTGTGTGCTACCAAACGTCACAATGTAACTGGGTGATTATAAAGGTGCTCTACAGGTGTCTCCGAAGGTACTTTTTGAGTTGGCGTATTTCGAGATTAGGATTTGTCACTCCGATTGTCAAAGAGGTATCTCTGGGCCCACTCAGCAATGCACATCACTATAAGCCTTGCAAGCATTGTAATTAATGAGTTAGTTGCGGGATGATGTATTACAAAACGCGTAAAGAGACTTGCTGGTAACGAGATTGAACTAGGTATTGAGATACCGACGATCGAATCTTGGGCAAGTAACATACCGATGACAAAGGGAACAACGTATGTTGTTATGCGGTTTGACTGATAAAGATCTTCGTAGGATATGTGGGAGCCAATATGAGCATCCAGGTTCCGCTATCGGTTATTCACCGGAGACGTGTCTCGGTCATGTCTCCATAGTACTCGAACCCGTAGGGTCTGCACGCTTAAAGTTCGGTGATGATCGGTATTTTGAGTTTTGTGTTTTGATGTACTGAAGGTAGTTTGGAGTCCCGGATGCGATCACGGACATGACGAGGAGTCTTGAAATGGTCGAGACGTAAAGATCGATATATTGGACGACTATGTTCGGACACCGGAAAGGTTCCGGAAGGTTTCAGACATATATCGGAGTACCGGGGGTTACTGGAACCCCTCCCCCCCTGGGGGGCTTAATGGGCCTACATGGGCCTTAGTGGAAATAGATGGAAGCAAGGGGAGTTTGGGGCGCGCCCCCCCCCCCCAAGGCCCAAACTGAATAGGTTTAGGGCAAGGGGGGCCGACCCCCTCTTTCCTTTTCCTCCTCTCCCTTTCCTTCCCCCTCTCCTACTCCTAATAGGAAAAGGAGGAGTCCTACTCCTAGTGGGAGTAGGACTCCCCCCTTGGCGCGCCCTCCTTGGTCGGCCGCCTCCTCCTCCTTGCTCCTTTATATACGGGGGCAGGGGCACCCCATAGACACAACAATTGATCATTGATCTCTTAGCCATGTGCGGTGCCCCCCTCCACCATAATCCACCTCGAACATATCGTAGCAGGTGCTTAGGCGAAGCCCTGCGTCGGTAGCATCATGTAACATCCCAAATTTTCAATTTGGAATGTTATACATAGATCATCCGTGCATATCATGTTTTATTGCTTTTTCCATTCCGTAATCCTCGAAATCCTAAGCAGCTCAAGGACCCTCGGAGAGACTTGGGGATTTCCCGGTCTTCATATTTGATTCTTTTATCAAATAATGAAAAGAGGATTTGATTTTAATTATTTCTCTCCGAAAAATATTTCACATTAAAAATTAAAGAGAGGAGATAATATGACTTCTCCAAAATAAATGAAATATTGGAGGAAAAATATTAAAATCATTAAATTGATTTTTATTTGATTTTATTCGGATTTTGTTTGCATTAGAAAAAATTGCATGTTTTCAAAATGGTATTTTAGGGCCAAGAAAATGTTCATCTTGTTCTAAATATTATATTTAGACGGTGAAAATTTGTTTTGGCATTTTTAGTTATTTATTTATTTTTCTAGGATTTTTCTTGTCGGCGGAATTATTATTTTTGTAAAAAAAGAGCTGAAAGGGCATTTCCCTACTTTATGTTTTGGATGATGACAACAACCCTTTGTGGTCTAATCGTGTGGTATATGTTTCAGGTTCTCGATGCTTAAGCCTACATCGGATTGCTATTCTCTCTTGTAGGAAAAGATTGAAGACGGTGTCCCCTATGCTTTTTATCTCTTTGGTCGTAGGGAACCCGTACTATCAAGAGGGAATCCTCATTAGAAAGAACTGGGGGAATCTTTTCACGTACACCTTCATCACCCCTCCTTTGTCTTTCTCAGGTGTGAGAGAGAGAGAGAGAGTTTTCCTTGTCTCTTCCCTTATCTATTCCTACTCACTGTTTCTGCCTAGCGGTTGTACCGCTCTCTGGAGCGGTTGTACCACTGGGTCTTCTCGCTCATCAGCTTTGCTCGAGCGGTTGTACCGCTGCCTCCGGGTGGTGGTACCACCGCCATGCTCTGCAAAAGCTAGGACGGTGGTTCCGGCCATGCACCGCTCAAGTACCGCTCGCGCTTCTGGTTTGATGCGGTTCTTGGGCGGTAGTGGCCCGGTTGGTCCAGTCGTTCCTCAATGACCGGTACCACCGGTGGTCCGAGCGGTTCTTTCGCTCAGAACTTAGCCGCCCAAGAGCTCAAGGCCATGTGGTTGTTCCGGCCAGGCACCGCCCAAGTACCGGTCAAGCTCCTATTTTGATGCGGTGGTTGTGCGGTGGCTAGGCGGTTAGTCCGGTTATTTTTCTTAGCCGGTACTACCGCCTGCAGGTCTGGTTGTACCGCTTGGTAGGGTTCTGCAGATACACCGTGAGTCCCGGTTGTACCGGGACGAGGACCGGTTGTACCGCTATAGTGCAAAAAACGCAGTAACGGCTGGAATTTAGGGTTGCTATATAAGGGAGCTTCTCCCACCTACCACTCTCACCTTTGACCTCTCTCACTCCACCATTAATGCACTTCAAGCTCTCTTGCCCGATCTCTCTCTCTAGCCACTCAAACTTGTTGATTTTCTAGGGATTGAAGGAGGAGACCTAGATCTACACTTCCACCAAAGGATATTTGCTTCCCCCATACTTTCTTGTGTGGATTTTGTTACTCTTGCGTGTTTGAGCACTCTAGTCGGTTGACGTCACCTCGGAGCCATATTCCATTGTGGTGAAGCTTCGTGGTTTTGTTGGGAGCCTCCAATTAATTTGTGGAGAGAGCCCTAACCTTGTTTGTAAAGGTTCGGTCACCGCCTTCAAGGGCACCAATAGTGGAATCATGGCATCTCGCATTGTGTGAGGGCGTGAGGAGAATACGGTGGCCCTAGTCGCTTCTTGGGGAGCATTGTGCCTCCACACCGCTCCAACGGAGACGTACTTCCTCTCAAAGGGAAGGAACTTCTGCAACACATCCTCGTCTCCACCGTCTCCACTCTTGGTTATTTTGTGCCTTTATTTGAGCAAGCTTATTTGTTTCATATCTCTTGCTTGCTTGTGTTCCTATCCTTGTTGCATCATATAGGTTGCTCACCTAGTTGCATATCTAGACAACCTACTTTGATGCAAAGTTTAAATTGTTAAAGAAAAGCTAAAAATTGTTAGTTGCCTATTCACCCCCCCCCCCTCTAGTCAACCATATCGATCCTTTCAATTGGTATCAGAGCCTCGTCTCTTTATTAAGGACTTTACCGTCCAAAGAGTATGGTTGATACCGTAGACGGTGTGGAGGAACACTCCGGTGTGAATCCTATCTCGTCTACGGGCGATGGGGGAACCTCGGTCTCACGTGAGGAGTTCAATGTGGCCTTGGAGACATTGAAAACCTCCATGACGACCGAAGTTGAAAGCATGTTTACTAAATTTCTTGAGGGGCTTAAACTATCCACCGCACCGTTGAAAGTGGGTGATCCCGCTAACAAGGTGACGGATGCTATCCCCGACAAGGGGGAAGCTAGTAGTGAAAAGGCTCCTTATTCTAGTGGTAAGAATGGCACCGGCATATTTGCCCATGTGGAACCACCACTTGTTTATGGTGGACCGGTTCCTTGCACTCATTTGAATCATGCCGGTCCTCCCCCTAAGATTGTGAAAAATGAGGATTTTGATTCTTGGGTTTACCGCTTTAAACGTCATTTAAATCATGTGAACACTAACCTTTGGAGAATCATTGAAGAAGGTTTCTATCCACATGATCCAAGCAACTTCACTCCTCGAGAAGTCGCGGACAATCAATTCAATGAGAATGCTCTCTTCATCATTCAAGATGCAATTCCACCCGAAGACCTACCTCATCTTCATCCCTTCGCCTTGGCCAAAGATGCATGGCATTGTGTCGTCTCTCTCTACCGGGGAAGCGCAAGCATTCAACGCTCCAACTATGAAGTGGTACAAGATGAGGCCGATGAGTTTGCAATGAAGGAAGATGAAGAACCTCGTGAGCTCTATCGGAGAGTAACCAAACTCGCGGTCTCACTATGAGATCACGGGAGCAAGGACACGGATGACAATTGGATCAAGCGAAAATTCCTCAAGGCAATGGTGCCCTATCACAAGGCCATGTCCTCCGTCATTCGTCAAAGACCGGACTTCCACACTTTGACCTCAAGCGAAGTGTTGGATGAGTTTGTGGCCATGAACATTTTGGACAAGACCGCCGACAATGCAGTGCTCCGTTCTCAATGGGCAAAGAAGCCTAATCTTGCATTGAAGTCCAAGCTCATCGTTGAAGAAGAAGAAGAGGAAGAAGAGGAGAGCAACCTCGAAGATACGAAGTATGCATATCATGAACACATGGCACTTGCTTCAAGGCAATTTTGGAGCAAGAAAAACTCGAGGCCAAACTTTAGCAAAAACAACTCGAGTGGCACGAGGGGCAAGCAACGTGTAAGGACTTGCTACAATTGTGGCAACGTGAGTCATTTTGTTGCGGAATGCCCATATGAGAAGAGGGAAGACAATGGTGGCAAGCTCATCCGAAAGGACAAGGCCAAGTCGTTCCCCAACAAGAACAACTTCACCAAGAAGACTCCTCCCAAGGCATTGGTTGTACAAGAAGAGTACAATGAGGATGATGATGATGACGAAGATGATGAGTCGGTTGCCATGGCCTCCGTTGCCATTGCGACGACTTCACGGGTGTCTCTCCTCGACTCACCCAATGAGAGCATCACCGCCAAGTGCCTCATGGCTAAAGCCACCAACAAGGTAACCCCCAATATCAAAACTACCATCATTAATCATCCTTCTTCGATGGATAACATTAGTGAACTTGAGGGAGCTAATGTGGAGGCAAACGAGTTTGAGGCCTTTATGGGCAAACTTAAGGGAAGATCCAAGAATCACTTTGTTGCTCTCTTGGAACAACTTGGTGAAGCCAATGACATGATCAAGGCTAACGAAGACACCATCTCTAAGATGGAAGGGCATAGTCGTGACTATGCCGATGAGATTTTGGATCTTTCCAATGCTCTTGAGGAAGAGCGTGGTCTTCGTTTGGCTCTTGAGGAGTCACACAACATTGATCATGCTAAGTTAAAGAAAGATTATGAGCATGTCCTCATTGTTTCTCGTGTGCTAAATTCCGAGAAGGCCAAACTCGGGGTTGATCTTGCTAGACTTAAAGAGGAGTTTGATATACTTGACAAGGCCCACAAGGCCTTGAAGGGTACTCACGCTAGCCTCAAGGAGTCTCATGATCAACTCCAAGTGAAGCTAACTAAGGAGAAAGCAACTTTTCCTCCTATGGTCTTAATTGATAATGCAAATGCTACTAACCCGTGTTGTGAGCATATACATCTTGTTGAGGAAAATGCTAAGTTGAAGGAGCAACTTGAGAGAGGTCTTGCGACTTGCATACAAGGCAAGAAGAACCTCAACGATCTCTTGATCAACCAAAAGGGAGTTGTGGCCAAGGAAGGGGTTAGGTACGTGCCCGACTCCAAGAACAAGAAGAAGAATGACAAGACCAAACGACCTCCTCCTCTCATGCAAACCTTTGTGAGGGAGGGAGAGAGTGCCCCCGAGGAGAAGAAGAAGAACAATGTCAAGAAGGGCAATGTCACCCTTCCCAACAAAGCCGGCGATTTTAACCCTTCTTATGTGTTATGCCGTGCTAGTGATGGGCATGTCTATGCCAAATTTGTTGGTTCTCTTCATGAGTACATTGAATGGTCTATTTGGGTTCCTAAGACCCTTGTTACTAACATTAAAGGACCCATTACAAAATGGGTACCTAAAACCAAGCATTGATCTCTTGTAGGTGTTTGCTTCCGGTGGTGGATCATGGTTGCTCGACGGCGGAGCTACAAATCATATGACCGGAAGCAAGGACTTGGTGGTGGACGTGCACAAGGTTCCATCTATGCCCACCAATGTCGACTGGGGTGACGCCTCATCTTCTAAGGTATTGGGACTTGGCAAGGTGGTCATCTCTCATGATCTCACGATCGAGAAGGTCATGCTTGTTGAGTCCCTTGCATACAATTTACTTTCCGTTCGTCAACTTGCAATCATGGGCTTTGCCACTTTCTTTGATATCGATACCGTGGCCCTCTTGTGGAGCAAGACTCTTAAAGTAGCCTTTGTTGGGCATGTCGAGAACGGTCTATATGTGATTAACTTTTCGGAGTGACCCACTAAGACCGCGACGTGCCTAATGGCTAAGTTGATGTGGGATGGCTTTGGCATCGCCGTTTAGCCCATGTCAATATGAGATCTTTGCAAAGTCTCCTCAAGGGGGACCATGTCCGTGGACTAACGAATGTTAGTTTTGCTAAAGATCGTGCTTGCAGTGCCTGTATCGAAGGAAAGCTACATGAGAAGTCTCACCCTCCCACGACTATGATTTATTCAAAGAGGCCTTTGGAGCTCCTTCACATGGATCTATTTGGGCCTCCATCCTTCGATAGTCTTGGAGGTAGGAAGTATTGCTTGGTGATTGTGGATGACTACTCAAGGTACACGTGGGTGTATTTCTTCAAGAGGAAGAGCGAGATCCAACAAACTGCCATTGACTTTGCAAATGAAACACAACGTCAACACAATGCAAAGATCTTGACAATAAGAAGTGACAACGGCACCGAGTTCAAGAACTACACCTTGGATGAGTTTCTTAGTGATGAGGGAATCAAACATCAATATTCCGCACCCTACACCCCTCAACAAAACGGTGTTGCGAAGAGGAAAAACCGGATGTTGATGGATGCGGCAAGGACCATGATGGCGGAGTTCAAGTCTCCGTACAACTTTTGGGCCGAAGCCATCAACACCGCGTGTCATGCATCCAATCGGCTCTACCTCCGCAAGGGCTTGAACAAGACTCCATATGAGTTACTCACCGGTAACAAGCCCAACCTCAAGTACTTCTGGGTATTCGGGTGTAAGTGTTTCATTCTCAAGAAAGGTGTTCGGTTGTCTAAATTTGAGGCTAGAGCTTATGAGGGCATATTTGTTGGTTATGCTACAAACTCTCATGCTTACCGTGTCCTCAATAAATCCACGAGACTTATTGAGGAGACGTGTAACGTGGAGTTTGATGAGAATAATGGCTCCCAAGTGGAGCAAAGTGGCACTTGTGATGTAGGTGATGAAATTCCTCCTCAAGCCATAATAAGAATGGGTGTTGGTTTTATCCTACCCATTGAGGAACCCCTTGTGGCCGAAGGAGAAGGACAATGCTCCACTCAAGTGGAGCCATCACCAACCCAAGGCCCACACGCTTCCGAAGAACAAAGTGAAGGCCCTCAACCTCATGAACAAGACCAAGGGCAAGATCATACTCAAGACGGTGTGTACACACCAAGTGATGCCCAAGGTCAAGTTCTCTCCCCCAATCAAGTTCAAGATCAAGAACAAGCTCATGACGGTGCTCAAGATGATCAAGTAACCGCTCCTCAACTCACCACCGAGGAGGAATTAGAGCGTCGTGCCGCCAAGGTTGCTTCCAAGCTCTCCACCAAGGATCATCTCATGACGAATGTGCTTGGAAGCTTAAGAAAGGGGGTAAGCACTCGTAGACAATTAGCAAATTATTGTGAGCATCACGCATTTGTCTCTTGTGTGGAACCCCACAAGGTCTATGAAGTGCTAGAAGATCCGGATTGGCTCAACGCCATGCATGAAGAACTCAACAACTTCGAGCGCAACAAAGTGTGGAGATTAGTGCCAAGACCAACCGGGAATCACAATGTCATAGGAACCAAGTGGATTTTTAAGAACAAGCAAGATGCCCATGGGATTATCATTCGCAACAAGGCTCGTTTGGTAGCACAAGGCTACTCCCAAGTTGAGGGTATCGACTACGGTGAAACCTTTGTTCCTGTTGCTCGTCTTGAATCCATTCGCATGTTGATTGCATATGCTTCTCATCATAATTTTAAGTTATAGCAAATGGATGTGAAGAGTGCTTTTCTTAATGGTCCTATTAATGAATTGGTTTACGTCAAGCAACCCCCCGGGTTCGAGGATCCCTACTTTCCTGATCATGTGTATCAACTCGATAAGGCACTCTATGGCCTTAAACAAGCCCCACGTGTGTGGTATGACCACCTTACCGAGTTGTTACAAGACCGTGGTTTTGAAGTTGGGCTAATCGACCCCACTCTTTTTACTAAGAAGGTCAAAGGGGAGTTGTTTGTGTGCCAATTATATGTTGATGATATTATCTTTGGTTCTCCTAACAAAGTTTTCAATGAGGAATTTTCCGCTCTCATGACTTCAAAGTTCGAGATGTCCTCCATGGGAGAGTTGAAGTTCTTTCTAGGGTTCGAAGTGAAGCAAAGAAGAGAAGGAACCTTCATCAATCAATCCAAATACACTCAAGACATGCTCAAGAGATTCAAGCTAAGTGACGTCAAGCCGGCTTCCACTCCAATGCCCACCAAGTGCCAACTTGACTTAGATCCCAATGGTAAAGTGGTGGACCAAAAGGTATATCGTTCCATGATTGGATCCTTGCTTTACCTTTGTGCATCTAGACTAGACATCATGTTGAGTGTGGGAATTTGTGCACGGTTTCAAGCCGCACCTAAGGAAAGTCACTATATGGCGGTCAAACGAATCTTTCGATATTTGGCTCATACCCCAAACTTTGGCTTATGGTACCCAAGAGGATCAAACTTCAAGCTTGTAGGGTACTCGGATTCCGACTGGGCGGGAGACAAAGTGGATAGGAAGTCCACTTCCGGAGGGTGCCAATTCCTTGGTTGCTCTTTGGTAAGTTGGTCTTCCAAAAAGCAAAGTTGTGTGTCTCTCTCGTCCACTGAGGCGGAGTATGTTGCCGCTGGTAGTTGTTGTGCACAACTCTTATGGATGAGGCAAACTTTAAAGGATTACGGTGTCACTTGTGACAAAGTGCCTCTTTGGTGTGACAATGAAAGTGCCATCAAGATCTCTCTCAACCCGGTGCAACACTTCAAGACGAAGCATATTGAGATCCGGTATCACTTCATCCGGGATCACATTAGGCGAGGAGAGATCGAGCTCAACTACGTCAACACTCATGATAACCTTGCAGATATCTTCACGAAGCCCTTGGATGAAGCAAGATTTCGCGAGTTAAGGCATGAGCTAAATATCATCGATTCGAGCAATGTTGCTTGAACCCTTGCACACCCCACCATACTCATCGTGTTGTCTTATTTAGATGTAGGCATGAACATAGGGGGAGTGATGTTCTCTCAATGAACTCTCCCTCCCCCCATTATGCATAAATTGATCGAGTCTTTCACATTAGCCATGTTTGATGGTACTTGTGCTTCAAAGACGAGTTTTGGTCATGGACCCAAGGATAATTCTTCGCGGTGCCATACCAATTGACTCAAACATAGGTGGCCTCGGCCACCGTCCTCTCTTCGGGAGGTTGGAGTTAGCCTTGTTGTTCTCGTGTTGTTTTCTCTCGTTCTGTCTTTGCTCTTTGTGTTGGGTTCTCCTAGGGTGTTGCTTCTCTCCTATTTTGTGCCCCTTCCTCCTCCCTTCGGATTGCACTCATTTGATCTTGGCTTGGGCATAGGTGGTCGGGCGGTACAACCGGTATCACAGGCGGTTCTACCGCTGGTACCGGGTTGTGCCATCCCGTTGGGTCTCCGTTCGGTGCTTGGGCGGTTCCACCGCTCAAACCCACGGTAACCTACGTCCGATACTACCGGTTGACGTCGAGCGGTACTACCACTGCCTCCCAGGCACCGGAAGTATTGCCTCCAACCACCGGTCTGTACCAGACGAGCGGTACAACCGCTCCCCTAAGCGGTTCTACCGGGGCGTGTCTACGGGCCTATATATACCCGACGGGGCTGAAGGGTTGTCTTTTTCCCTTCGTCCTCGTTCCTCTTCTCTTTTCCCTAGCCGCCGGCCATCTCTACCCCTGCCCCGGAGTGCGTCTCGCGCTTTGGATCCTTGGCTCTCTAATGTAGGGTGGAACCCTAGGGTGATGATCTTTCACATTTGGAGTGGGATCCCTCGAAGAACACGACGAACACTGGGAAGAACGGGGAGAAATCACAAGGGGAAACACTCAAGAACAAGTCCAATCACACATCCACTAGACAATCAAACACACAAGATCCACAAGGTACATGAACAACAAAGAGAAAGATACAAGGTAGAGTTCATCCCAAATCCAAAGGAGATGGGGGCTTGAATCCTAGAAGGATCTTCCCACAAAGGGGGTCTTGAATCCCTCGGGATCTTCTCACATGGAGGTCTTGAACTCCATGGGAGTGGTAGTCTCTCTCTCTCAAGAGAAGAGGTAGGATCAAAGCTCACCTAAGAATGAGCTATCATATTTACTAACCCTAAAAATGGGGAGGAGGAGGTCTATTTATAGTCTAGTGGGCCAAGGGGTAAGTAAGGGGGCGAATGGGTACATGGGCCTCGGCCCGAAACGTTGCACGCAGGCAAGGCCCGGATGATCCGGATGAGGGTCCGGATGATCCGGCCATCGTCCGGATGATCCGGGAGGGGGCCCGGATGATCCGGCTTCACATGAGGCCTTCGGGTGTCTTCAGACGCAATTATTCGGATGATCCGGAGGGGTACCCGGATGATCCGGCTGAGCCCGGATGATCCGGACGGCGGTCCGGATGTCCGGCCTGGCTCCTGCAGCCGCTCCGTCTTCTTCTCCTTTCTTCCGTCTTCTCTTCCACGCTTCCCTCGCGGATGGTGTAGTCGTTCCTTGGCGCTTGTACTCCTCCTTGACATCCGTGAAGCTCCGACAATACCTATGCATGCACACGGGAGAAGTGTCAAGTAGTACACCATCCTCAAAGGGGTCAAGTGAGCACGTGTAAAGGAGAAGATTCACCTTTGTGTATGTGAAGTAGAGGTCACACGTGTCACTTGCCAAACGGACTCTTGACATGGTGATGACCGTAGGATGCTCCGCATCATCCCCTCCCCCTTGGAAAAGATCCGACCTCGGATCGAAAACCAAATCACCATGGGAAAGAGATGGCGGTGCCATGTTGAAGTGGTCGATCACCAAGCACTCATCGTCTAGTAGCTCAAATGTGGCACTCTCCAATGTCGCACCGTCTTGTAATTCCAGCAAAACTAGCAAAGATAACAAGCACTTGGAAAAACAAATGTGGTTGTTGTAAGAGCAAAACCAAGCATTCAAGAGGTGATTCACCCAACAAGTGTTGTCATCAAGCATAGCATATGGTTTGACAAAGAAGTGTGTCATGACATTTGGACATATAAATTGAGCACAATCAAGTACATCATGGGAACAAGCATGTAAATGGGAGGTCAAGATGCAAATATATGTGATAAGTGAACAAGCATCTACCTCAAGGTCATAGCAAGCATTCATAAATTGCTCAATGAAAGGTCTATGGTAGGCATATGAATCATTCATAACACCAAGTAAAATGAAGTGTCTAAACACATGGGACAAGTGCAAGACAATCCAAGCATAATGTGCATAGGGTGTAGTGAATATAGTGTGGTACTCTTGTGGTACTCAACACAATAGAAAGAGCAATTGTTCATCATGTGTGAGGCAATCAAGGGAATCATGTGACAAGTAAAGGGACATGGCATATGTGAAGAAATGAGATTGGTGCAACCAATCATATGATAGTAGCAAGTAGACCAAGAATTGGATGCAACACACAAGGTATATATATCATGAAGCATGGAAATGTGGCAATCATGGGTGAAAGCAATATCTTGAACATGCATGCAAATGGTGCAAGCAACACATGAAGTATGATCCACAATATCCAAGCTCAAGTAGGATGTCACCTTGAAGGCGTGTCCTTGTGCGTTCTTCACAATGCCGAAGTGGAAGCAAATGCGGTGTAGAAGCGATTCGTGGTAGAATGTATGAGGCTCGCTCTCAAGAGCTCGAATGGTCAACTCACGTGAAGTGGAAGTCGACACAAAGTCCAAGTATCCTACACATGCACAAAACAAAACAAAGAACGTATGCGCATGGTAGATGAACACATCATCCATCATGATGGTTTTCATCTTTTTCACATAACCATTAGAAGCACAAGTGCATGAATAATATGATGCAACAATGGCAATATTCATGGCACTAGGTATATGGTGCAAAGAAGTAAGACAAGCATGTTTCACAAGAATTATGTCAAAATCTCCAAATATATGCGAGAGTGCTATGGGGGCAATCTCATGAGCAAGAAGAGAATCATTGTTGCACTCAATACATGGCAAATCATCTAGTTTGAGAGAGGAAACACATGGAGATATATGACAAGAAACAATATGAATCATGTGCAAAGCATATAGATGGTTGTCATCAACCGCATGAAATGAGCAAGTATGAATCATGGGTGATGCAACACAAGCAAGCATATCAAGCATGTCATGCAAACTAGTGGAGCGAAGATGCAACACACTAGAGGAAATCATGGCAATCATGTCATGTGAGCAAATAGTAGGCATAGACAATGCACATGACATATCGCAAGCACGAACACAAAGCAAGATGAAAGTGTTACCATAGGAATGGTGCACAAAAGGAACATGGCAAGAACAAGCAATATCTCCACCAAGCTTGCAAATACACATACAAGTACTAGAATCAATCATCATGTGTAATGCAAAGCATGGGTCACAAATGCATGTCAAAGGCATATGAATGAGCATATCATGCAAAGTGAACATGGCAAGATGGGCATATGATATGTAATGAACAATAACCCATAGCCAAGTGAGGGCCATGTAGAATGAATGCACGACGTCTTTGCGCAAAGAGAGCGGTGGGAAAGACAATCCATGGGATCCCAAGGCATCATTGCTCTCTAGAGCTCGTTTTGTCAACTCGTGGGATTGCGAGGTTGACAAGTATTCATGGGTACCTACACAAAAGAGACACAAACCAAAGAAATTGTGCGCGTTGTAAATGTACACATCATCCATCATGATGTGTATGTGCACATGTGAGTTAGCACAAGATAAGCAATGCTCAAAGAAATTTGATGCATGGTATAAGAACATGTCATCCATCATGAAAGAATAGTTATTATGTATGACACGATGGGGATGCAAATTGAGCATACAATTATATGGCACATCAATAGGATTTTCATTCATGGGGAGCATATGGTGCACACAAGTATTTGGATCATGCAATGAATGGGATGGATCAAAATCTCCTACAATGCATGAGGAAACTATGGGGTCTCCTCATGAACATTATCGGAAACATCACATGGAGAAAATGGACAACATCCAAAACAATGCATATCCGAAGCTAGGTGGGCATGGCATGGCATATGAGATAAATTATGCAAAGGGAGCATAATAATATAATCACAAGAAAAACAAATGCCAATAACCATGGGCTTGTCATCTATGCCATATGTGCAAATTGGGTTTATTTTAATGGCATATGCATAGTCACTATGAAGAGATTGCAAATATGACATATGATTGATCTCATGCATAGCATATGACAAGTCAAGCGGATTAGCAAACATGATGTGACCTAAAGAATTGTCACAAGAAATCCTATGTAACATGGCATCACAACTAATAGACTCCACAATAGAATCCTCATACTCATCATAAATGGGCAAATCATCGCATGGGGAAATCATACTAGCATGAAGCATGGCAATAGGTGGATCAACATCATGCAAGCAATCAATGTCAAGAATGTCCACTAGTGGGACTAGAGCATCACCGTCACCTTTGTTACCTTTGTCATTCCACTCAAGTGGTGTAGGTGAGGTGGGAAAGACCAAATGGTGGTCATCATCATCATCTTGATGGAACCATGTGGGCGGTGCATCATATTCCACCATGGCCATCGTCTTGTCCAAAGGGAGGACGAAGTCGTCGAGGATCGGCGCGTCATCATAAATGGTACCTAGCACCAAACAAGAAGACACAATAGAGGTAGAGGTCAAGTTGTTAGAAATGCAAATGGCCTCACGAGACCTATCAACTATCTCACTCTCTCTATGTGGTGGTTCACTCACTCCCTCAAAAATAGGTGCACTCAAACTCACGTATGGTGGAGTCACTCATCTCACTCAAGTGGTGGGGGTTGTGGCTCTCCTCACATGGGAATTGTGGCAACTCATCATATATGGGGCTAGTTGTGAAGTCACTCTCATTCTCAATATGGTGGCACAAGTCACTCAAGTCATCATACGTCGCCGTGGTCGAAGGGAAGATCCCATGCTCAACCATCTCGTCGTCGTCGCCGTGGATGAAGGCCGAAGATGGCACATCATCACTCTCCTCCATGACCGAAGGGAAAATCCCATGCTCGATCATCTCTTCGCCGTCACCGTAGATGAAGGCCGAAGATGGCACATCATCACTCTCGCCTCCCAAGATGGAAGCATCATCCTTGCTCGCCACCTTGTCGCTCGCCTCCAAAGCTTGGTCCTTGAGGGTCTCCGTAGTCGTACTCGTCGCTGCACCGTCTTGAAAAAGAGTCGAAGTAGACTCGGCACCATCAATGCCACAAAGAGGGATGTAGGTGAAGTCAAACTTGGGAGCATCGTCTTGGAGCTCGTCGGGCTTGGACATCTTGGTGGTACTAGCCTCATGCTTGTCGTAGAGCTTGGTCGCCGCGAAGTTTGCTTGGGGTGGAGAAGCCTTGGCCTTCATGAGTTCTTGTTCCGCCTTGAGAGCACCAATGTAGTAGTCGTCGATGGACTTGTAGTTCTCGAGGAAGATGGTCTTGGAGATGTCATTGTGCAATCCCATCATGAAGTGGAACTTCATCGAAATGGGGTCATCCACGCCGGCTCGTCGCAAGGCAATCATCATCTCCTTGAAGTACTTGTCGATGGACTTGGATCCTTGGGTGGTGTTCTCCAATTGGCGTCGAAGTTGTTCCGTGTAGGTTGGAGGCACAAACTCTCGCCGTAAAGCTCTCTTCTTCTTGGGCCAACTCATCTCGTAGCTCTCCGAAGGTGTGTGAAGCCACCATATCGAGGCGTAGTCGTGGAAGTTTCTTGTGGCGCACTTCACTTGATCTTCGGGACGAACTTGATGTAGCTTGAGGTAGTCGTCCATCAAACGCTCCCACTCGAGGTACACTTCGGGTTCTTGAGTCCCATAGAAAGGAATTGCGTGGTCGATGTCGAGGTCGTAGTAGCTCGTGGAAGTCGCGGACTTGAGCTTGGGGAGCTTCTCTTGAGCGTAGTCTTGGGGTTCTTGTTGGCGAAGATGCCGTATGTCCATAGGCGAAGATGCCAAGGGAGATGGTGAAGTCATTGAGCGGTTGTTGATGTAGAGCTCCTGACCTTCACGTTCTTGTTGGTGATGGTGTCGATGCCGCTGTGATCTTGCCCGAGATGGTAGCTCGGAAGCATGTGCTCTTGAGCGTCTTCTCGAAGATGAGGAAGATCGCTTGTAGGACTTGATGAGGGCTTTGATCTCCTCCATTTTAGCTTGCATCGTGGCGTCGGAGTTGTTGTTCATGGCATCGAACTCGTCGTTGTTGTTGTAGACCGAAGATGAAATGCCTTGCCTATCCATCACAAGACTCGAGTAGAGGTGAGTAGGAAATGAGATAAACAATACCAAGTTACCTTTTTCCAAAGTTGAGGATGTATCTCGTTTCACTCAATGTGAGATGAAAGAATAGTGGAATTGGTACCGGACTTGTTCACTCACACCTATCAAGTAAAGCTTATGGTAGAGCTCGGTGAGGATAGTGGCACAAAAAAATTTGATGCAAAATGTTAGCAAGAGTCAATAATGTTGAAAGAGATTCACAAATTCGCAAGCGAAACAAGTAGACCAATAGCAATATGTGGCTCACGGAAACACACACACACAGATAGATAAATGGGGTCGTGCAACCAAGGAATGAGCACAAAATGTGGAATCCATGGAAAACGCTCGTGTTGCACAACTCAAGAGAGACGCTAGCACGATTGCTCAATAGGCGGATACGACACTTGTGCACAACCTATAAGATGCAAAATGGATAAACTTTCTATCCCAAGTATGCTATATATGTATGGTTCCCGGTGTTTCTCACACAATGATCCAAGATGATCAAATATGATACCGTATGATATATTGTGATGCTATGGCTATTGCTTACAAGCTCTTTGGTCTCTTTCTTTTGCTTAAAAGCTTTATTCTCTTTTTTTTTTCTATGGCCACTTTTGCACAATGCACAAACCAAGAAAGCAATTGTGTATATGCGGGAACAAACTTGAGGCACAATGGATGGTATGATACCAAGATGATATGGTATGTATGCAATGGATGGTGTAGACCGCTAATGTGCACAAGTCACGTTGCCGGCAATACTCAAATGGCTAGTCTCGATAGGCAAGTAACGCAAAATGGGCTAGGGGTTAACAATGCAATTGCAAGGGAATATACAGGGTGTCGTCGAGGTTACCGTCCTTTGCGATGATGAGTGGCGGTGTTCTTGATGTAGATACCAAGATGATGGAGACACGTCCCTAAGTAGCCGAAACACCTTAGGAAACGGAAAAACCGCAAACTCAAAATCTCAAATGACAAATGTCAAATGGTGGTAGCGGAAAGCGGTGGTGGTGTTGCACTAGGCAATGCGGAAGTGGAATGATGGATATACACGTGTCGGAGTTGAAGTTGTCGTCCCTAAGTAGCCGAAACACCTTAGGAGACACAAGCTACAACTCAAACAAGCTCAAACAAAATTGGGTTAAGTTTGGTTGTCGGAAGTGTATGGTGGGCAAGGTTATGTGGAAGTGGTGGAGGTGGTGGTTGATGAAGAAGCAATTGTCCCTAAGTAGCCGAAACACCTTAGGAGACTCTAGTCACAACTCAAACAACCACATATGCAATGGGGAACAAAATGGGTTAGGTTGCGGAAGTCGGTGGTGGTAATGCGGATGATATGGTGGAGGGCCTAGGCAAAGTTGCCAAATTTCAGAAAATATGATGGAGTCAAATGATGTTGGTGGTATTTTTGTGGGATAGGGGATGTCAATAGCTTCAAAACGAGCTAAAGAACGTCAAAAACGGAGTTTGAATGAATTAGTTACGGCCAAAACAAGATTTCAGCCGAGTCAGTGTCAGGGTTAACCGGACATCCGGGAGGAGGTCCGGATGATCCGGGCTAGGTCCGGATGATCCGGGTGTAAATCCGGATGATCCGGGTTCGTCAGCTCCAGTTCTGTTTTCTGGGTGCGTGGGGTATCCGGACGTCCGGGAGAGGGTCCAGCTGATCCGGGAGGTGTCCGGATGATCCGGGAGAAGGTCTGGATGATCCGGGCAGGTCAAACTGCTCGGGATTTCCTCTCGGGGATGAATTTTTGGGCGGAAATGGATGATTTTCGGGGCAAAATTTGAGGGATTTCGTGGATGGAAGGTGGGGAAACTTGGGGAAATGCTAGATCCACTCGAAACCAAGCAAATCCACGGATCAAAATCAACAAAACATCATCAAACCAACAAATCACAAAAAGAAAAATTGGGGCTATTTTTGGTGGGGATTTTTGGATTTAGGACGAAAACAACAAAATCAAGCTAGAAATCACGGGGTAGGGGCTCCAAAAACGTGATCAACGTGGCTCATGATACCATAATGATGTAGGGTGGAACCCTAGGGTGATGATCTTTCACGTTTGGAGTGGGATCCCTCGAAGAACACGACGAACACGGGGAAGAACGGGGAGAAATCACAAGGGGAAACACTCAAGAACAAGTCCAATCACACATCCATTAGACAATCAAACACACAAGAATCACAAGGTACATGAACAACAAAGAGAAAGATACAAGGTAGAGTTCATCCCAAATCCAAAGGAGATGGGGGCTTGAATCCTAGAAGGATCTTCCCACAAAGGGGGTCTTGAATCCCTCGGGATCTTCTCACATGGAGGTCTTGAACTCCATGGGAGTGGTAGTCTCTCTCTCTCAAGAGAAGAGGTAGGAGCAAAGCTCACCTAAGAATGAGCTATCATATTTGCTAACCCTAAAAATGGGGAGGAGGAGGTCTATTTATAGTCTAGTGGGCCAAGGGGTAAGTAAGGGGGCGAATGGGTACATGGGCCTCAGCCCGAAACGTTGCACGCAGGCAAGGCCCGGATGATCCGGATGAGGGTCCGGATGATCCGGCCATCGTCCGGATGATCCAGGAGGGGGCCCGGATGATCCGGCTTCACATGAGGCCTTCGGGTGTCTTCGGACGCAATTATTCAGATGATCCGGAGGGGTACCCGGATGATCCGGCTGAGCCCGGATGATCCGGACGGCGGTCCGGATGTCCGGCCTGGCTCCTGCAGCCGCTCCGTCTTCTTCTCCTTTCTTCCGTCTTCTCTTCCATGCTTCCCTTGCGGATGGTGTAGTCGTTCCTTGGCGCTTGTACTCCTCCTTGACATCCATGAAGCTCCGACAATACCTATGCATGCACACGGGAGAAGTGTCAAGTAGTACACCATCCTCAAAGGGGTCAAGTGAGCACGTGTAAAGGAGAAGATTCACCTTTGTATATGTGAAGTAGAGGTCACACGATTCACTTGCCAAACGGACTCTTGACATGGTGATGACCGTAGGATGCTCCGCATCACTCTCCCTGGATTCTCTCCGTGGAGGCCTCCCGATCTCTTCCCATGGATGGTGGTAATGCCTTGTGTTCTTTACTTCTAGTTCTTTCTAGGGTTCTTCCTTGTCTAGGGCATTACTTAACGTTCCGCGTTTAGTGTTCAAACTTTGGTATAGAAGAGATCTTTGTTAGCCTCCTGTCTTGTTTGCAGCACTTAGAATTCGGAATATTACTTGTGTGATTCGTATGCCTCGGTTAGATTTATCTTCCCTGGTAGTGCCACTGTCAGCGGTTCTACCGCCCCTATGGGCGGTACAACTGCTGGAGTGGTACTACCGGTGGAAGATCCGGTACAACTGGAGTATATCAACCACAAAGCACTATTCTATCTT
Organism: Triticum aestivum; assembly: GCF_018294505.1. Classification (NCBI taxonomy): domain Eukaryota; kingdom Viridiplantae; phylum Streptophyta; class Magnoliopsida; order Poales; family Poaceae; genus Triticum; species Triticum aestivum. The sequence continues at coordinate 58,999,935 of NC_057806.1, forward strand.
CTTTGTTGTTGCAACTTGTTCCTTTTCTGCTAGTGGGTGCAATCCTCTCATCCTTGTTGAGTTTTTGTGTGTTCTTTTCGTGTGTGTGTGTTCAGGTGGCTCTAGTTCTCTCTCTGCTCCTCGCAAGACCAAGAAGAGGGCACGAAGGACCTTGCGCCCAGTTGTGTCTGATGATGAAGAAGAAGTTGTGATTCCCACCAAGCCCACTCGCCGTGAAAAGTCTGCAACTGCTAAGCAACGTGTGGTTATGCCATTGCATCATTGGAAAGCCAAGGATTGGGAAGCCTTCCGATCAAAGAATCCGTATGAGGTTCCCATTGCTCCCCGTTGGACCACCGTTCAGTTCCGGAATGAGATGCAAGTGCGGATTGTTCATGAACTCTTTGAGCACAACAAGAACAGATATGCCAAGCAGTGGACAATTAATCTTGACCATTGGAGGAACAACATGGAGTATTTTGGTGAGGCGCTGGCTCTCTGCGAGGAGTTTGATCTTGTCAAGCTCATGTCAGTCAACTATGACTTTGATGTTCAACTCATCCATCAGTTCTATGCCACGGTTCATTTTGGGGAAGATGATGCATGCACTCTCACCTTCATGTGTCGCGATGAATTGTTTCACGTTCCCTGGAGGGCATTCTGCAATGCTATTGGGTACGAGGATACCGGTCTGGCAGGAAGGGGTGGCATTCATCCTCATGATTTTCTTGAGTCCATGGCTAAGGAGAAGCTTGCCCCTCTGTACATTCGGGGCCGTGGGATTATTGGAGAATCCAAGGATTTGGAGAAGGTCTATGACATCATGCACCAAGTGTTCCGCAATGTGCTCTTGCCCAAGGTGGGCAATCAAGATGAGATTCATGGCTATCTGGTTGATTTGATGGTTGCTATGAAGACCATGGTGGGGACAGGGGCAACGTTTGATGTGTCAAATTGGATGTGGCATGAGATGTACAACATGGTCATCTGTCGTAAAGTCCCAATCTATGCCCCGTTTGTCATGTGCTTTCTGAACTCCGTGTGGGCTGTTCGTCGTCCTGGAGAGCTCCTCACTTCTCCAGACAACCTCACTGTTCATGAGGTCAAGCTCCGTAAGAAGAAGAAGCATGTCGAGCCTCGCTTCCCTGAAAATGCTCCTGAGGATGTCTACGCTACTTCTGACGATGAGGACTTTGAGCTGGAGCCAGGGGCCAAGCCTTCGTGGGTGGCCAAACTTACTACCAAGGTGAAGAATACCTTTTGTCTCCAGGCTGACATCCAGAAGATGTATGAGGCACATGTCAATGAGAAGCTTGCACGGCGTCGCCAAATTGCAATGATGAAGCACCTCAACATGCCGGTTCAGAGTGGCTCTGAGAAGAGCATCACCCCAGAGGAGCGTTGGATTTCTACCCATAGCACCTGGACTGATGATGAAGCCCCTCCCCAGCCATCCTCCTCGTTTGCAGCAGCTGACAATGCCATGGAAGAATCTGATCACGACGACGATGACGACTCTAATGATGAGGATCCAGATGCGACCGAGGAGTCAGAGGAGGATGCTAGCTTCGCTCTTTTCCTTTTTGGTGTCTTGATGCCAAAGGGGGAGAGGGTTCTATAGGTCTCGGGGATTTGCTTGGGTTTTGGGTTTTTCTCTTCTTCTCGTGTTTAGTGTTGGTCTTTGTTCGTGGACTTGTTTCGTTCCTTGCTGTGTGAGAGACTTATGTTACTCCTTTTACCTTTCCATTCATCGGTCATTATCATCATTATTACCTCTAAGTATTATATTGTCTCTCCTTTTCGTGCTCAGAGTGGTGAGTCTATAAAATCTAGGGGGAGTCTAGTCCTGAAAGTGTGCCCATGCTTTCTAACAGCTAGTTCCTGTTGGGGCACACATTCAGGGGGAGTTCCGTCTAGATTTCATTGACTTATCTCTTGCAAATCGTGTTGTTGTCATCATCCACCAAAAAGGGGGAGATTGAAAGGGCATTTCCCTACTTTATGTTTTGGATGATGATGACAACCCTTTGTGGTCTAATCGTGTGCTATATGTTTCAGGTTCTCGATGCTTAAGCCTACATCGGATTGCTATTCTCTCTTGTAGGAAAAGATCGAAGACGGTGTCCCCTATGCTTTTTATCTCTTTGGTCGTAGGGAACCCGTACTATCAAGAGGGAATCCTCATTAGAAAGAACTAGGGGAATCTTTTCACGTACACCTTCATCACCCCTCCTTTGTCTTTCTCAGGTGTGAGAGAGAGAGAGTTTTCCTTGTCTCTTCCCTTATCTATTCCTGCTCACTGTTTCTGCCCAGCGGTTGTACCGCTCTCTAGAGCGGTTGTACCGCTGGGTCTTATCAATCATCAACTTTGCTCGAGCGGTTGTACCGCTGCCTCCGGGCGGTGGTACCGCCACCATGCTCTGCAAAAGCTAGGACGGTGGTTCCGGCCATGCACCGCTCAAGTACCGCTCGCGCTTCTGGTTTGATGCGGTTCTTGGGCGGTAGTGGCCCGGTTGGTCCGGTCGTTCCTCGATGACCGGTACCACCGGTGGTCCGAGCGGTTCTTTCGCCCAGAACTTAGCCGCCCAAGAGCTCAAGGCCATGCGGCTGTTCTGGCAGGCACCGCCCAAGTACCAGTCAAGCTCCTATTTTGATGCGGTGGTTGTGCGGTGGCTAGGCGGTTAGTCCGGTTATTTTTCTTAGCCGGTACTACCGCCTGTAGGTCTGGTTGTACCGCTTGGTAGGGTTCTGCAGATACACCGTGAGTCCCGGTTGTACCGGGACGAGGACCGGTTGTACCGCTGCAGTGCAAAAAACGCAGTAACGGCTAGAATTTAGGGTTGCTATATAAGGGAGCTTCTCCCACCTACCACTCTCACCTTTGACCTCTCTCACTCCACCATTAATGCACTTCAAGCTCTCTTGCCCGATCTCTCTCTCTAGCCACTCAAACTTGTTGATTTGCTAGGGATTAAAGGAGGAGACCTAGATCTACACTTCCACCAAAGGATATTTGGTTCCCCATACTTTCTTGTGTGGATTTTGTTACTCTTGGGTGTTTGAGCACCCTAGATGGTTGAGGTCACCTCAGAGCCATATTCCATTGTGGTGAAGCTTCGTGGTTTTGTTGGGAGCCTCCAATTAAGTTGTGGAGAGAGCCCCAACCTTGTTTGTAAGGGTTCGGTCGCCGCCTTCAAGGGCACCAATAGTGGAATCACGGCATCTCGCATTGTGGGAGGGCGTGAGGAGAATACGGTGGCCCTAGTGGCTTCTTGGGGAGCATTGTGCCTCCACACCGCTCCAACGGAGACGTACTTCCTCTCAAAGGGAAGGAACTTCGGCAACACATCCTCGTCTCCACCATCTCCACTCTTGGTTATCTCGTGCCTTTATTTGAGCAAGCTTATTTGTTTCATATCTCTTGCTTGCTTGTGTTCCTATCCTTGTTGCATCATATAGGTTGCTCACCTAGTTGCATATCTAGACAACCTACTTTGATGCAAAGTTTAAATTGTTAAAGAAAAGCTAAAAATTGTTAGTTGCCTATTCACCCCCCCCTCTAGTCAACCATATCGATCCTTTCAAGAGCTCCCGCTCCCGACTGGGCCTAAGGCCCAGCCGAGCAGGCCGGCCCAGCCGCCGCGGCCTCCTGCGCGCGCGCGCGCCACCGCCGCCGCCGACTCGGACTAGGATCCGAGCCGGACTCCTCTCCGCCGCTGCCCCTTGCCACCTCCTCCAAGACGCCGCCCCGCCCCCTTTATAAGCCGCCACCCCGCCGCCCAAACCGCCACCCCACCGCCGCCTGCCCCGCCGCCCCAAGCCGCAGCCGCCGCCTCCGCTTGCCGCCGCCGCCGCAGCCGCAGCCGAGCCCCGCCGCCGCCGCTTGCTGCCGCCGCCGAGCCGCCGCCGCCCCGCCCGCACCCCGCCCCGCTGGAGCCCCTCGCCGGAGGTAACCGCCGGATCCGCCGCCGGTTTTTTTAAAAAACCGTCCATTTTTTTAGAAACCCTAGATCCGTTTTTTTTTGTTTCGCCGGTTTTTTTTCGGTTCTTCTAGTTAGCGGACGTTCGTCCGAACGTTCATTTTAATGAATGGTTTTCGCCCTGTAGATACAACTAATGAATGCTCGTTCGTTAGTCTGTTCGTCAGTTTTCTTTTATCGGGTTTATTCCGCGATTTTTTTTTCTGATCGCGATTTCTGATCCGATCTTAGTTTATGTTTATCTTTTCGCTCGTCTAACGGAATCAGGTGATTCAAGCGCCTGGAGTTTCATCTCGAAACTCTCTTTCCGTTTAACCAACTCAAACAAGTTTTTTCCACTGTAAAATTTGACCTAGTTTCAGATTAGTAAACGAAGCTTCTTTCTTTCACCGTTTGAGTTTCGTTGCTCCATTTGATTTGATTCTTTTTGCGAACCGGAGTTCTTAATTTGAACTTTCTGATCAACTTCTCTTATTTGAGTTTTGCTTGTGCATCGTTGCTTGTTACTTATGCATGTTATTGTTTGCTTGCGATAGAATTCCCGGAGTGCGAAGCGTGTTACTACGAGTCTCTAGGATTCGCGGATCGTCAGCAAGGCAAGTAACACTTTGATCATATCCCATTATTACCCAGTTTTTATGCATTAGTTCCAATCCTCAAACATTGCATGATTAGGATGTCATTAACTTGTGGGTTGGTAAGTAGTTGCTGAGGTAGAACCTGTTGCCCTGTTACATTCAAACCCTTGGGAGTTACTTCTACGTATTGCTTATTGATATGCTATGCTCGTAGACGTGGTTTGGGTTTGAGTGAAATTCATGTCAGATGTGAGATTGTTAATTAATGGTTCGACTTAAGGTGGCAAATTAATCAAACAACTGGGTGGATTGAGGCACCTGGGGAACCCAGTGTTGTCTGTTTTTTTGGAAATCCTGGGGTACCCGTGTGATCTTCCTATGGACCGCCACCCAGGCTCAAAGGGAACTGAGATGATTCATGCTAGAAATTTCCATGTGCAGCCACAAGCTATTATGGGCTCTAGCATAGTTGAGTAAGTTACGTGAAGCTCTTGAAGAGGTAGATCAACAGGTAGTGGGTTTTGTAGGTTTGGTATGGTCTACCCGGAGTAGGGAGTTAACGTTTCTGAAAGACTGTGTCTCGGTCATCCGTTTCTCAAACACCATGTAGTGCGAGAAATCCAACGGAAGCGATCGAGTCTTGTGGGGAAAAGTGCGCAAACCTCTGCAGAGTGTACAATCTAATCATGGTTAGCCGTGTCCCCGGTTATGAATAATTCTTGAGTATCTAGTACTTGGGTTATCACATGTATCTCACCATGCTTAATTAATACTGTTGGATTGTTAATCACTTTAATTGGGATTGAGTTGGGGATACCTTCTCAATGATGTTTCAACCACCATGATAGTAAAATTAAAATCTATTCCGTTGTTGTAGGGAAAAATTGGCTTTTCGCAAAACTACAACCATACAGCTTTCCACCAGCCATATATGCATGTAGTGATAGCATTATTCTGTTTCTGCTCTACTGTGTTATATTGCCAGCATATTCCATGTGCTGACCCGTTTTCGGGCTGCAACGTATTATGTTGCAGACTTTTCAGACGAGGAGTAAGGTTCGTTAGGTCGTTGCCGTGCAGCTCAGCTATGCCGTTGGAGTTGATGGACTCACCTTATCTTCCAAGCCTTCCGCTGTTATCGCATTAGATGGCCTTAAGCCATATTATTGTAATAAGTTCTCTTTGGAGACATTCGATGTAATAGTGTGTGATTGCTACTCTGTTATAAATCCTTCGAGTACTGTGTGTGTCAGCATTACCGATCCAGGGATGACACTGAAGCACAGAGACTTGACCATCTGAGGTCGGGTCGCTACAAGATGGTATCAGAGCACACGCTGAGTGTAGGACACGACCACTAAGATAAACCCTAGGTCACACTTCTCTTCTCATTTCTGACTCCTCTCCATTTTCTACTCTTTAGGATGACGGAGATGAAGAACAAGTTTGCACAACCGGATGAAGACACACCTTTTGGACGCCACTTGAAGGAAGTCACTAGGTACTTGAACATTGGAATACCAAGCTTCACCGGGACGTACAACGCCACTTTACCTGAAGAGGAGCGCTGGATGATTCAAGTACAAGTTCCAGGAAGGACGTTCTCGCCAACTTCTAAACCCATAGAATTTTCCTTCGACGCACCAACCTGGAGTTTAGGAAAGAGTATGGCAGCTCACATCACCATGGGACGCATTGGAGAAGTTTACAACAGGGAGCTTAAGGACACTATTTACCAAATATGTGGGCGCCGAGACGAGCAATGGGAAGTAATCAGCACTAAGAAGGATAGATCCATTGCAGCTTTCATCCAGGAGTTAAACCAGCACATTCGACGTCAGGAGAACCAGATGTGTGCGGACATGATGGACTTGAAGAAGGCGAAGACTAGGATCATCGAGCTGGAGGAAGAACTCAAGTTTACCCGCGATGGATATGAGGAGGAAATCAAGACCCTACTGGAGAAGAATGACGACTTAGTCAAGAAGATCGGAGTATTCATGGGAGGACCAGCACCAATAGAAGAAGAAGAAGAACCCAAGGAAATACGCCCCGAGGACTACATCATCATCGACGACACCGACTCCGACCCTAGTGATGATGACTTTGAAGACGAAGCTGGAGCAGACATCATGGAGTCTTCCACCGATCAAAATTTCTAGATGACTACCATATATTAGTAGTATTTCCCCCATGTATATAGTAGTAGTGAGCACTTTTGCGATAGTTCTAGACCGTTTGTATGCCCTTGCTTGATTGATTGAGTGAAATGATTGTGTTTGTCTCATGTGCATATGGATAGTGTTTTCTCATTAGACCTCTTCTATTCTAAATCTCTCCCATCTAAACCCCTCAGATGCCTCCGAGACGTGACACCGGTTTTGCCTTTCCGCCGGAGCTCACCCAGTTGATCCAGCAGCAGAATGCCTTGATGCAATTGCTAGTTCAGAACCAGGGCAACAACAACAACAACAACCCACCGCCAGTGGACAACCTAGCCCGTTTTCTAAGGTTACAGCCGCCGGTGTTTTCCAGTAGCACCGAGCCTATAGTTGCTGATGATTATCTATGCCGTATTGGAAGGGAGTTGACCATCGCAGGCTGCACAGATGCTGAGAGGGTGTGCTTTGCCGCACATCAATTGGATGGACCAATAGCCTCATGGTGGGAGAATTACACAACCACTTTTTCTATAGCCAATGTCACTTGGGACCAGTTTCAGCAAGCTTTCCGCATAGCCCATGTCTCCACTGGAGCTATGCAAATGAAGAAGCGGGAGTTCCGCAACCTACGCCAGGGGAACCATACTGTGGCTCAGTACGTGGATGAGTTTAGCAAGTTATCTCGCTACGCCCCTGATGATGTGGCCACAGATGCCGCGAAGCAGGAGAAGTTTATGGAAGGGCTGAATGATGAGATGAGCATGCAGTTGATGGTAGCAACCTTCAACAACTACCAGGAGTTGGTAGATAAGGCTCTTATGATTGAAGGGAAACAACAGCAGATTGAGAGCCGCAAGAGAAAGTATGGACAAGGGAAGTATAACTCAGGAGCTCAGCAGAAGCCTCGCCTAACCCCGAACACGGGAGGACTTGTTCACAACCATGGAGGTCACAACCACACTGGAGGAGGATCACATAACCACAGTGGTGCTAAGAATGGGAATGGGAACGGAGCTAACAACAATCAGAACCGCTCCAACCCGTCCACTCCCGCCAAAAGAGACTTAAGTCAGGTTACCTGTTTTAAGTGCGGGAAGACAGGGCACTATGCCAATGATTGCCCCGAAGGAAGGAATGGAAACGGAAATGGAAGCACTGGGAAGAAGCCCAATCCATTCAACAAAGGACAAGTGAACCACGTTAACGTGGAGGAGGTTGAAGAGCAGCCGGACGCGGTAATAGGTAAGTTTTTGGTTAAGTCATTTACCGCTCTTGTTCTTTTCGATACTGGTGCATCGCATTCATACATATCAAGGGGATTCGTGGATAAGTTTAAACTACCAACCCAAACCCTTAGGACCCCTCTTTTAGTGAGTTCACCCGGAGCAGAGTATATGGCTAGCCGATGGTGTGACCAGATACCCTTAACCATTGGTACACATGTTTTTCCGTCCGACCTAATTATCTTGGAGTCACAAGGATTGGATGTGATATTGGGTATGGACTGGATGTCAAAGTTTGGAGGAAGCATTGACTGTGCTAGTAAGTCGATTTATCTCACCACCCCGGAAGGAAAAAGGATTAAGTATGTATCTAGGCATGTGCCTAGGAGGAGTCAAGTGAATGCCCTTACGGGAGTTGTTCAGGAGGAAATGCCTGTAGTGAAGGATTACCCGGATGTTTTCCCAGAGGAGTTACCAGGCATGCCACCGGACAGAGATATTGAGTTTTTGATAGAGCTGTTACCAGGAACAGGACCAATATCCAAGAGACCCTATCGGATGCCCGCAAATGATCTGGAAGAAATTAAGAAACAGATCAAGGAGTTATTGGAGAAAGGATATATCCGAAGAAGTTCATCACCTTGGGGAGCCCCAGTACTTTTGGTTGAGAAGAAGGATAAATCCCTGAGGATGGTTGTTGATTATCGAGCATTGAATGAAGTGACGATTAAGAACAAGTACCCACTGCCGATGATCAACGATCTGTTTGATCAGTTGCAAGGAGCTAAAGTGTTTTCGAAGATCGATTTGCGATCGGGGTATCATCAGTTGAAGATACGAGAGAAGGACATACCAAAGACGGCGTTCACAACGCGATATGGATTATACGAGTACACGGTCATGTCGTTTGGACTGACTAACGCCCCTGCCTATTTCATGAGCATGATGAACAAGGTGTTCATGGAGTATTTGGACAAGTTTGTTGTGGTGTTTATTGATGATATCATGGTATACTCGAAGAACGAGGAGGAGCACAAAGAGCATTTGCGTTTAGTTCTCGAGAAGCTCAGGGAACACCAGTTGTATGCTAAGTTTAGCAAATGCGAGTTTTGGCTGAAGGAAGTCGGATTCCTTGGACATGTTATATCAGGAGAAGGTATAGCAGTAGACCCCAGCAAGGTTCAGTCAGTCACTGAATGGTTGGCACCCACCTCAGTTAGCGAGATCCGCAGTTTTCTTGGACTCGCAGGATACTACCGGAGATTCATTGAGAATTTTTCCAAGATTGCAAAACCAATGACTGAACTGTTGAAGAAGGATACCAAGTTTAAATGGACAGAAGATTGTGAAGCAAGTTTCCAGGAGTTGAAGAAACGTTTGACTACAGCCCCAGTGCTAGTACTGCCAGATATACATAAGGAGTTCCAAGTGTATTGCGACGCCTCTCGCTTAGGACTTGGATGTGTGCTTATGCAGGACGGAAGAGTTGTTTCGTATGCCTCACGACAACTAAAACCTCATGAGTTGAATTATGCCACGCATGATTTGGAGCTAGCAGCCGTAGTGCATGCGTTGAAGACTTGGAGACATTACCTTATTGGAAACCGTTGTGATGTGTACACGGATCACAAGAGTTTGAAGTACATCTTCACCCAGAAGGAGCTGAACCTTAGGCAGAGGAGATGGTTGGAGCTTATAAAGGATTATGACATGAAGCTACACTATCATCCAGGAAAGGCCAATGTCGTAGCAGACGCATTGAGTCGGAAGAGTTATGCTAATACCCTTGAAAGTAAAGGACTGCCGAAGGAATTAGCAAAGGACATCATGGAACTTCGGTTAGAGATTGTACCTAGAAGGTTCATTGCCACAATGGAGGTTCAGTCGACATTGCTGGACAAGATTCGGGAAGCTCAGAAAGATGATAAAGAGATTGCCGAGATAAAGGAGAAGATGGGCAAAGGAAAGGCCAAAGGTTTTCGTGAGGATGAGCACGATACCCTATGGTTTGAGGACCGAGTTTATGTGCCCAACAACCAGGAGATCAGGAAGTTAATACTTCAAGAGGCCCATGACTCACCATACTCGATACACCCCGGAAACACCAAGATGTATTTGGATTTGAAGGAACGTTTCTGGTGGACTGGTATGAAGAAGGATATTGCCGAGTATGTAGCCGTATGTGATGTATGTCAGAGAGTTAAGGCAGAACATCAGAAGCCAGCAGGACTGTTACAGCCTATGCCGATACCCGAATGGAAGTGGGATAAACTTGGCATGGACTTTATCACCGGATTACCCAGGACTAAAGCAGGATATGATTCCATATGGGTAGTAGTTGATCGTTTGACCAAAGTAGCTCACTTCATCCCAGTGAAAACCACCTATACAAGTGCAAAGTTGGCCAAGATCTATATGTCCAGGATCGTATGTCTGCATGGAGTTCCGAGGACCATCGTATCGGATCGAGGAACACAGTTTACTTCAAAGTTTTGGCATCAGTTACACCAGACTTTGGGAACGAGATTGGAGTTCAGTACAACGTTTCACCCGCAGACAGATGGACAGACTGAGAGAGTCAATCAAATTTTGGAGGACATGTTGAGAGCCTGTGCGCTAGATTATGGATCCAGTTGGGATGACAATTTGCCGTATGCAGAGTTCTCATACAACAATAGCTACCAAGCCAGTTTGAAGATGGCACCGTTTGAAGCCCTGTATGGACGCAGGTGCAGAACACCGTTGATGTGGGATGAGGTAGGAGACCGACAGTTGTTTGGACCAGACTTGATTAAAGAATCTGAGGAGAAGGTAAAACTGATCCGAGACCGACTGAAGATTGCTCAGTCCAGGCAGAAGAGTTACGCAGACTCAAAACGCAAGGAGGTAACCTACGAAATTGGAGATAGAGCATATCTGCGAGTATCGCCCTTGCGAGGAGTGAAACGTTTTAGAGTTAAAGGAAAGTTAGCCCCGAGATTTGTAGGACCGTATCGCATTTTGGAACGGATGGGAGAAGTCGCCTACAAGTTGGAGTTACCTGAGGGATTGCCACGAGTCCACGATGTGTTCCACGTTTCACAGCTAAAGAAGTGTCATGCTGAGATGGCGGAAATACCATTAAGAGATACAGTACTCTTGGAGCGATTCAGTTAGACAGTGATTTGACTTACGAGGAGAAGCCAGTTAAAATTCTTGAGTTTGCCAGCAGAGTCACCCGCAGTAAGGTTATCAAGTTTTGCAAAGTTCAGTGGAGCCACCATACCGAGGATGAAGCTACCTGGGAACGAGAGGATGATCTCCACAAGGACCACCCATACTTATTTTCTAGCCAACCCGAATCTCGAGGGCGAGATTCATCTTAAGGGGGGTAGGTTTGTAACATCCCAAATTTTCAATTTGGAATGTTATACATAGATCATCCATGCATATCATGTTTTATTGTTTTTTTCTATTCCATAATCCTCGAAATCCTAAGCAGCTCAAGGACCCTCGAAGAGAGTTGGGGATTTCCCGGTCTTCATATTTGATTCTTTTATCAAATAATGAAAAGAGGATTTGATTTTAATTATTTCTCTCCGAAAAATATTTCACATTAAAAATTAAAGAGAGGAGATAATATGACTTCTCCAAAATAAATGAAATATTGGAGGAAAAATATTAAAATCATTAAATTGATTTTTATTTGATTTTATTCGGATTTTGTTTGCATTAGAAAAAAATTGCATGTTTTCAAAATGGCATTTTAGGGCCAAGAAAATGTTCATCTTGTTCTAAATATTTTATTTAGACGGTGAAAATTTGTTTTGGCATTTTTAGATTTTTATTTATTTTTCTAAGATTTTTCTTGACGGTGGAATTTTTTTTTAAAAGAGCTCCCGCTCCCGACTGGGCCTAAGGCCCAGCCGAGAAGGCCGGCCCAGCCGCCGCCGCATCCTCCTGCGCGCGCGCGCGCACCACCGCCGCCGCCGACTCGGACTAGGAGTCCGAGCAGGACTCTTCTCCGCCGCCGCGCCTTGCCCCCTCCTCCAAGACGCCGCCCCGCCCCCTTTATAAGCCTCCACCCCGCCGCCCAAACCGCCACCCCACAGCCGCCTGCCCCGCCGCCCCAAGCTGCAGCCGCCGCCTCCGCTTGCCGCCGCCGCCGCTGCAGCCGCAACCGAGCCCCGCCGCCTCCGCTTGTTGCCGCCGCCCCGTGAGCCGCCGCCCCGCCGCCCGCACCCCGCCCCGCCGGAGCCCCTCGCCGGAGGTAACCGCCTGATCAGCCGCCGGTTTTTAAAAAAAACCGTCAGTTTTTTTTAGAAACCCTATATCCGTTTTTTTGGTTTCGCCGGTTTTTTCGGTTCTTCTAGTTAGCGGACGTTCGTCCGAACATTCGTTTTAACGAACGGTTTTCGCCCGTGAGATACAACTAACGAACGCTCGTCCGTTAGTCTGTTCGTCAGTTTTCTTTTATCGGGTTTATTCCGCGATTTTTTTTATCGTGATTTCTGATCCGATCTTAGTTTATGTTTATCTTTTCGCTCGTTTAACAGAATCAGGCGATTCAAGCGCCTGGAGTTTCGCCTCGAAACCCTCTTTCCGTTTAACCAACTCAAACAAGTTTTTGCCACTGTAAAATTTGACCTAGTTTCAGATTAGTAAACAAAGCTTCTTTCTTTCGCCGTTTGAGTTTCGTTGCTCCGTTTGATTTGATTCTTTTTGCGAACCGGAGTTCTTAATTTGAACTTTCTGGTCAACCTCTCTTATTTGAGTTTTGCTTGTGTATCGTTGCTTGTTACTTATGTATGTTATTGTTTGCTTGCGATAGAATTCCCGGAGTGCGAAGCGTGTTACTATGAATCTCTAGGATTCGCGGATCGTCAGCAAGGCAAGTAACAATTTGATCATATCCCATTATTACCCAGTTTTTATGCATTAATTCCGATTCTCAAACATTGCATGATTAGGATGTCATTAACTTGTGGGTTGGGAAGTAGTTTCTGAGGTAGAACCTATTGCCCTGTTACATTCAAACCCTTGGGAGTTACTTCTACATATTGCTTATTGTTATTCTATGCTCGTAGACGTGGTTTGGGTTTGAGTGAAATTCATGTCAGATGTGAGATTGTTAATTAATGGTTCAACTTAAGGTGGCAACTTAAACATACAATTGGGTGGATTGAGGCACCTGGGGAACCCAGTGCTGTCTGTTTTTTTGGAAATCCCGGGGTACCCGTGTGATCTTCCTATGGACCGCCACCCAGGCTCAAAGGGAACTGAGATGATTCATGCTAGAAACTTCCGTGTGCAGCCACAAGCTATTATGGGCTCTAGCATAGTTGAGTAAGTTACGTGAAGCTCTTGAAGAGGTAGATCAGCAGGTAGTGGGTTTTGTAGGTTTGGTATGGTCTACCCGGAGTAGAGAGTTAACGTTTCTGAAAGACTGTGTCTCGGTCATCCGTTTCTCAAACACCATGTAGTGCGAGAAATCCAACGGAGGCGATCGAGTCTTGTGGGGAAAAGTGCGCAAACCTCTGCAGAGTGTACAATCTAATCATGGTTAGCCGTGTCCCCGGTTATGGACAATTCTTGAGTATCTAGTACTTGGGTTATCACATGTATCTCACCATGCTTAATTAATACTGTTGGGATGTTAATCACTTTAATTGGGATTGAGTTGGGGATACCTTCTCAATGATGTTTCAACCACCATGATAGTAAAATTAAAATCTATTCCGTTGTTGTAGGGAAAAATTGGCTTTTCGCAAAACTACAACCATACAGCTTTCCACCAGCCATATATGCATGTAGTGATAGCATTATTCTGTTTCTGCTCTACTGTGTTATATTGCCAGCATATTCCATGTGCTGACCCGTTTTCGGGCTGCAACGTATTATGTTGCAGACTTTTTAGACGAGGAGTAAGGTTCGTTAGGTCGTTGTCGTGCAGCTCAGCTATGTCGTCGGAGTTGATGGACTCACTTTATCTTCCAAGCCTTCCGCTGTTATCGCATTAGATGGCCTTAAGCCATATTATTGTAATAAGTTCTCTTTGGAGACATTCGATGTAATAGTGTGTGATTGCTACTCTGTTATAAATCCTTCGAGTACTGTGTGTGTCAACATTACCGATCCAGGGATGACACTGAAGCACAGAGACTTGATCATCTGAGGTCGGGTCGCTACATCATCACCGTCAGCATGCCATCGTGCTGACGAAACTCTCATGTGAAGCTTTGCTGGATCGGAGCTCGCGGGACGTCATCGAGTTGAACGTGTGCAGAACTCAGAGGTGCCGTGCGTTCGGTACTTGGATCGGTTGGATCGTGAAGATGTACGATTAGATCAACCACGTTGTGCTAAAGCTTCCGCTTTCTGTCTACGAGGGTACGTGGACACACTCTCCCCTCTCGTTGCTATGCATCACCATGATCCTGTGTGTGCGTAGGAATATTTTTTGAAATTACTACATTCCCCAACAACACGTGACCCACTACGACATGCGTGTCGAACATGTTGTCCGGTGTGTTCACCATCGTCGCTGCTCGCCACATAGTAAGTGTTTGACGAAATGTATGAGCCAAACAAAATTTTACTCTATTAAGTTTAGGGGTTTGGTTAGAAACGACCATTTTTAGAGGAGTAAAAGTACTCCTCTAAAGGATACTCGGTCGTTTACATCTCTAAATTTTAGGGGGCTTGTTAGAGTTGGTCATTAGCAGAAGATAAGCCTTTTTACTAGTTTTTTTCTTCGGGTTGGCATTTTCCTCACTTGGCACTCTTAAGATAGCATCATTATATAGGCCCTACATCAATGAACACTCGCCCAACCTGTATGAAGGAAAGCGACGTAAGGGCATCTCCAATGCTGACCTACGAAACAAACATCACATCCATCTGCGGATCGGGAGGACCAGTCTGTCAACATGCATGCGGGAGCCAACCATCCAATGCTATCTGCAATAATTTCAAACAAGATTAAAAAAATGGACATATTTAAGAAAACACATCGGGTTTCAGTCAAGTTCAGAGATAATTTATATATACAACTGATATTTCAGTCGGTTAACTGAAAACTAAAACATAAACCCTATAGCTTGTACCGGACGACCACATTGTACGCGTGGCCGTGCTACCCGGGTGCACCGCCATTGTCGTGTGTGCCGTCGCCGTCCCTCTAGCGGTGGTAGGTTACCGGTGGCCCGCAGCAGCCTTGCCCATCCGCAGTCTGGCGCACCGCTTCCTCCTTCGCGGTGCGAAGGGTTGCCGCGACCAATGTCGATGACACACGCGGAGCCCTGGCAGCAGCCTTGCCCCGCCGACATTGGTGGAGTAGTCGCTAAGTGACCACTCCTCGCTGATCTTGGCAAGCTCCCCATCAACGCGGTGGCGGTGGTGAGGTCTGGGTCGTTGCGGACCCATTCCGGCACCGCGTCTGAGTTGGTAAACATGTAGCGCTGGACGACATTGCACCACTCGTAGCCTACCTGTTGCCACGCCGCATGCTCCTCCTCGGACGTGACGTCCCTCGAGCCCGAGGGACCGCCGTCACCGCAGCCTCCAAGGTAGTGGAGGTTGCGGTAGGGCGCCTTGGTGAACATGGGAGGCAGCTCGTCCTTGACGAACTACCCGCGCCAGGGCGATGATGCATGCATGTGAACACGGGCATATCGGTTGGCCACTGGCGACAAGGCCGGCTCCTCCTTCACGTGGCGCCTGATCGCGATGCCGCCACCTCGGTTGCGCGGCGAGGACGGTGACTCCTCCTTGACGCGACGTCTGATCTTGACGTCGCAACAGTTGCATGGGGAGGGGGCGAGATCCTCCTTCACCCGCCACAGAGGGGATGTTGGCTCCCGCTTGACGTAGTAGCGCGGCGGGGACGACGACTCCTCATTGACCGCACGCGTCAACGAGGGTGGTGTTGGGCCCATATTACGGAGCGATCGCTCCGTCTGGTCTTCATATCATAGATAAATTCTCCGTCCGTCAGAGCGGCCTTAAGGAGTAGGCGCGGCTGCTGTTGCGGTTGGTGCTCCTGCGACAGCGCCTGGTCCTCCTCGACGCCAGAGGAGATAACGATCTCCTTGTCGAAGGCGCCGACTTCCATGGACGTCGAGGGGCCGGGAGAGCGAGGGCGGCAATGCCATGATCCGCCTGACGAAGAACTGCCGCCACCTCCGCCTACCGATGCGGAGAACCAGGACTTCGGCATCGTCGGAGTTAGAGATGCTCGGTGAAGAGGATGGGCTCGTGGAGGAGGAAGGGCTTGAAGACGATGCAGTGCAGATGCGTGCGTTGCCGACGCACGGCTTAAATTGTCGCGATGAGGTCATGCGAGCCGGTGTGCCCTCTTGAATGCAATGTAGCGGACGGAGTTTGTTTCTCGGGACACGGCGTCCGCATTGAAGCGGCTACGCCTGAGAGGTCACGTCCGTCAACGCTGCCTTCACATCCGATCACGTCGCTCTTGGTCGGGATGAATACAGCACGGCAAGCGGCGTGGGCGTTGGATGGAAAGTGTAGGAGAGGCGGAATATTTTTTGGGTGGGCCATGGTTGCAGACGTGAGTGTGACAGTGAACCGGACGCCTGCAAAGCCCCCCCCCCCCCCTAGTTTGTCTCGGGTTTGCGGGGAAAATGCATCTGAACCGATTGACAAACCAATATAAAACCGTGTCAGATGGCAAAACACGTCTAAACCGTACAGTACCGGAAGGTTTAAGGGTTGGCGATGGGATGCCCTAATACCACTTTTGAGCTTTGCGATCGCAAATACTACCACTTGAATGGAGGAGGCTTTCCTTTTACCCACTGCATTAAGCAAGGTTGTAAGGCTGAGCGAGTCTGCAAAGATGCTTGTAGTGTTTTTTTTACACTTGTAGGTGCTTTTAATCAGTGTATAGTTTGATTGTTAAGAAGAAGAAAAACTTATTTCTTATACTATGATATTGACGGTCAAAGAGCGTGGCCCGGCGAGTGTTACCTCACAGGTCGGTGATCGTGCAACGGTACCATGTAGTAATACTCTACATGGCCCTTGAGATACGGGTGTCCGTGGATTCAAACAGATCTGAGCCATCTGGTCACACGTACGGATACGGGGTGTGACAGCTTAGATCCACACCCCTTGCAATACTATATTGTACTGCCACTGTTGTCGCCGACATCGACGTGTTTGTACACCCCCTGGAGGCGAACATGCCATGTTGCAGCCGTGCAGCTAGCTCACACTCACTGGCGAATTAATCATAAGAGAGGAAAATGATTCATTATTGGTTGTAGGAAGCTTCGCGTGGCATCATACGGTCGATCCCGACGGGCCAATAATCGCGCTCACCAATCTGTTGCTCACTGATTGTTCAAGAAAATTTAAGTCTGTTGCTCTCTGGGTGATCTGAAAGATCCTGTTTAAGTTTTTATTATTTATTTGCCGGGTGTTAATTAGTCTACTTGATTGATCACACGGGTGAAGTTCGCAAGTAGTATATTTGTAGGCGAATGATCTGCATCGGTGCGCCAGCCCAAATTTAGGCCGGACACACCCTGTTGGAAATATGAGCAATTTACCAAATGATTTTATTAACAGAAATAGTAGATAAAGCATGACTAATATAGTAGAGATAAAACAAGTCATGCGTTCTGATGAAGAGAAGGTAAATAGCTTCTGCATATATGAACCGTAGCCTATCATATCTAAAGTAGACAGTATAGCAAGTAGCATATATGAAGTAGAACCTATCATGTGTAGGACAAGGACTAGAATAAGGAACTGCGGCAGAATCTTTAACAGGAAAGACAAGAACACGTACGGGACAGTAGCAGCAGAAGCGCTGGACTTGGGGTCGGTGTCCTCGCCTGCCATGTCGTCGAGGAGGTCGTGGACGTCGGGGAAGAAGTCGTCGTTAGGGAAGTAGTCGTCGGCGACCGGATCGTCCGTGATGAAGCAGCCAGTAGTCGCGCTGAGCGCTCCCCAAAAACCTTATCACCCTTCTCCCGTAAATGACTCAAAAGGTGCGGTTTCGAAGGCCTACTGTCCCGACCTGCGGTGCACGCCACAAGACGGGATGGGGAAGAACGTAGCAGCAGCGCAGTGGTCAGAACTTTGTGGCGAGAAGAAGAGGAGAGGCGCGCCGTTCGAATTCAGTGTCCACTACAGAAAACGTTTCAACTCCCACGTGACCTTTCGTATACCCGTCGTGCGTGGCAAAAATTTAAATATCGGCTCGGCTCATTCCCGCGGCGCGGCGCGGCGCGACGAGGCGAGGCGAGGCGAGGCGAGGCGAGGCGAGGCGAGGCGAGGCGAGGCGGGCGGCGGAGGAGGAGCGCGCGTGGATATCCCTCTTCTTCTCATGCTCGTACAAGTGGGGAAAGAACCTCCCTTATAAGGAGGTCCAACTCCCACTAAACTAGCAATGTGGGACTAAACTTTAGTAGTATCCCTTGCCTTGCACAAATGGGCTAAGTGGGCCTCTAGGATTTATTAGGAATTTCTAAAATAGTTATTGGGCTGCCCAAAATAGACTAAATTCCAGCAATCCCCCACCAGATCCCAGAGGCATACAGAAATTTGCCTTTGGTTCCAAAACACTGTTTTATATACCGGTACTGCAGTGGAGACTGTTAAGTTGAGCTTACACCTAGAACTCCATGCTACACTAGTAAGCAACTTGAACAGTGGACTGGGCCTTGAACTGCAAGTTTTCTGCGAATCTAGCTTCACATAAAGCCTTGACCGGTACGTGGCTACCGTGGGTCTTCCCCACAGGTGGAGCTTATGCGTCATACTTCCTGACCTTTCATGAGTTTACTAGAGAGAACCCTACTCTCATAGATTGCGACGTTTGACAATCGGACTCATATAGGTGTGTTCTTCAAAAGATGTTCTGCAGGATAACATCTCTGCTTAAATAAGCCACTTAGAACACATTAAGATATACATAAACCTGCCATGCAGATTAGGAGAGTATTGCATCTTCATGGAGTGGTATTATGAATAGTAAGGATACTCTCCTCTCAGTTGACCAACAGCTTGTCTTCCACATCTAATTCACGGGATCTCCGATCACAAAGAATAGGTTACCACTGTGAACAACTCATATTGTGGGTCTCATACCCATCTCCCTCGATGCATTATCTATCACATTACGTGATAGACCCTTAGTAAAAGGATCTGCCAGATTTTTAGACGTTTGGATATAATCCAACGCAATAACTCCGAGTTTTTCATTTTCCTGACAGACTTTAACCTTCTCTGAACGTGTCTTGATGACTTCATGTTATCCTTTGAGCTGCTCACTTTCGTGATCACAGTTTGATTGTCGCAGTTCATAAGGACACCCGGTACAGGTTTCTCAACAACCGGCAAGTCATTCAAGAGCCGGCGAAGCCAATCTGCTTCAACCGTAGCTATATCTAGTGCTGCGAGTTCTGCTTCCATTGTTGACCTCGTTAAGATGGTCTGCTTGCAAGACTTCCAAGAAATAGTGCCACCTCCATGAGTGAATACATAACCGCTCGTGGCCTTTATCTCATCAGCATCTGAGATCCAGTTTGAGTCACTATACCCTTCAAGCACCTTTGGATGCCCGGTGTAGTGAATTCCATAATTTGCAGTGCCTTTCAAATAACGCAAAACTCTCTCTAGAGCTTTCCAATGCACATCTCCTGGTTTTGAAACAAACCGACTCAGTTTGCTAACAGCAAAAGAGATGTCAGGTCTTGTAGCACTGGCTAAGTACATAAGCGAGCCAATAATCTGAGAATACTTCAATTGGTCTCTAGCAATTCTTTGATTCTTTCGAAGCAACACACTAGCATCATATGGTGTTGGAGAGGGCTTGCAGTCACTATAGCCAAAGCGACTCAAGATCTTTTCCACATAGTGAGATTGAAGCAATGTAATCCCACCATCATCGTCTCTCAACAACTTGATGTTCAGAATGACATCAGCCACTCCTAAATCCTTCATCTCAAAACAACGAGATAGGAAATCCTTGACCTCCTTAATAACATTCAGATTGGTTCCGAAAATCAGTATGTCATCAACATACAAGCACAGGATAACTCCCTCGCCCCCACCATGGCGATAGTACACACATTTGTCAGCTTCGTTCACAATAAAGCCTGCAGCTGTTAAAGTTCTTTCAAACTTCTCATGCCACTGTTTGGGTGCTTGCTTAAGTCCGTACAAAGACTTCAGCAACTTGCACACTTTCCCTTCCTGACCATCTAGTACAAACCCATCTGGTTGTTCCATATAAATTTCCTCGTCCAACTCTCCATTTAGGAAAGCAGTCTTAACATCCATTTGATGAACGAGAAGACCATGCGAGGCAGCTAGTGAAAGTAGAACTCGAATAGTGGTCAGTCGAGCCACAGGTGAGTAAGTATCAAAGAAGTCTTCACCTTCCTTTTGGGTATAACCCTTAGCCACGAGCCGAGCCTTGTACTTTTCAATAGTACCATCAGGCCTAAGCTTCTTCTTGAATACCCATTTGCATCCTATAGGTTTGCACCCATAAGGACGATCAGTTATCTCCCAAGTTTCATTCGCCAAGATGGAATCCATCTCGCTACGAACCGCTTCCTTCCAGTAGTCAGCATCTTCAGATGCATAGGCCTCTGAAATAGAACTGGGAGTGTCATCTATGAGGTACACAAGAAAATCATCACCAAAGGACTTTGCAGTCCTCTGTCTCTTGCTCCTAATAGGAACTTCATTGTTCTCCTCCACAGGACTTTCAAAGTGTTCCATCGAAATTGTAGGTTCGGTAATTGTAACTGGTTCCTGATTCGATGAACTAGGCATCTCCTGATTAGATGAGGTAGCCATATCCTTCATGGGAAAGATATCTTCAAAGAAAGTCGCATCATTCGACTCCATGATCGTACCGACATGCATGTCAGGTACCTCAGATTTTACAACCAAGAATCTATAGCCAATGCTATGAAAAGCATATCCCAGGAAAACACAATCCACAGTCTTTGGTCCAAGCTTCCGCTTCTTTGAAATTGGAGCATTGACTTTCGCCAAACAACCCCATGTTCGCAGATAAGAGAGTTTTAACCTTTTCTTCTCCCATTCCTCGAATGGAGTTATCTCTTTGTTCTTTGTGGGGACTCGGTTCAGGACATGACATGCTGTCAATATCGCCTCCCCCCACCATGCCTTGGAGAGACCCGATGTGTCTAACATGGCGTTAACCAAATCAGTTAGAGTACGGTTCTTTCTTTCGGCCACCCCATTTGACTGAGGTGAGTAGGGAGGCGTCCTCTCATGGATTATACCATGTTCCGCACAAAAAGCATCAAACTCATTGGAAAAATACTCTCCACCACGGTCGGACCTAAGCCTCTTGATTTTCCGATCAAGTTGGTTTTCCACTTCAGCTTTATAGATCTTGAAAAAGTTCAAAGCCTCATCCTTAGATTTCAGAAGATACACACGGCAGTATCTAGTGGAGTCATCAATTAACGTCATGAAATATTTCTTTCCACCTTTTGTCAACACACCATTCATTTCACATAGATCTGAATGTATGAGCTCTAGTGGTGCAAGATTTCTTATTTCCGCAGTCGTGTGAGACTTACGAGGTTGCTTAGCTTGCACACACACTTGACACTTAGATCCCTTGACGGTGGTGAAACTAGGGATTAAGTTCAACTTCGCTAGTCGCGACATGCAACCAAAGTTAACATGACAAAGACGTGAATGCCACACATTGGATTCACTATTGTTGCAAATATGATTAACAACTTTATTGCAAACGTCTGATAAGGATAAACGAAACAAGCCTCCTGACTCATAGCCTTTACCAACAAAGGTTCCATACTTGGATATTACAAATTTATTCGACTCAAAGACAAGCTTGTAGCCATCTCTACACAGAAGAGATCCGCTAACAAGATTTTTATTGACGGAGGGGACATAATGCACGTTCTTCAGCCGCACGATCTTCCCCGAAGTAAACTTCAGATCGACCGTGCCAACACCACGAACAGAAGCACTTGAACCGTTGCCCATCAGCACGGTTGAAGTCCCTGCGGTCTGATAAGACGAAAACATGGAAATATCACCGCATACATGCACATTAGCACCCGTGTCAATCAACCAGTCAGGAGAATGACATACTGAAAGAATAGTGGGAAATATACCATACCCAGCATCCTTCATGTCAGTGTCTCCAATGACAACATTAGCGGTCTTGCCGCCTTTCCCAGGATGACGCTTGTCATAGCGATTAGGGCAACTAGGAGCCCAATGATCAGGATCCCCACACACATGACAAGCACCTTTCTTCTTGCCATTCTTATTCTTGAAGTTCGTGTGTTGCACAGCCTTGTTCTTCCCATCAAACTTTGCTTTTCCATCAAACTTGCCCTTGTTCTTGAACTTGTGGGGCTGGAAGTTCTGCTTCTGTACCACATTGGCACTAGATCCTCCCTCAATACCTCGAGCATGTGTGTCCTTTGCTCTCGCCTTTTCTTCCACATCAAGAGTGCCAATGAGATCCGGGACGGAAAACTCCTGCCTCTTATGCTTCAGCAAGGTAGCAAAGTTCCTCCATGAAGGAGGAAGCTTAGTGATGATACCTCCGGCAACAAACTTGTCCGGTAGCATACAACCGAAGTGCTCAAGTTCTCTAGCAAATGACTGTATCTCATGAGCTTGCTCAACCACGGAGCGCTCTTCAGTCATCCTGTAATCATAGAATTGCTCCATGATGTACAGCTCAGTGCCAGCATCCGAGACCCCAAACTTGGCCTCGAGTGCATCCCACATATCTTTTCCATTATCAATTGACGCATAAGCATCAACTATGTTCTCACCAAGAACACTCAAGAGAGCAGCCTTAAACAGAGTATCCATTTTCTGAAAAGCTTGTGCCTGTTGAGCATCAAGCTCTCCTTCAGGTTTGCCGAGAGTAGCGTCATAGCAACTCATGGTTTGAAACCATAAGACTACTCTCACGCGCCACCTCTTATAGTGGATACCCTCAAACATAGGAGGTCTCATGGAAGCAGCAAAACCACTTGGGGTAAATTGCCTATAATAAGGTTTTTGGATTGTTGGAAATATGAGCAATTTACCAAATGATTTTATTAACAGAAATACTAGATAAAGCATGACTAATATAGTAGAGATAAAACAAGTCATGCGTTCTGACAGAGAGAAGGTAAATAGCTTCTGCATATATGAACCGTAGCCTATCATATCTAAAGCAGACAATATAGCAAGTAGCATATATGAAGTAGAACCTATCATGTGTAGGACAAGGACTAGAACAAGGAACTGCAACAGAACCTTTAACAGGAAAGACAAGAACACGTACGGGACAGCATCAGCAGAAGCGCTGGACTTGGGGTCGGTGTCCTCGCCTGCCATGTCGTCGAGGAGGTCGTGGACAACGGGGAAGAAGTCATCGTCAGGGAAGTAGTCGTCGGCGACCGGATCGTTCGTGATGAAGCAGCCAGTAGTCGCGCTGAGCGCTCCCTAAAAACCTTATCACCCTTCTCCCGTACAGGACTCAAAAGATGCGGTTTCAGAGGCCTACTGTCCCGATCTGCGGTGCACGCCACAAGACGGGATGGGGAAGAACGTAGCAGCAGCACAGTGGTCAGAACTTTGTGGCGAGAGGAAGAGGAGCTTCTGTTGTGTCTCTCTGGAGAGGAGTGACCTCTCTTATATAGGCACAGGAGAAGGACGCGAAGAGGCTGCGGCAGGAGGTGAAGCAACGAAGGGAGACGAAGCGAACAGGCAGCGGCCGAAGAGGCGCGCCGTTCGAATTCAGTGTCCACTACAGAAAACGTTTCAACTTCCACGTGACCTTTCGTATACCCGCCGTGCGTGGCAAAAATTTAGATATCGGCTCGGCTCATTCCCGCAACCCGCGGCGCGGCGCGGCGCGTCGTGACGAGGCGTGACGTGGCGTGGCGTGGTGAAGCGGGCGGCGGAGGAGGAGCACGCGTGGATATCCCTCTTATTCTCATGCTCGTACAAGTGGGGAAAAAACCTCCCTTATAAGGAGGTCCAACTCCCACTAAACTAGCAATGTGGGACTAAACTTTAGTAGTATCCCTTGCCTTGCACAAATGGGCTAAGTGGGCCTCTAGGATTTATTAGGAATTTCTGAAATAGTTATTGGGCTGCCCAAAATAGACTAAATTCTAGCACACCCTGCCCGTGAGATCTGGCCACCCTTAGGCATCAGATCCCCTCTCTCGTCCCAAACCTTCCACCAACGGACGCGAGCAGCAGACGAGAAGATCCAGGAGTCGCCCAACGCGCAACCTTCCCCCCGCGCGCGTTCGAGTGGTCCTTCTCGAGTTGCGGCGGTCGCTCTTGTCGGCGGCGGCGGTAGGATAGCACCTGCGCGCATACCGCTTGCCATCTCCCGCCGCAGGGACGCCGTGATTGAATGAAGACACCAGATTGTAGCACCCCCCTCCTCCCCACTCCCCATGTCTCTTCGTTGTTGCAACACCTAGTTCTCGCCGTGGTAGCACCATCTGTTGCCTGCCACAGCTCTCGGCGTCGCCACTCGCATCGTCGGTGTGCGTGGGTTGAAACTTTTTCCCGATGCCGGTTGCAGCTTTTTACACCGCCGGTTGAAGCTTTTTCCATGGGGTGAAAGCTTTTCCCATGCCAGTCGCAACATTCGTCAGAGCCGGTTCCAGCACATGGTGCCCACGGTTCCGACATTTCTCGATGCCGGTTCCAGCACGTGGTGACCACGGTCCCAGCACCTGCCTTACCGGTTCCAGCGCGTGGTGACCACAGTCCCCAGCATTTCCCAATGTCGGGTCCAGCACAAACTGACAGTGGTTGCAACATCACAACCAGCTTGGTTGCGGCCACGGGTCCAGCTCGCCGCGGTGGCCGACGCAGCTTGTCGTATTCGCGGCAACCGAAATTCTTACCGGTCGCCAATGTAGCAAAAACTCTAACCGGTTGTAGCTTTCTGGTTGCCGGATGCAGCAAAAACAAACGACGCGGTTGTAGCAAACAACATTGTCGATCACATTTGTGTATGGTGGTAACAAATGCTGTTCCTAGTGGTAGCAAAAAGTTATGCCGTTCGTAGCCAAAAAACTTGTCGCTCGCCGTCGGGGTTGCATCGTCTTCATGAATGATTTAGCGAAGAAAATGCCGTCGTTGGTATTAGCAAATTAAGTCAGCGGTAGTAGCAAAACCAAACACCAGTTGCAGCAAAAACAAAAACAACAACGAAGTTCCAGCAAAAAATGGTAGGTTGTAGCATCCCTCGCCACCGGATGTAGCATATCTAGTAACCGGTTGTAGCATCTCGCTCCCGGGGGTTGCATGAGCGAAGGTGTGGGGAGGCGCATCCATGGCGATTGATGCGTCGTCGGTTTTTTGTGGACCTGAGGTGGTCGGCATACCGATTCGCCGCCCCCTTGTACCTCGCGGTTGGTCGCGCCGCTTGCTGGTCGGGGGCATTCGATGCTCAGGCGCATCGCGCGCGGATATGGTGAAAGGCGCGGTCATGGCGAGGGGCATAGTCATGGCGCGAAGGGGCATGCGGCGGTGTGCGAGCTCAATAGGGGTGTGTGCCTCGCCGAGGAAGAAGAGGGGAAAGGAGGCGGTTCATCTGATGATGAAGAAAGAAGATAAAGCAGAGAGAAAAAACTGGGTGCAAGAAAGACGCGCGACACACGCACGATCTACAATCTACAGGGATCGAACGCGCGCGACACGATCGGACGAAGCTTCAGCCGGCGTGCCGCATGTAAACGTTAGCTGGAAAATTCACATGGGTGATTTCTGTTCGGTATGCTGATACGGTATGCAGTTTTAATGCGG
Source organism: Triticum aestivum (assembly GCF_018294505.1). Classification (NCBI taxonomy): domain Eukaryota; kingdom Viridiplantae; phylum Streptophyta; class Magnoliopsida; order Poales; family Poaceae; genus Triticum; species Triticum aestivum. The sequence continues at coordinate 59,025,665 of NC_057806.1, forward strand.
TACATAACATGACAGGACAGTGTATACTTGCATACTACTCAAAAAACGTCTTATATTATAAGGCGGATGGAACATTTATTTTGGAGAATATATACATCCATAGTGCATCGTGTTGTTCGGCCCAATGAGACCTATACTAACTGAGCCAGGAGCCCGACTCTTCCAACCCATTTTAATGGCACAAAAAAAATGTCCATGCGCGTCGAGTGTAATACAAAATTGAGCTGCGTGGTATTCGAACGCTGCACTAACCACCGCACCCCTTACCTGTGCTCATTCACATCTTCTTCCTTCTTTTCTTCATACATCTTTTTCTTTTTTCTATTTTTCCCTTTTTTCCATTTTTCTTTCGAATGGATTTTTTCTTCTAATATATTTTTTTTTTTAAAATTGATGAACTTTTTTCAAATTGATGAACTTTTTTCAAAAAATTATGAATTTGTTTTCAAAATCAGTGAACTTCTTTTCAAAATCTGAAGTTCTTTTTTTTCAAAATCGATGAACTTTTTTTGCTAAAATCGATGAACTTTTTTCAAATCCGATGAACATTTTTCAAAATTGATGAATTTATTTTTTCAAATTCATAAACTTTTCCCAAATTTGTATTTTTTATAAATTTGTCAACTTTTTTTAACCCTTGAACTATTTTTTGTGAACGACTTTTTTAATTCCTGTTTTTTCAAATAAAAACATATTTTTGAGTAGTCAACGGTCAATTGGTTAGACCGGTCAACTGCGGCTGGTCAACGCCACCAGGGGAATACCGTTGCCCCTAGAGCGGTTAATTCCACCGCAACCTGTTCCGCTCGATGGCGCATCGAAGCATTCTCCTCCATATTGGGCCTGCCCACGAAGCTGTGCGCGTGAACGCCGGTTCCGCTCGCTTGCACTTAGGGCATGTATAATAGTGCTATCTTAGTAGTGACACATAGGATAAATGATGAGGTGGAGCAGAAAGAAGTCGTAAGAAAATGCTTGCATTTTCTTATTTAAGAGAAGACAAGAGATGATCTCTTAGTACAATATGTCTCATCATGTTTTTAGGAATAGCAAGTTATTAAGGATAAGGCTCAGAGATGACTTATCGTATACATCATTTTTGTCATCTCTAAATTACATGTAAAACTATTTTATCAATCATTGTACATGCCTAAGGCGCCCCTCTTCCGAGACCTCCTGTACAAGGCTTATCGTGCTCATTCTCCCAGCAACGCTGTAGCTCGGTTGGGCCGTGGCGCAGCGCTCGCTCACGTACACTGCCGCACTCGATCATGCACGATGCCATGTTCAACTCAAAAAATGGACACGCACGCTGTCACCTGACTCACTGGCATTTACCATTGATCGTGTACCCTTGACAGTTGACTTTACTAAAAAATCATAGAATTTAAAGGAAATAAGAATTTGTAAAAATATATTTTTCGAGATTAAGACCTCATTCGGGGGTTTGATGATCCTTCTTGAATTTTGAAAAAGTAATGCAAATTGAAAAGGTCAATGAATTTAAAAATAATTCACAGATTCGAAAAATTTTAATTTCAAATATGTTCATAGATTTAAAGAGGTTCGTGAAAGAAGTTCCTGAAGTTGAAAAAGTTTGTGAATTTGAGAAAACATTCAAGAATGTTCAATTTTTTGAGAAAATCATGGAGTTGAAAAAAATGGAATTGAAAAAATATTCTTGAATTTGAAAAATATTTACGAATTGAAAGAAGTTGGTGAAGATAAAAAGTTCACGAAATTGAGAAAACATTGAAGAATGTTCAATTTTTTGAAAAATCATGGATTTGAAAAAAGTTCGCAAGTATGAAAAAGGTTTAAGGTTTTGGAGAAACTTCGTGCATTTGAAAATGTTCAGCAATTTTTAAAATATTCACAACTTTGAGAATATTTCACCTATTTCAAGAATATTCATGGATTTTTCAAAAAAATACAGAACATAGAAAATAAAACAGAGAAAAACAAAAAAGGAAAATAAAAATATGTAAAAATGAAAAAAAACTAAAATAAAACATAAAGAGGAAAGGACCAAAGAAAATCTTGCCAAACAAATGCATAAAAAATAATGAAAATACACAAAGAAACCGTTTGGAAGCATCGACAAGTTTCCCAAAAGAGAACTGTTACATGGGCCATCCCACCGAAACACACACTTGGGCATTTTACCAATCCTGGGAACATTTTTCAAATTGGTGAATATTTTTTGAAATTTAGAACCTTTATTAAATTTTGGAACATTTTTGCAAATTCCTAAAATTCCGGGAATAGTTTTTTAAGAAAAACATAAACATTTTCTAAATTTTCGGGACACTTTTGCAAATTTGTGATCATTTTTTAAATCATGAACATTTTTAAATCCAATAAATTTTTTAAAATCATTAATATTTTATGAAATCTTGCACATTTTTTAAATTTGTAAAAAATTTGGAAATCCAAGAACGTTTATCAAATAGGTGAATATTTGTATTTCAAAGAGTATTCTTTTGATTTGTGAAAAAATTCAAATCGGTTAACATGTTTTTTAATAATGAACATGTGTTTTAATTGTGAAGATTTTTGTCCAAAACATTGTCTCTTTTGAAATGTGTAAGGTTGTTTATGTCATTAACACTTTTTTGATATTAGATAATTTTTTGAATTCTTTGAATATACTTTAAAATAGAGAACATTTTTAATTTTTTGAAAGTATTTCTTATATCCAAGAGCAATTTTTATATTCGTGAAAATTTCAAATATTCAAGCCCATTTTGTGAAATTCGCGAACATTTTTGGAATCCAAGAAAATTTCTCAAATTTGTGATCTGTTTTCCAAATCTATGATCATTTTTTTCGAATTTTTTTTCAAATTTATGAACATTTATGGAAACATTTTTTTAAGAAGCCGAAAGAGGAACCAAAATGAATAAGAAATGGAAAAGAAAAATGTGGGCGCCCTCCAAGAAATTGACCGGCCAAAATGTTGGGCGACTCCTGTCGCCCTAGGCGGGCAATAGGAATCGGCGGCGAGTGGCTCGTTATAATACGGATGGGTCACACACTTGATTGACAAAAAAATCCCAGACAGGTCACACACGGAATTGTCAATGTGTGACTCATCTATTTGGAGAAGATCGTCAAATGGCGGGCGCGGGAGCTATATCTTCCTGATAGCGAGATAGAACCTCCCCTCTAGGTTGAAGTTTTAATGTGTGTCACAGTACTGGGCTGGCCCATTTTTGCACGTTTAGTTTGTTCGCTTGATGTCACTTGTAGTGTTCGCTTCATTCGCTCTCTTGTTGGCATTGTTTTCTGTGGGGTTTTTTCTCCCTTATTTTTTTACTTTCTTCAGATTATTTGTTTATTTATTGGTTTTTAGGGTCTTTCTTTGTTTCTATATCATTTTCCTTCAATATTCTGTTTTTCATCGGTTTAATTCACTTCATTCATGATTTTTCATGTTTTCTTTCTTTCTTGGTGCTCCCTGTTCTTCCCTTTTCCTTTCTTTCTTTCTTCATTTTTTTGTGTCTTTCCTCGCTTTCCTACGTTTCCTTCTTGGGTTTCTTTGGTTTCATTTTCTCTTTTGGTTTTGTTTTTTGGGATTTATTGGTTTTCTTTGTTTTTTGTCAAATTTTATCGGTTTCTTTTGTTCAATTCATGTATACTTTTTCAGCGCACAATATATGACAAACATTTTTTTGATACATGTCAAAGATTTTTCAAATACCTGGCATATAAATTTATTTTAATACCTGTTTTGAATACGTTTTGGAATAGATGGTCAACATGTTTCCGAATACATGTTGAACATTTTTCATGGTAATGTATTTTTTAAACTACATGAACATTGTTTTACTTTGTATAAACATACTTTAATGTTTTAGGTACACAATATAATTTTGAGTGCACAGTTTAAACATTTTTTGATACACGTTGAACAATTTTCAAATACACAATGTACATATTCTTTTAGTAATGTTTTGAATACTCTTTGGAATACATGTTTAACATTTTTTTGAATATACGCTGAAATTTTTTATGGTATTAAATATATTTTTAAAACTACGCGGACATCGTTTTATATTGCATATGCATTTTTTAAATGTTTTCAGTACATAATACATTTTTAGAGCACACACGAGACAATTTTTGTGATACATGTTGGACATTTTTCAAATATACAATGTACCTTTTATTTTAGTACATGTTTTGAAAACTTTGTTGAATACATGGTCAACATTTTTTCCAAATATAGGCAGGACAATTTTATAGTACTAAATATATTTTTAAAACTACACAAACAATTGTTTTATATTGTATAAACTTTTTTTTAATGTTTTCAGTACACAACATATTTTAAGAGCACACACAAAACAATTTTTATCATACACGTTGGACATTTTTTCAAATAGACAATGCACATTTTTCTTTAAGTACATGTTTTGAACACTATTTTTAGGGCGTCTGCTAGGCGTCATCCGGTTGATTACCGAGTAAAATCATCCGCCTTGTTCGCCCTACGATCTGTGGGAATCAAACCGCTCAGATTCACACGGGTGCTGAAGCATAGGCTTCTCACACATTACGTGGGCGCTGGGACCACAAGGCTGGTTATACATGTCGTTACTCATTTCCATGACCCAGCCAGCTACTACTAAGACGACTACGTAGTCAACGTAGAAAAGCCTCCCATTCCGTTCGGCTACTGGTCGTCCACTAGTATCCATGTGGCCTAGTTCTTGCATCCATATTTAATGCTTTGGATTGGAAGTCAAACGACAGTCGTGGCTGCAGCAACACAAGCTGCTGCGTGTTCGTGTTGCGACCATGGCCTGACCATCTCGACGACCAAGGTGATGCTACGAGGTGTGTCGGACGTGTTTGGTTGCGTGCATGAGGCCCAACCAGGCCCGCGCAGGAAGGAAACAGGCTGTTTGGTTGACTACATACACTGTTATCTTGCATAGCACAGAATTTAAAGTATCTTTGGACTTGGCTCGCTGTAAACACTCAGATCGGCAGTTTTGCGAGCCAGGCCGAGGCGAGCGCAAGCGAGCTGGTTCTTGCACGAGTGGAGACGGGAGGGTTGCGAGGTGATTAAGTGAGGTCTTCTTCAACCTCCAATAAGCTTCTCTCTAATCTCCTCTCTTCCTTGTCCCTCTGATCTACATAACGGTGCTTCGATTCGAGGTAAGCTCTACACGAAAAAGATACACCTCAATGCTACGGTTCCATTCAGACGATCGGTTCGTAGTTTCGTCGGCCGGAAGTTCTTTATTTCGTCGGCCGGAAGCTCTGGACGAACTTTGTCAGATCCTTCGCGCACGATCGATCGTTTGAATTTTTCTTTGACCATCAGCCTAATCTCCCAGTTCCGCACAATATTCGTGTTCTAAGTTTTTGGTTTCGATGAACGTAGCTTCATCTCTCCTTGAACAGCAGTCTAGTGCACTCACGCCGCCATGTCGAGCTCCTGTGTCCTCTGCTCAGAGCCCTCCTATTTGTCCCTCTCGACGCCGACGCCCTTCCGCTTGATCTCCTTGCCCGCGTCCTACTACACTAGAGTCGTTTTCGGCGTCGCTCATCTCGGCCTACTCTCTGTCGTCCTCCTACTGCACTGACGCTGCAATGGCGCGCACACTAATTTCTTGTGTCCTCTGCCTCCATGCACACTGCAGTTCGCCACGCCGCCGATGGGGTCGATCATCTCGGCCTCCTCTCTCTCGTCCGACTACACTAGAGTCATTTCTGGCGTCGATCATCTCGGCCTCCTCTCTCGTCCTACTGCACGTACGATACCATGACGCGAGCACTACATTCTTCTCATGTGTCCACTGTCTTTGCGCGAGCACTGTAACTAGTTCGCCGACGGTGTCGCTCGCCATGCCGCCGACGGGGTCGCTCGCCCACGACTACATGCTCGTCATGTCGGACACGATGCCACGGTCACTATCCACTGCAGTCGCCATGGTCCGCGCACACTGCATTTCTTCTCCCCCTTCCTCTGCTAGCTCTTAACCCTGTGTGCTAAGTGCAAGTGCTAGCTCTTAATCATACCCCATGCGGGCAACCAAACAACGTGTAGTTGTATGCGCCAAGACAATGCAGGCAACCAAACAATGTGCCAAAATTGACCCCCTAATGCAGGAAGTCCATATGCAGGCAACCAAACAACTTGTAGATATCGCATATGATGTTGTTTTTCCAGAGCCATGCTGAGTAGAGTAGGGTATGCAATGCAGGTACTGTAGCCGATGGCAACCAAACACGCCCGTAGTGACTGTGGCTCGATTGCTTTGATGAGAGCGGATATGCCACAAGGCATGATGTGATGGCGGCCCGGCTGCTTCAACGATGTTGCGAAGACATGTTTCAACAGACACGGCGATGTAGCAATGGCCTTCTTCGAACGATCGTGGTGTGCTTCAACAACATGCGCCGACAGACGCGGTAATGCTACAACGGCAGCCTGGTTGCTTCGATGATGTTGCAACGGCGTGCTTCGACAGCCGCGGGGCTGCTTCGGCAGCCATGGCGGCAGTGTTCTTTTTGAAGGGCCATGGCAATGCTACGATGGCAAGCTTTTGACGACCGCCTGGCTACTTCGATGTTGTAAAGGAGTGCTTCGATGCCATGGTGGATGCTACGACAGCCGCGGCGGCGGCGTGCTTTGAATGGCCACGTCGATGTTGCGATGGCGTGCTTCGATGACCATGGCAATGTTGCGACGAAGGCTTGGCTGCTTCGATGATACTGCAACAATGGTCCGGCGACTTTGACGATGTTGCGTGGCGACGGCAAAGATGTTAACGGGCCAAGCATGCATTGCTATACATGTGTAGCTATATATGGCAAAGCACATGTGAACAAGTAGGAGTAAGAAAATGAGCATTTAAATTGACACAAAGAACGCTTAGCTCTCAGGCCCTGAGGCTGGATACTGCCACGGCTACGTGGTCGTGATGGTATGGGTGTTGGGGAACGCAGTAATTTCAAAAAAATACCTACGCACACGCAAGATCATGGTGATGCATAGCAACGAGAGGGGGGAGTTTCGTCCACGTACCCTCGTAGACCGTAAGCGGAAGCGTTATGAGAACACGGTTGATGTAGTCGTATGTCTTCACGATCCAACCGATCCAAGTACTGAACGTACGACACCTTCGAGTTCAGCACACGTTCAGCTCGGTGACGTCCCACGAACTCCAATACAGCAGAGCTTCGAGGGAGAGTTTCGTTAGCACGACGGCATGATGACGGTGATGATGATGCTGCCGACGCAGGGCTTCGCCTAAGCACCGCTACGATATAACCGAGGTGGATTATGGTGGAGGGGGGCACGGCACACGGCTAAAAGATCAACTGAACAATTTGTGTGTCCATGGGGTGCCCCCTCCCCCGTATATAAAGGAGTGGAGGAGGGTGAAGGCTGGCCCTCTACTATGGCGTGCCTTGGGGAGTCCTACTCCCACCGGGAGTAGGATTCCCCCCTTCCATGTAGTAGGAGTAGGAGAGAAGGAAAGGGAAAAGAGAAGAGAAGGAAGGAGGGGGCGCCGACCCTCCCCCTAGTCAAATTCGGACTAGGCCTTGGGGAGGGGGTGCAGACTCCCCTCTCTCTTTCCCCTAAAGCCCAATAAGGCCCATATACTCCCCGGTGAATTCCCGTAACTCTACGGTACTCCGATAAATACCCGAACCACTCAGAACTTTTCCGATGTCCGAATATAGCCTTCCAATATATCGATCTTTACGTCTCGAACATTTCGAGACTCCTCGTCATGTCCCTGATCTCATCCGGGACTCCGAACAACCTTTGGTACATCGAAACACATAAACTCATAATACCGATCGTCATCGAACGTTAAGCGTGCGGACCCTACGGGTTCGGGAACTATGTAGACATGACTGAGACTCATCTCCGGTCAATAACCAATAGCGGAACCTGGATGCTCATATTGGCTCCTACATATTCTACGAAGATCTTTGTCGGTCAAACCGCATAACAGTATACGTTGTTCCCTTTGTCATCGGTATGTTACTTGCCCGAGATTCGATCGTCAGTATCTCAATACCTAGTTCAATCTCGTTACCGGCAAGTCTCTTTACTCGTTCCGTAATGCATCATCCCGCAACTAACTCATTAGTCACATTGCTTGCAAGCCTTATAGTGATGTGCATTACCGAGAGGGCCCAGAGATACCTCTCCGACAATCGGAGTGACAAATCCTAACTCGATATATGCCAACTCAACAAGTACCATCGGAGACACCTGTAGAGCACCTTTATAATCACCCAGTTATGTTGTGCCGTTTGGTAGCACACAAAGTGTTTCTCCGGTATTCGGGAGTTGCATAATCTCATAGTCAGAGGAACATGTATAAGTCATGAAGAAAGCAGTAGCAACAAACTAAATGATCATCGTGCTAAGCTAACGAAATGGGTCAAGTCAATCACATCATTCTCTAATGATGTGATCCCGTTAATCAAATGACAACCCATGTCTATGGCTAGGAAATTTAAATAAAAACATATTTTTGAGTAGTCAACGGTCAATTGGTTAGACCGGTCAACTGCGGCTGGTCAACGCCACCAGGGGAATACCGTTGCCCCTAGAGCGGTTAATTCCACCGCAACCTGTTCCGCTCGATGGCGCATCGAAGCATTCTCCTCCATATTGGGCCTGCCCACGAAGCTGTGCGCGTGAACGCCGGTTCCGCTCGCTTGCACTTAGGGCATGTATAATAGTGCTATCTTAGTAGTGACACATAGGATAAATGATGAGGTGGAGCAGAAAGAAGTCGTAAGAAAATGCTTGCATTTTCTTATTTAAGAGAAGACAAGAGATGATCTCTTAGTACAATATGTCTCATCATGTTTTTAGGAATAGCAAGTTATTAAAGATAAGGCTAAGAAATGACTCATCGTATACACCATTTTTATCATCTCTAAATTACATGTAAAACTATTTTATCAATCATTGTACATGCCTAAGGCGCCCCTCTTCCGAGACCTCCTGTACAAGGCTTATCGTGCTCATTCTCCCAGCAACGCTGTAGCTCGGTTGGGCCGTGGCGCAGCGCTCGCTCACGTACACTGCCGCACTCGATCATGCACGATGCCATGTTCAACTCAAAAAATGGACACGCACGCTGTCACCTGACTCACTGGCATTTACCATTGATCGTGTACCCTTGACAGTTGACTTTACTAAAAAATCATAGAATTTAAAGGAAATAAGAATTTGTAAAAATATATTTTTCGAGATTAAGACCTCATTCGGGGGTTTGATGATCCTTCTTGAATTTTGAAAAAGTAATGCAAATTGAAAAGGTCAATGAATTTAAAAATAATTCACAGATTCGAAAAAATTTAATTTCAAATATGATCATAGATTTAAAGAAGTTCGTGAAAGAAGTTCCTGAAGTTGAAAAAGTTTGTGAATTTGAGAAAACATTCAAGAATGTTCAATTTTTTGAGAAAATCATGGAGTTGAAAAAAATGGAATTGAAAAAATATTCTTGAATTTGAAAAATATTTACGAATTGAAAGAAGTTGGTGAAGATAAAAAGTTTACGAAATTGAGAAAACATTGAAGAATGTTCAATTTTTTGAAAAATCATGGATTTGAAAAAAGTTCGCAAGTATGAAAAAGGTTTAAGGTTTTGGAGAAACTTCGTGCATTTGAAAATGTTCAGCAATTTTTAAAATATTCACAACTTTGAGAATATTTCACCTATTTCAAGAATATTCATGGATTTTTCAAAAAAATACAGAACATAGAAAATAAAACAGAGAAAAACAAAAAAGGAAAATAAAAATATGTAAAAATGAAAAAAACTAAAATAAAACAGAAAGAGGAAAGGACCAAAGAAAATCTTGCCAAACAAATGCATAAAAAATAACGAAAATACACAAAGAAACCGTTCGGAAGCATCGACAAGTTTCCCAAAAGAGAACTGTTACATGGGCCATCCCACCGAAACACACACTTGGGCATTTTACCAATCCTGGGAACATTTTTCAAATTGGTGAATATTTTTTGAAATTTAGAACCTTTATTAAATTTTGGAACATTTTTGCAAATTCCTAAAATTCCGGGAATAGTTTTTTAAGAAAAACATAAACATTTTTTTGAATTTACGGGACACTTTTGCAAATTTGTGATCATTTTTTTAAATCATGAACATTTTTAAATCCAATAAATTTTTTAAAATCATTAATATTTTATGAAATCTTGCACATTTTTTAAATTTGTAAAAAAATTTGGAAATCCAAGAACGTTTATCAAATAGGTGAATATTTGTATTTCAAAGAGTATTTTTTTGATTTGTGAAAAAATTCAAATCGGTTAACATGTTTTTTAATAACGAACATGTGTTTTAATTGTGAAGATTTTTGTCCAAAACATTGTCTCTTTTGAAATGTGTAAGGTTGTTTATGTCATTAACACTTTTTTGATATTAGATAATTTTTTGAATTCTTTGAATATACTTTAAAATAGAGAACATTTTTAATTTTTTGAAAGTATTTCTTACATCCAAGAGCAATTTTTATATTCGTGAAAATTTCAAATATTCAAGCCCATTTTGTGAAATTCGCGAACATTTTTGGAATCCAAGAAAATTTCTCAAATTTGTGATCTGTTTTCCAAATCTATGATCATTTTTTTCGAATTTTTTTCAAATTTATGAACATTTATGGAAACATTTTTTTAAGAAGCCGAAAGAGGTACCAAAATGAATAAGAAATGGAAAAGAAAAATGTGGGCGCCCTCCAAGAAATTGACCGGCCAAAATGTTGGGCGACTCCTGTCGCCCTAGGCGGGCAATAGGAATCGGCGGCGAGTGGATCGTTATAATACGGATGGGTCACACACTTGATTGACAAAAAAAATCCCAGACAGGTCACACACGGAATTGTCAATGTGTGACTCATCTATTTGGAGAAGATCGTCAAATGGCGGGCGCGGGAGCTATATCTTCCTGATAGTGAGATAGAACCTCCCCTCTAGGTTGAAGTTTTAATGTGTGTCACAGTACTGGGCTGGCCCATTTTTGCACGTTTAGTTTGTTCGCTTGATGTCACTTGTAGTGTTCGCTTCATTCGCTCTCTTGTTGGCATTGTTTTCTGTGGGGTTTTTTCTCCCTTATTTTTTTACTTTCTTCAGATTATTTGTTTATTTATTGGTTTTTAGGGCCTTTCTTTGTTTCTATATCATTTTCCTTCAATATTCTGTTTTTCATCGGTTTAATTCACTTCATTCATGATTTTTCATGTTTTCTTTCTTTCTTGGTGCTCCCTGTTCTTCCCTTTTCCTTTCTTTCTTTCTTCATTTTTTGTGTCTTTCCTCGCTTTCCTACGTTTCCTTCTTGGGTTTCTTTGGTTTTCATTTTCTCTTTTGGTTTTGTTTTTTGGGATTTATTGGTTTTCTTTGTTTTTTGTCAAATTTTATCGGTTTCTTTTGTTCAATTCATGTATACTTTTTCAGCGCACAATATATGACAAACATTTTTTTGATACATGTTAAAGATTTTTCAAATACCTGGCATATAAATTTATTTTAATACCTGTTTTGAATACGTTTTGGAATAGATGGTCAACATGTTTTCGAGTACATGTTGAACATTTTTCATGGTAATGTATTTTTTAAACTACATGAACATTGTTTTACTTTGTATAAACATACTTTAATGTTTTAGGTACACAATATAATTTTGAGTGCACAGTTTAAACATTTTTTGATACACGTTGAACAATTTTCAAATACACAATGTACATATTCTTTTAGTAATGTTTTGAATACTCTTTGGAATACATGTTTAACATTTTTTTGAATATACCCTGAAATTTTTTATGGTATTAAATATATTTTTAAAACTACGCGGACATCGTTTTATATTGCATATGCATTTTTAAATGTTTTCAGTACATAATACATTTTTAGAGCACACACGAAACAATTTTTGTGATACATGTTGGACATTTTTCAAATATACAATGTACCTTTTATTTTAGTACATGTTTTGAAAACTTTGTTGAATACATGGTCAACATTTTTCCAAATATAGGCAGGACAATTTTATAGTACTAAATATATTTTTAAAACTACACAAACAATTGTTTTATATTGTATAAACTTTTTTTTAATGTTTTCAGTACACAACATATTTTAAGAGCACACACAAAACAATTTTTATCATACACGTTGGACATTTTTTCAAATAGACAATGCACATTTTTCTTTAAGTACATGTTTTGAACACTATTTTTAGGGCGTCTGCTAGGCGTCATCCGGTTGATTACCGAGTAAAATCATCCGCCTTGTTCGCCCTACGATCTGTGGGAATCAAACCGCTCAGATTCACACGGGTGCTGAAGCATAGGCTTCTCACACATTACGTGGGCGCTGGGACCACAAGGCTGGTTATACATGTCGTTACTCATTTCCATGACCCAGCCAGCTACTACTAAGACGACTACGTAGTCAACGTAGAAAAGCCTCCCATTCCGTTCGGCTACTGGTCGTCCACTAGTATCCATGTGGCCTAGTTCTTGCATCCATATTTAATGCTTTGGATTGGAAGTCAAACGACAGTCGTGGCTGCAGCAACACAAGCTGCTGCGTGTTCGTGTTGCGACCATGGCCTGACCATCTCGACGACCAAGGTGATGCTACGAGGTGTGTCGGACGTGTTTGGTTGCGTGCATGAGGCCCAACCAGGCCCGCGCAGGAAGGAAACAGGCTGTTTGGTTGACTACATACACTGTTATCTTGCATAGCACAGAATTTAAAGTATCTTTGGACTTGGCTCGCTGTAAACACTCAGATCGGCAGTTTTGCGAGCCAGGCCGAGGCGAGCGCAAGCGAGCGGGTTCTTGCACGAGTGGAGACGGGAGGGTTGCGAGGTGATTAAGTGAGGTCTTCTTCAACCTCCAATAAGCTTCTCTCTAATCTCCTCTCTTCCTTGTCCCTCTGATCTACATAACGGTGCTTCGATTCGAGGTAAGCTCTACACGAAAAAGATACACCTCAATGCTACGGTTCCATTCAGACGATCGGTTCGTAGTTTCGTCGGCCGGAAGTTCTTTATTTCGTCGGCCGGAAGCTCTGGACGAACTTTGTCAGATCCTTCGCGCACGATCGATCGTTTGAATTTTCCTTTGACCATCAGCCTAATCTTGCAGTTCCGCACAATATTCGTGTTCTAAGTTTTTGGTTTCGATGAACGTAGCTTCATCTCTCCTTGAACAGCAGTCTAGTGCACTCACGCCGCCATGTCGAGCTCCTGTGTCCTCTGCTCAGAGCCCTCCTATTTGTCCCTCTCGACGCCGACGCCCTTCCCCTTGATCTCCTTGCCCGCGTCCTACTACACTAGAGTCGTTTTCGGCGTCGCTCATCTCGGCCTACTCTCTGTCGTCCTCCTACTGCACTGACGCTGCAATGGCGCGCACACTAATTTCTTGTGTCCTCTGCCTCCATGCACACTGCAGTTCGCCACGCCGCCGATGGGGTCGATCATCTCGGCCTCCTCTCTCTCGTCCGACTATACTAGAGTCATTTCTGGCGTCGATCATCTCGGCCTCCTCTCTCGTCCTACTGCACGTACGATACCATGACGCGAGCACTACATTCTTCTCATGTGTCCACTGTCTTTGCGCGAGCACTGTAACTAGTTCACCGACGGTGTCGCTCGCCATGCCGCCGACGGGGTCGCTCGCCCACGACTACATGCTCGTCATGTCGGACACGATGCCACGGTCACTATCCACTGCAGTCGCCATGGTCCGCGCACACTGCATTTCTTCTCCCCCTTCCTCTGCTAGCTCTTAACCCTGTGTGCTAAGTGCAAGTGCTAGCTCTTAATCATACCCCATGCGGGCAACCAAACAACATGTAGTTGTATGCGCCAAGACAATGCAGGCAACCAAACAATGTGCCAAAATTGACCCCCTAATGCAGGAAGTCCATATGCAGGCAACCAAACAACTTGTAGATATCGCATATGATGTTGTTTTTCCAGAGCCATGCTGAGTAGAGTAGGGTATGCAATGCAGGTACTGTAGCCGATGGCAACCAAACACGCCCGTAGTGACTGTGGCTCGATTGCTTCGATGAGAGCGGATATGCCACAAGGCATGATGTGATGGCGGCCCGGCTGCTTCAACGATGTTGCGAAGACATGTTTCAACAGACACGGCGATGTAGCAATGGCCTTCTTCGAACGATCGTGGTGTGCTTCAACAACATGCGCCGACAGACGCGGTAATGCTACAACGGCAGCCTGGTTGCTTCGATGATGTTGCAACGGCGTGCTTCGACAGCCGCGGGGCTGCTTCGGCAGCCATGGCGGCAGTGTTCTTTTTGAAGGGCCATGGCAATGCTGCGATGGCAAGCTTTTGACGACCGCCTGGCTACTTCGATGTTGTAAAGGAGTGCTTCGATGCCATGGTGGATGCTACGACAGCCGCGGCGGCGGCGTGCTTTGAATGGCCACGTCGATGTTGCGATGGCGTGCTTCGATGACCATGGCAATGTTGCGACGAAGGCTTGGCTGCTTCGATGATACTGCAACAATGGTCCGGCGACTTTGACGATGTTGCGTGGCGACGGCAAAGATGTTAACAGGCCAAGCATGCATTGCTATACATGTGTAGCTATATATGGCAAAGCACATGTGAACAAGTAGGAGTAAGAAAATGAGCATTTAAATTGACACAAAGAACGCTTAGCTCTCAGGCCCTGAGGCTGGATACTGCCACGGCTACGTGGTCGTGATGGTATGGGTGTTGGGGAACGCAGTAATTTCAAAAAAATACCTACGCACACGCAAGATCATGGTGATGCATAGCAACGAGAGGGGAGAGTTTCGTCCACGTACCCTCGTAGACCGTAAGCGGAAGCGTTATGAGAACACGGTTGATGTAGTCGTATGTCTTCACGATCCAACCGATCCAAGTACCGAACGTACGGCACCTTCTAGTTCAGCACACGTTCAGCTCGGTGACGTCCCACGAACTCCAATACAGCAGAGCTTCGAGGGAGAGTTTCGTTAGCACGACGGCATGATGACGGTGATGATGATGCTGCCGACGCAGGGCTTCGCCTAAGCACCACTACGATATAACCGAGGTGGATTATGGTGGAGGGGGGCACGGCACACGGCTAAAAGATCAACTGAACAATTTGTGTGTCCATGGGGTGCCCCCTCCCCCGTATATAAAGGAGTGGAGGAGGGTGAAGGCCGGCCCTCTACTATGGCGAGCATGGGGAGTCCTACTCCCACCGGGAGTAGGATTCCCCCCTTCCATGTAGTAGGAGTAGGAGAGAAGGAAAGGGAAAAGAGAAGAGAAGGAAGGAGGGGGCGCCGACCCTCCCCCTAGTCAAATTCGGACTAGGCCTTGGGGGGGGGTGCAGACTCCCCTCTCTCTTTCCCCTAAAGCCCAATAAGGCCCATATACTCCCCGGCGAATTACCGTAACTCTATGGTACTCCGATAAATACCCGAACCACTCAGAACTTTTCCGATGTCCGAATATAGCCTTCCAATATATCGATCTTTACGTCTCGAACATTTCGAGACTCCTCGTCATGTCCCTGATCTCATCCGGGACTCCGAACAACCTTCGGTACATCGAAACACATAAACTCATAATACCGATCGTCATCGAACGTTAAGCGTGCGGACCCTACGGGTTCGGGAACTATGTAGACATGACTGAGACTCATCTCCGGTCAATAACCAATAGCGGAACCTGGATGCTCATATTGGCTCCTACATATTCTACGAAGATCTTTGTCGGTCAAACCGCATAATAGTATACGTTGTTCCCTTTGTCATCGGTATGTTACTTGCCCGAGATTCGATCGTCAGTATCTCAATACCTAGTTCAATCTCGTTACCGGCAAGTCTCTTTACTCGTTCCATAATGCATCATCCCGCAACTAACTCATTAGTCACATTGCTTGCAAGCCTTATAGTGGTGTGCATTACCGAGAGGGCCCAGAGATACCTCTCCGACAATCGGAGTGACAAATCCTAACTCGATCTATGCCAACTCAACAAGTACCATCAGAGACACCTGTAGAGCACCTTTATAATCACCCAGTTATGTTGTGCCATTTGGTAGCACACAAAGTGTTTCTCCGGTATTCGGGAGTTGCATAATCTCATAGTCAGAGGAACATGTATAAGTCATGAAGAAAGCAGTAGCAACAAACTAAATGATCATCGTGCTAAGCTAACGGAATGGGTCAAGTCAATCACATCATTCTCTAATGATGTGATCCCGTTAATCAAATGACAACCCCTGTCTATGGCTAGGAAATTTAACCATCTTTGATTCAACGAGCTAGTCAAGTAGAGGCATACTAGTGAAACTCTGTTTGTCTATGTATTCACACATTTACTAAGTTTCCGGTTAATACAATTCTAGCATTACTAATAAACATTTATCATGATATAAGGAAATAAATAATAACTTTATTATTGCCTTTAGGGCATATTTCCTTCAGTCTCCCACTTGCACTAGAGTCAATAATCTAGTTCACATCTTTATGTGATTAGTTCACATCTCCATGTGAATAATACCCAAAGGGTTTACTAGAGTCAATAATCTAGTTCACATCGCTATGTGATTAACACCCAAAGAGTGATCATGTTTTGCTTGTGAGAGAAGTTTAGCCTACGGGTGTGCAACATTCAGATCCATATGTATTTCACAAATTTCTATGTTTACAATGCTCTGCACGGAGCTACTCTAGCTAATTGCTCCCACTTTCAATATGTATCCAGATCGAGACTTAGAGTCATCTAGATCGATGTAAAAAGCTTGCATCGACGTAACTCTTTACGACGAACTCTTTTATCACCTCCATAACCAAGAAATATTTCCTTAGTCCTCTAGGGATAATTTTGACCGCTGTCTAGTGATCTACTCCTAGATCACTACTGTAATCCCTTGCCAGAAAGATGCTAAGGTATACAATAGGACTGGTAAACAACATAGCATACTTTATAGAACCTATGACTGAGGCATAGGGAATGACTTTTCATTCTCTTTCTATTTTCTGTTGTGGTCGGGTTTTGAGTCTTTACTCAACTTCACACCTTGCAACACAGGCAAAAACTCCTTTGACTGTTCCATTTTGAACTACTTCAAAATCTTGTCAAGGTATGTACTCATTGGTAAAACTTATCAAGCGTCTTGATCTATCTCTATAGATCTTGATGTTCAATGTGTAAGCAACTTCATCGAGGTCTTTCTTTGAAAAACTCTTTTCAAACACTCCTTTATGCTTTCCATAAAATTCTACATTATTTCCGATCAACAATATGTCATTCACATATACTTATCAGAAATGTTGTAGTGCTCCCACTCACTTTCTTGTAAATACAGGCTTCACCGCAAGTCTGTATAAAACCATATGCTTTGATCACTTTATCAAAGCATATATTCCAACTCCGAGATGCTTGCACCAGTCCATAGATGGATCGCTGGAGCTTGCTCACTTGGTTAGCACCTTTAGGATCGACAAAACCTTCTGGTTGCATCATATACAACTTCTTCTTTATGAAATCCATTAAGGAATGCAGGTTTGACATCCATTTGCCAGATTTCATAAAATGCGGCAACTGCTAACATGATTCGGACAGACTTTTAAGCATCATACGAGTGAGAAAATCTCATCGTAGTCAACACCTTGAACTTGTCGAAAACATTTTGCGATAATTCGAGCTTTGTAGATAGTAACATTACTATCAGCATCCGTCTTCCTCTTGAAGATCCATTTATTCTTAATGACTCACCGATCATCGGGAAAGTCAATCAAAGTCCATACTTTGTTCTCATACATGAATCCCATCTTAGATTTCATGGCCTCAAGCCATTTCGCGGAATCTGGGCTCATCATCGCTTCCTCATAGTTCGTAGGTTCGTCATGGTCAAGTAACATGACATCTAGAACAGGATTACCGTACCACTCTGGTGTGGATCTCACTCTGGTTGACCTACGAGGTTTGGTAGTAACTTAATCTGAAGTTACATGATCATCATTAGCTTCCTCACTAATTGGTGTAGGAGTCACAGGAATAGATTTCTGCGATGAACTACTTTCCAATAAGGGAGCAGGTATTGTTACCTCATCAGGTTCTACTTTCCTCCCACTCACTTCTTTCAAGAGAAACTCCTTCTCTGGAAAGGATCCATTCTTAGCAACGAATGTCTTTCCTTCGGATCTGTGATAGAAGGTGTACCCAACTGTCTCCTTTGGGTATCCTATGAAGACACATTTCTCCGATTTGGGTTTGAGCTTATCAGGATGAAACCTTTTCACATAAGCATCACAATCCCAAACTTTAAGAAACGACAACTTTGGTTTCTTGCCAAACCATAGTTCATATGGCGTCATCTCAACGGATTTAGATGGTGCCCTATTTAACGTGAATGCAACTGTCTTTAATGCATAACCCCAAAACAATTGTGGTAAATCGGTTAGAGACATCATAGATTGCACCATATCTAATAAAGTACAATTACGATGTTCGGACACACCATTACGCTGTGGTGTTCTAGGTGGCGTGAGTTGCGAAACTATTCCGCATTGTTTCAAATGAAGACCAAACTCGTAACTCAAATATTCTCCTCCACGATCAGATAGTAGAAACTTTATTTTCTTGTTACAATGATTTTCCACTTCACTCTGAAATTATTTGAACTTTTCAAATGTTTCAGATTTATGTTTCATCAAGAAGATATACCCATATCTTACTCAAATCATCTGTGAACGTCAGAAAATAACATTACCTGCCGCGAGCCTCAACACTCATCGGACTGCATACATCAGTATGTATTATTTCCAACAAGTTTGTTGCTTGCTCCATTGTTCCGGAGAACGGAGTCTTAGTCATCTTGCCCATGAGGCATGGTTCGCAAGCATCAACTGATTCATAATCAAGTGATTCCAAAAGCCCATCAACATGGATTTTCTTCATGCGCTTTACACCAATATGACCTAAACGGCAGTGCCACAAATAAGTTGCACTATCATTATTAACTTTGCATCTTTTGGCTTCAATATTATGAATATGTGTATCACTACGATCGAGATTCAATAAACCATTCACTTGGGTGTATGACCATTGAAGGTTTTATTCATGTAAACAGAACAACAATTATTCTCTGACTTTAAATGAATAACCGTATTGCAATAAACATGATCAAATCATATTCATGCTTAACGCAAACACCAAATAACATTTATTTAGGTTCAACACTAATCCCCAAAGTATAGGGAGTGTGCGATGATAATCATATCAATCTTGGAACCACTTCCAACACACATCGTCACTTCACCCTTAAATAGTCTCTGTTCATTCTGCAACTCCCGTTTCGAGTTACTAATCTTAGCAACTGAACTAGTATCAAATACTGAGGGGTTGCTATAAACACTAGTAAAGTACACATCAATAACATGTATATCAAATATACCTTTGTTCACTTTGCCATCCTTCTTATCCGCCAAATACTTGGGGCAGTTCTGCTTCCAGTGACCAGTACCTTTGTAGTAGAAGCACTTAGTCTCAGGCTTAGGTCTAGACTTGGGCTTCTTCACTTGAGCAGCAACTTGCTTGCCGTTCTTCTTGAAGTTCCCCTTCTTCCCTTTGCCCTTTTATTGAAACTAGTGGTCTTGTCGACCATCAACACTTGATGCTTTTCTTGATTTCTACCTTCGTCGATTTCAGCATCACGAAGAGCTTGGGAATCGTTTCCGTTATCCCTTGCATATTATAGTTCATCACGAAGTCCTAGTAACTTGGTGATAGTGACTAGAGAACTCTGTCAATCACTATCTTATCTATAAGATTAACTCTCACTTGATTCAAGTGATTGTAGTACTCAGACATTCTGAGCACATGCTCACTACCTGAGCTATTCTCCTCCATCTTGTAGGCAAAGTGCTTGTCAAAGGTCTCATACCTTTTGACATGGGCATGAGTCTGAAATACTAATTTCAACTCTTGGAACATCTCATATGCTCTGTGGCGTTCAAAACGTCTTTGAAGCCCCGATTCTAAGTCGTAAATCATGGTGCACTAAACTATCAAGTAGTCATCATATCGAGCTCGCCAAACATTCATAACATCTGCATCTGCTCCTGCAATCGGTCTTTCACCTAGCAGTGCATCAAGGACATAATTCTTCTGTGCAGCAATGAGGATAATCCTCAGATCACGGATCCAGTCCGCATCATTGCTACTACTAACATCTTTCAACTTAGTTTTTTCTCTAGGAAAATATCAAAATAAATGGGGAGCTACATCGCGAGCTATTGATCTACAACATAGTTGTGCAAATACTATCAGGACTAAGTTCATGATAATTAAAGTTCAATTAATCATATTACTTAAGAACTCCCACTTAGATAGACATCCCTCTAGTCTTCTGATCACGTGATCCAAATCAACTAAACCATGTCTGATCATCACGTGAGATGGAGTAGTTTTCAATGGTGAACATCACTATGTTGATCATATCTACTATATGATTCACGCTCGACCTTTCGTTCTCCAATGTTTCGAGGCCATATCTACATATGCTAGGCTCGTCAAGTTTAACTCGAGTATTCCGCGTGTGCAAAACTGGCTTGCACCCGTTGTATGTGAACATAGAGCTTATCACACCCGATCATCACGTGGTGTCTCGGCACGACGAACTATCGCAACGGTGCATACTCAGGGAGAACACTTATACCTTGAAATTTAGTGAGAGATCATCTTATAATGCTATTGCCGAACTAAGCAAAATAAGATGCATAAAGGATAAACATCACATGCAATCAAAATATGTGACATGATATGGCCATGATCATCTTGCGCCTTTGATCTCCATCTCCAAAGTACCGTCATGATCTCTATCGTCACCGGCATGACACCATGATCTCCATCATCTTGATCTCTATCAATGTGTCGTCACATGGTCGTCTCATCAACTATTGCTTTTGCAACTATTGCTATCGCATAGCGATAAAGTAAAGCAATTACATGGCACTTGCATCTTATGCAATAAAGAGACAACCATAAGGCTTCTGCCAGTTGCCGATAACTTTAACAAAACATGATCATCTCATACAACAATTTATATCTCATCACGTCTTGACCATATCACATCACAACATGCCATGCAAAAACAAGTTAGACATCGTCTACTTTGTTGTTGCAAGTTTTACGTGGCTGCTACGGGCTGAGCAAGAACCGTTCTTACCTACGCATCAAAAACCACAACGCGGTATAGTGATTGCTTTTTGATCTTCAGAAAGAACCCTGTTCATTGAATCTGATTTAACTAAAGTTGGAGAAATAGACACCCAGTAGCCACCTGTGTGCGAAGCACATCGGTAGAACTAGTCTCGCGTAAGCGTACGTGTAATGTCGGTCTGAGCCGCTTCATCCAACAATACCGCTGAATCAAGAATCAACTACTGACGGCAAGCAATATGTATATACCCATGCCCACAACTCCTTTGTGTTCTATACATGCATATAACTTCTACGCATAAACCTGGCTCTGATACCCCTGTTGGGGAACACAGTAATTTCAAAAAAATTCTATGCACACGCAAGATCATGGTGATGCATAGCAACAAGAGGGGAGAGTTTCGTCCACATACCCTCGTAGACCGTAAGCGGAAGCGTTATGAGAACACGGTTGATGTAGTCATACGTCTTCATGATCCGACCGATCCAAGTACCGAACGTACGGCTCCTCCGAGTTCAGCACACGTTCGACTCGGTGACGTCCCACAAACTTCGATCCAGCAGAGCTTCGAGGGAGAGTTTCGTCAGCACGACGGCGTGATGACGGTGATGATGATGCTACCGACGCAGGGCTTTGCCTAAGCACCGCTATGATATGATCGAGGTGGATTATGGTGGAGGGGGGCACCACACACGGCTAGAAGATCAACTGATCAACTTGTGTGTCCATGGGGTGCCCCCTCCCCCGTATATAAAGGAGTGGAGGAGGGCCGGCCCTCTACTATGGCGCGCCCTGGGGAGTCCTACTCCCACATGGAGTAGGATTCCCCCCTTCCATGTAGTAGGAGTAGGAGAGAAGGAAAGGGAAAAGAGAAGAGAAGGAAGGAGGGGGCGCCGCCCCTCCCCCTAGTCCAATTCGGACTAGGCCTTGGGGGGCGTGCAGCCTCCCCTCTCTCTTTCCCCTAAATCCCAATAAGGCCCATATACTCCCCGGCAAATTCCCGTAACTCTCCGGTACTCCGATAAATACCCAAACCACTCAGAACCTTTCCGATGTCCGAATATAGCCTTCCAATATATCGATCTTTACGTCTCGAACATTTCGAGACTCCTCGTCATGTCCCTGATCTCATACGGGACTCCGATCGACCTTCAGTACATCAAAACACATAAACTCATAATACCGATCGTCACCGAACGTTAAGCGTGCGGACCCTACGGGTTCGAGAACTATGTAGACATGACCGAGACTCATCTCCGGTCAATAACCAATAGAGGAACCTGGATGCTCATATTGGCTCCTACATATTTTACGAAGATCTTTATCAGTCAAACTGCATAACGGTATACGTTATTCCCTTTGTCATCGGTATGTTACTTGCCCGAGATTCGATCATCGGTATCTTCATACCTAGTTCAATCTCGTTACCGACAAGTCTCTTTACTCGTTCTGTATTACATCATCCCATAACTAACTCATTAGTCACATTGCCAAGAGGGCCCAGAGATACCTCTCCGATACTCGGAGTGACAAATCCTAATCTCGATTTATGCCAACCCAACAAACACCTACAGAGATACCTGTAGAGCATATTTATAATCACGCATTTACGTTGTGACGTTTGATAACACACAAGGTATTCCTCCGGTATCCCAGAGTTACATAATCTCATAGTCGAAGGAATATGTATTTGACATGAAGAAAGCAATATCAATAAAACTGAACGAACATTATGCTAAGCTAACGGATGGGTCTTATCCATCACATTATTCTCCTAATGATGTGATCCCGTTCATCAAATGACAACACATGTCTATGGTTATGAAACTTAACCATCTTTGATTAACGAGCTAGTCTAGTAGAGGCTCATTAGGGACACGGTGTTTGTTTATGTATTCACACATGTATTAAGGTTTCCGATCAATACAATTCTAGCATGAATAATAAACCTTTATCATGAATAAGGAAATATAAAACAACTTTATTATTGCCTCTAGGGCATATTTCCTTCAGTCTCCCACTTGCACTAGAGTCAATAATCTAGTTCACATCACCATGTGATTTAACATCCATAGTTCACATAGCCATGTAACCAACACCCATAGAGTTTACTAGAGTCAATAATCTAGTTCACATCGCCATGTGATTAACACCCAAAGAGCACTGAGGTGTGATCATGTTTTGCTTGTGAGAGAAGTTTAATCAACGGGTCTGCCACATTCAGATCCGTATGTATTTTGCAAATTTCTATGTCTACAATGCTCTGCATGGAGCTACTCTAGCTAATTGCTCCCACTTTCAATATGTATCCAGATTGAGACTTAGAGTCATCCGGATCAGTCTCAAAGCTTGCATCGACATAACCCTTTACGATGAACTCTTTGTCACCTCCATAACCGAGAAGCATTTGCTTAGTCCTAAGGATAATTTTGACCGTTGTCCAGTGATCTACTCCTGGATCACTATTGTACCTCCTTGCCAAACTCATGGCAAGGTACACAATAGGTTTGGTATACAACATGGCATACTTTATAGAACCTATGGCTGAGGCATAGGGAATGACTTTCATTCTCTCTCTATCTTTTGCCGTGGTCGTGTTTTGAGTCTTACTCAACTTCATACCTTACAACTCAGGCAAGAACTCCTTCTTTGACTGATCCATTTTGAACTCCTTCAAAATCTTATCAAGGTATGTACTCAACGGAAGTTCTATCAAACGTCTTGATCTATCTCCATAGACCTTGATGCCCAATATGTAAGCAGCTTCACCGAGGTCTTTCTTTGAAAAACTCCTTTCAAACACTACTTTATGCTTTCCAGAAAATTCTACATCATTTTTGATCAACAATATGTCATTCACATATACTTATCATAAAGGCTGTAGTGCTCCCACTCACTATCTTTCAAATACAGGCTTCACCGCAAGTCTGTATAAAACTATATGCTGTGGTCAACTCATCAAAGCGTGTATTCAAACTCCGAGAAGCTTGCACTAGTCCATAGATGGATCACTGGAGCTTGCACATTTTGTTAGCACCTTTAGGATTGACAAAACCTTCTGGTTGTATCATATACAACTCTTCTTTAATAAATCCATTAAGGAATGCGGTTTTGACATCCATTTGCCAGATTTCATAATATATTAACTGTGGCAATTGCTAACATGATTCGGAAGACTTAAGCATCGCTATGGGTGAGAAAGTCTCATCATAGTCAACCCCTTGAACTTGTCGAAAACCTTTCGCGACAAGTCGAGCTTTGTAGATAGTAACACTACCATCAGAGTGTGTATTCCTCTTGAAGATCCATTTATTTTCAATGGCCTGCCGATCATCGGGCAAGTCCACCAAAGTCCACACTTTGTTCTCATACATGGATCCTATCTCAGATTTTATGGCCTCAAGCCATTTATCGGAATCTGGGCTCATCATCGCTTCCTCATAGTTTGTAGGTTCGACATGGTCTAGTAACATGACTTCTAGAATAGGATTACCGTACCACTCAGGTGTGGAACGTGCTCTGGTTGACCCACGAGGTTTGGTAGTAACTTGATCTGAAGTTTCATGATCATTATCATTAGCTTCCTCTCTGGTTGGTGTAGGCATCACTGGAACTGATTTCTATGATGATCTACTTTCCAATTCGAGAGAAGGTACAATTACCTCATCAAGTTTTACTTTCCTCCCACTCACTTCTTTCGAGAGAAACTCCTTCTCTAGAAAGGATCAATTCTTAATAAAGATCTTGCCTTCAGATCTATGATAGAAGGTGTACCCAACAATTTCTTTTGGGTATCCTATGAAGACGCACTTCTCCAATTTGGGTTCGAGCTTATCAGGCTGAAGCTTATTCACATAAGCATCGCAACCCCAAACTTCAAGAAATGATAGCTTAGGTTTCTTGCCAAACCACAGTTCATACAGTGTCGTCTCAATGGATTTAGATGGTGCCCTATTTAAAGTGAATGCAGTTGTCTCTAATGCATAACCCCAAAACGATAGTGGTAAATCGGTAAGAGACATCATAGATCGCACCATATGTAATAAAGTATGGTTACGATGTTCGGACACACCATTACGCCGTGGTGTTCCAGGTGGCGTGAGCTGTGAAACTATTCCACATTGTTTTAAATGAAGGCCAAACTTGGAACTCAAATATTCGCCTCTGCGATTAGATCGTAGAAACTTTATTTTCTTGTTATGATGATTCTCCACTTCACTCTGAAATTATTTGAACTTTTCAAATGTTTCAGACTTGTGTTTCATTAAGTACATATACCCATATCTACTCAAATCATCTATGAAGGTTAGAAAATAACAATACCCACCATGAGCCTCAACACTCATCGGGCCGCATACATCAGTATGTATTATTTCCAATAAGTTAGTGGCTCACTCCATTGTTCCGGAGAACAGAGTCTTAGTCATCTTGCCCACGAGGCATGGTTCACAAGCATCAAATGATTCATAATCAAGTGCTTCCAAAAGTCCATCCGCATGGAGTTTCTTCATGCGCTTTACACCAATATGACCTAAACAGCAGTGCCACAAATATGTTGCACTATCATTATCAACTTTGCATCTTTTGGCATCAATATTATGAATATGTGTATCACTATGATCGAGATTCAATAAACCATTCACATTGGATGTATGACCATAGAAGGTTTTATTCATATAAAAAGAACAACAATTATTCTCTGACTTAAATGAATAAATGTATTGCAATAAACATGATCTAATCATATTAATGCTCAACGCAAACACCAAATAACATATATTTAGGTTCAATTCTAATCCTGAAGGTAGAGGGAGTGTGCGATGGTGATCGTATCAACCTTGGAATTACTTCCAACACACATCGTCACCTCATCCTTAACTAGTCTTTGTTTATTTTGCAACTCCTGTTTCGAGTTACTATTCTTAGCAACTGAACCGGTATCAAATATCGAGGGGTTGCTATAAACACTAGTAAAGTACACAGCAATAACATGTATATCAAATATACCTTTGTTCACTTTACCATCCTTCTTATCCGCCAAGTATCTAGGGCAGTTCCACTTCCAATGACCATTTCCTTTGCAGTAGAAGCACTCAATTTTAGGCTTGGGTCTAGCTTTGGGCTTCTTCATGGGAGTGGCAACTTTCTTGCCATTCCTTTTTGAAGTTTCCCTTTCTTTCCCTTGCCCCTTTTCTTGAAACTAGTGGTCTTGTTAACCATCAACACTTGATGCTATTTCTTGATTTCTACCTTTGCTAATTTTAGCATCGCAAAGAGCTTGGGAATCGTTTTCGTCATCCCTTGCATATTATAGTTCATCACAAAGTTCTAATAAAGGTGACTAGAGAACTCTGTCAATTACTATCTTATCTAGAAGATTAACTCCCACTTGATTCAAGTGATTGTAGTACCCAGACATTCTGAGCACATGCTCACTAGCTGAGCTATTCTCCTCCATCTTGTAGGCAAAGTACTTGTCAGAGGTCTCGTACCTCTTAACATGGGCATGATTCTGAAATATCATTTTCAACTTCTTGGAACATCCCATATGCTCCATGGCGTTCAATTTTTTTGAAGTCCCGGTTCTAAGCCATAAAGCATGGTGCACTAAACTATCAAGTAGTCATTATACCGAGCTTGCAAAACGTTCATAACATTTGCATCTGCTCCTATAACAGGTTTGTCACCTAGCGGTGCATCAAGGACATAACTCTTCTATGAAGCAATAAGGATAATTCTCAGATCATGGACCCAGTCCGCATCATTGCAACTATCATATTTCAACTTAGTTTTCTCTAGGAACATATCAAAAAATAAAATAGGGAGCTATATCACGAGCTATTGAATTATAACATAGATATGCAAAACTACCAAGACTAAGTTCATGATAAATTAAGTTCAATAATCATATTACTTAAGAACTCCCAGTCAGATAGACATCCCTCGAGTCATCTAAACGGTCACATGATCCATATCAAGTAAACCATGTCCGATCATCATGTGAGATGTAGTAGTCATCAATGGTGAACATCTCTATGTTGATCATATCTACTATATGATTCACGTTCGACCTTTCAGTCTCCAGTGTTCCGAGGCCATGTCTATACATGCTAGGCTCATCAATTTTAACCTGAATATTCCGCATGTACAAAACTGTCTTGCACCCGTTGTATGTGAACCTAGAGCCTATCACACCCGATCATCATGTGGTGTCTCAGCACGACGGATTGTCACAACGGTGCATACTCAGGGAGAACACTTATACCTTGAAATTTTAGTGAGGGATCATCTTATAATGCTATCGTCGTACTAAGCAAAATAAGATGCATAAAAGATAAACATCACATGCAATCAAAACATGTGACATGATATGGCCATCATCATCTTGTGCCTTTGATCTCCATCTCCAAAGCACTGTCATGATCTCCATAGTCACCAGCTTGACACCTTGATCTCCACCATAGCGTCGTGGTCGTCTCGCCAACTATTGCGTCTATAACTATCGCTAACGCATAGTGATAAAGTAAAGCAATTACATGGCGTTTGCATTTCATACAATAAAGTTACAACCATAAGGCTCCTGCCAGTTGTCGATAACTTTTACAAAACATGATCATTTCATACAATAACGTATATCACATCATGTCTTGACCATATCACATCACAACATGCCCTGCAAAAACAAGTTAGACGTCCTCTACTTTGTTGTTGCAAGTTTTACGTGGCTACTGCGGGCTTCTAGCAAGAACCGTTCTTACCTACGCATCAAAACCACAACGGTGATTTATCAAGTTTGTTGTTTTAAACTTCAACAAGGACCAGCTGCAGTCAAATTTGATTCAACTAAAATTGGAGAAACAGACACCTGCCAGCCACCTTTATGCAAAACTAGTTGCATGTCTGTCGGTGGAACCGGTCTAATGAACGTGGTCATGTAAGGTTGGTCCGGTCCGCTTCATCCAACAATACCGCCAAATCAAAATAAGACATTGATGGTAAGCAGTATGACGATCACCGCCCATAATTCTTTGTGTTCTACTCGTGCATATCATCTACGCATAGACCTGGCTCGGTTACCACTATTGTGAAACGTAGCATGCAATTTCAAAAAAAATCCTATGCTCACGCAAGATCTATCTAGGAGATGCATAGCAACGAGAAGGGAGGAGTGTGTCCACATACCCTCGTAGACCAAAAGTGGAAGCGTTTGACAACGCGGTTGATGTAATCAAACTTCTTCTCGTTCTAACCGATCAAGCACCGAACGTATGACACTTTCGAGTTCTGCACACGTTTAGCTCGATGACGTCCCTCGAACTCTTGATCCAGAAAATTGTCGAGGGAGAGTTCCGTCAGCACGACGGCATGGTGACGGTGATGGTGAAGTAATCCGCACAGGGCTTCGCCTAAGCACTACGTGAATATGACCGCAGGCGTAAATTGTGGAGGGGGGCGCTGCACACGGCTAACAACTGTTGATGTGTGTTCTAGAGGTGCCCCCCCTCATATATATACGTTGGAGGGGAGGAGAGGCAGCCAAGGGAGCACCCCAAGTAGGAGGAATCCTACTTGGGCGCCTCCCAATTCGGCCTCCCCCCTTTCATATCCATCCGGAGGGGGAAGGAAGGAGGAGGGAGGAGGGAAGGAAGGGGGAGGCCGAATCCCTCCCCTTTCTTTATCCCTTCTCATCTTTCCTTCCCCCTTATTTTGGCCTACATGGGGCGCACCAGCCCCTTAGGGGCTGGTCAGTCCCCCTCTTGGCCCATTAAGGCCCATGTAGTTGCCGGGGGGATGCCTGGAACCCCTTCCGGTGACCCGATATGCACCCGGTACCCCCGGAACACTTTCGGTGTCCGAATACCATCATCCTATATATATCAATATTTACCTCTCGAACATTTCGAGACTCCTCGTCATGTCCGTGATCTCATCCGGGACTCCGAACAACATTCGGTCACTAAATCACATAACTCATATAATACAAAATCGTTATCGAACGTTAAGCATGCGGACCCTACGAGTTCGAGAACTATGTAGACATGACCGAGACACCTCTCTGGTCAATAACCAACAACGGAACCTGGATGCTCATATTGGTTCCTACATATTCTACGAAGATCTTTATCGGTCGTACTGTAATGACAACATACGTTATTCCCTTTGTCATCGGTATGTTACTTGCCTGAGATTCGATCGTTGGTATCTTCATACCTAGTTCAATATTGTTATCGGCAAGTCTCTTTACTCGTTCCGTAATACATCATCCCGTAACTAACTCATTAGTCACATTTCTTGCAAGGCTTATCATGATGTGTATTATCGAGAGGGCCCAGAGATACCTCTCCGATACTCGGAGTGACAAATCCTAATATCGATCTATGCCAACCTAACAAACACCTTCGGAGATACCTATAGAGCATCTTTATAATCTCCAATTTATGTTTTGACGTTTGATAGCACATAAGGTATTCCTCCGGTATCCGGGAGTTGCATAATCTCATAGTCGAAGGAATATGTATTTGACATGAAGAAAGCAATAGCAATAAAACTGAACGATCATTATGCTAAGCTAACAGATGGGTCTTGTCCATTGCATCATTCTCCTAATGATGTGATCCCCTTCATCAAATGGCAACACATGTCTATGGTTAGGAAAGTTAACCATCTTTGATTAACGAGCTAGTCTAGTAGAGGCTTACCAGGGACACAGTGTTTTGTCTATGTATCCACACATGTATCATGTTTCCGGTTAATACAATTCTAGAATGAATAATAAACATTTATCATGATATAAGGAAATATAAAATAACAACTTTATTATTGCCTCTAGGGCATATTTCCTTCAGAACAAGGTGGTTGATATGAGGTATGGGGACCGGTCCTCCATAGGCCGGGGGAGGGGCAATCGCGGCATGGGTGCCAGACCCATTTTTTCCTTTAGGCAAAGTAGGTTTAACCACTCCTTACCAAAGTAGATTTAGCCCTCTCCTTATCGAGGCTGGCATGCGACTCCGAGGTAGTGGGTTTAACCACTTGTAACAGATCAGTAGAAAGTTTAATCCCATCAAGAAATTCTTTAAACAAGAATTTGACCTCGGTCATCATAGAGGATTTAAGTAAATCAATAGCCTCATTTAGATCCTCTCAGGTGACCGTGGCCACTTCCTTGGCTGCGGGTAACTCCACACCCGCATTCCTGTCGTCAACCATAGTCTTTAAGCGGTAAATCCATTAAAAAGAGACGAGGTTCTAATACCAATTGAAAGGATCAATATGGTTGACTAGAGGGGGGTGAATAGGCAACTACCAATCTTTAGCTCTTTTTAACAAATCGGGGTTAGCAACAAATTGGTTGTTTAGATATGCAACTAGGTGGAAAACCTATATGATGCGTTTGACAACAACAACACAAGCAAGCTCAAGAAACTACACAATATAAGCTTGCACAAAGTGAAGGTAAGAAGTAACCACAAGTGGAGTCGATGGAGACGAGGATGTGCTACCGAAGTTCCTTCCCTTTAGGGGGAAGTACGTCTCTGTTGGAGTAGTGTGGAGATACAATGCTCCCCAAGAAGCCACTAGGGCCATCGTATTCTCCTCACGCCCTCGCTCAATGCAAGATGTCGTGATTCCACTATTGATGACCTTGAAGGCGGTGACCGAACCTTTACAAGCAAGGTTGGGTCTCTCTCCACAACTTAATTGGAGGCTCCCAACAGCACCGCGAAGCTTCACCGCCCTTATCTATTTTAGTTCGGTCTTTAGTTATCTTTTAATTTAGTTGAATAAAAGTTTTAGTTTGATCCTTTCTTTTCGAGTGTTTTCTTAGTGATCTTTCTATCGATGTAATCATGTGCGAGATATATAATAAAGAGTAGTTTGAGTTTTGTTTCTTTACTTTTATGTCTCAATAAAAAGAAAGGAAAATAAATGAAAAAGATCATATGCTAATCTTATGGTGAGTAATGACATCACATAAGGAAAAGTATAAGTGGTAAAATTTATTGAAGATTTACAAACATAGCATTGGTCAATGATGCAATTCATGAAAGAATTAATAAGGGAATAGAAGATTCACCTGCAAATACACTATCTTGGACACCTTTTATGATTTTGAGCCCCCATCAAAATATTATATGCCAAATTGTTGATATTGGACAAGGAAGACAATGTAATGATTTATGCTTGTTCATATTCACATAGAAGTTATATTGTCATAGATCCTTTAACATGTGGTGCTTGCTCAATATCTTTACTAGCCAAAAAATCCGCACTAAGTAGAGATACTACTTGTGCATCCAAAACCCTTAAACCCAAATCTTGTTTTGAGAGTCCACCATACCTACCTATGGATTGATTAAGATCCTTCAAGTAAGTTGTCATCGATGTAATAAGGAAATACAAATTGCTTCTAAATGTGTTACATCATTTAGTGTAAGAGAAAATTGAGCGTTGTACGAACTTGTGATGGCAAAATAATAAAAGAGACAGACTGCATAATAAAGGTTGCTATCACAGGGGGCAATATGGCGTGACGTTCTTTTGCACTAAGAGATTGGGCATACAACCAAAAATTGCATGGCAACCTCTCCTTCCCTCTGCGAAGGGCCTATCTTTTACTTTCATTTATTTACTTTTATGCAAGAGTCAAAGTATTCTTCTCTATTCCTTTTTATTTTTCTCTTTTTGCAAGCACCAAGTGGTGAGGAAAGATCTAGGCACATATATCTAGTTGGATATGGGTGGGCATGAGTTATTATTGTTGACATCACCCTTGAGTTGAATACGTTGGGAGGCGAAACTATAAGCCCCTATCTTTCTATGTGTCCGGTTGAAACTTTTTGCTCATGTTTATGTGGTGAGTGTTAGCAATCATAGACGATTAAATGATAGTTGAGTATGTGGACTTGCCTAAAGGCTTCGATACGTGACCCTTCTTGAAAATATGATGAATTGTAGTTGCAAAGTTGACTGAGAACATATTTTGTTGGTTTTCAATAAGGTTTATGCTTTATACTTCAATGTTGTGATGAATTGTTACTTGCTCATGAGAAGTTATATGATAAAAGTTATGTAATAAAAGTTATTTGATAAAGTTTTATGTTAAAGTTCCTTTCTGTTATAATAATATGCATGATGCTTCTATGTATGTATTTTGTTTTTATCGATAGCTCTCTCTCTCTCTCTAAGCATGTGAACATGTTTTTCGATTTCGGTTTTCGCTTGAGGACAAGCGAGGTCTAAGCTTGGGGGAGTTGATACGTCCATTTCGCATTATGTTTTCCTACTATTATTTATAAATTTTTTATGCATAGTAATGCCTTTTGGAGTATTTCTAATGCCTTTTTATCTCACATTATGCAAGGTTTGCACAAAGAGGGAGAATGCCGGCAGCTGGAATTCTGGACCTAAAAAAAGTTACGTCAGAGTTACCTATTCTACACATCTCCAAATGAGCTGAAACTTCACGGAGATTTCTTATGGGATATTTAGGAATTATTGGATCAAATAAACTACCAGACACCTCTCGTGCCCCTCTTCTGGTATATAAGTCATTATGACCAAGAAAAGAATAAGGAGAGAACTTTCAGGATGAAGCGCCGCCGTCTCAAGGTGGAACTCGGGCAGGAGCACTTTTGCCCTCCGGTGGAGCGATTCCGTCGGGGGGAACTTCCCTCCCAAAGGGGGAAATCATCGTCATATCATCACCAACAAATCTCCCATCTTTGGGAGGGCCATCTCCATCAACATATTCAACATCACCATGTCCTCTCAAACCCTAGTTCATCTTTTATGTTCAATCTTTGTGCCGGAACCTTAGATTGGTACTTGTGGGTGACTAGTAGTGTTGATTACATCTTGTAGTTGATTACTATATGGTTCATTTGGTGGAAGATTATATGTTCAAATCCATTATGCTATTTAATACCCCTCTGATCATGAGCATGATTATTATTTGTGAGTACTTACTTTTGTTCTTGAGGTCACGAGAGAAATCTTGTTGCAAGTAATCATGTGAACTTGATATGTGTTCGATATTTTGATGATATGTATGGTGTGATTCCCTTAGTGGTGTCATGTGAACGTCAACTACACGGCACTTCACTATATTTGGGCCTAAGGGAATGCATTGTGGAGTAGTTATTAGATGATGGGTTGCTAGAGTGATAGAAACTTAAACCCTAGTTTATGCGCTACTTCATAAGGGACTGATTTGGATCCAAAAGTTTAATGCTATGGTTAGATTTTATCTTAATACTTAGTTGCGGATGCTTGCGAGGTGGTTAATCATAAGTAGGAAGTTTTTTCAAGTAAGAACAACACCTAAGCACCGGTCCACCCACATATCAAATTATCAAAGTAGCGAACACGAATCAAACCAATATGATGAAAGTGACTAGATGAAATTCCCGTGTATCGTCAAGAACGCTTTGCTTATCATAAGAGACCGTTTTGGTCTGTGCTTTGCCTCAAAAGGATTGGGCTACCTTGCTGCACTTTATTTACCGTTACCGTTACTTGCTCGTTACAAATTATCTTGCTATCAAACTACTCATTACCGACAATTTCAGTGCTTGCAGAGAATACCTTGCTGAAAACCACTTGTCATTTCCTTCTGCTCCTCGTTGGGTTCGACACTCTTACTTATTGAAAGGACTATGATTGATCCCCTATGCTTGTGGGTCATCACACTCTCATTGTCACAATACAGAGGGACTTTCTTCACGTTGATGCCATAATCCTTGAGGGTCTGCTTCATCCATAGCAATTGAGAGCAGCAAGCACCCGCAGCAATGTATTGAGCCTCTTCTATAGAAAGTGCGACATTGTTCTACTTCTTTGAGGACCAATAGACTAGAGATTGTCTGAGAAAATGACATGTGCCTGATGTTGACTTGTGATCCACATGATCTCCGACATAATCAGAATTAGAAAATCCAGCTAAATCAAAAGATGAGCCCTTGGGATACCATAATTGAAGCATTGGTGTGTGAGATAAATATCAAAGAATTCGCTTCACAGTCTAGTGGTGTGACTCCTTCGATGTCGCTTGAAATCGAGCACACATGCAAAAACTAAGCCTAATATCTGACCTAGATGCACATGGGTAAAGCAGCGAACCAATGATAGAGCTATATACCTTCTGATCGAAATATTTACCATTTTTTCAGTACCGAGTTGACCATTTGTGGGCATTGGAATTTTGAGGCCTTTGCAGTCTTGCATGCCGAATTTATTCAGGCAGTCCTTGAGGTATTTCTCTTGAGCAAGAAATATGTCATTTGTGTTGTTGACGAATTTGAAGACCAACGAAGAATTTCAATTCTCCCATCATAGACATCTAATATTCTTCACGCATCATATATGCAAATTCTTCATTGAAACGCTTGTTAGTGCAGCCAAAGATAATATCATCAAGATATATTTGTCATATGGACAGTTCACCACCATAAGATTTTCTAAAACGAGTAGAATCAAGTGAACCAGGTTTGAAATCCTTTTTCTCCAGGAATTCCTTCAGTGTATCATACCAAGCCCATGGGGCTTGCTTGAGGCCATAGAGAGCCTTGTTAAGCCTGAAGACTTTGTCCGAATGCTTTGGATCCTTAAAACCTAGTGGTTGAGCAACATATACTTCTTCCTCAAGCTTACCATTAAGGTATGCACTTTTCACATCCATTTGATATAAGAGAATATTGTGATGATTAGCATATGTAGGCAATATACGAATAGCTTCAAGCCTAGCAACAAGTGCAAATGTTTCATCAAAATCAATACCCTCAACCTGTGTGTAGCCTTGTGCTACAGGATGGGCATTATTCCTCACGACTTTGCCATTTTCGTCTTGCTTGTTGCGGTAGATCCACTTAGTGCTGATGACAACATGCTTGCGTGGATCTGGACGCTTGACAAGCTCCCACACATTGTTGAGCTTGAATTGATGCAATTCATCTTGCATGGCTTGAATCCATTCAGGCTCCAGAAATGCTTCATCAACTTTGGTGGGTTCTGTGATAGAAACAACTGTAAAACGCCCACAAAAGTTGGTTAAATGTGAAGCTCTTGAGCAACTGAGGGGGCCAGGTGCATTGATGTTGTCGACTTCTCAATTTGTACTTCATTCGCCACTCATGGATGAACTGGACGAGGGCCTTATTGTTGTTGAGCATTTTCCTCGGGGTCATTTTCTTCAGGATCAACCGTTTCTTCATGACAAGAAATGATCACTTCTTCATTAGCTATTTCTTCACTGGCACAATATCACTAGTGCCCATCAGCTTGATATATTCCTCTGGAGGAATTTCATCTAGCACAGGAGGCAGGTGCTCTCTTTGTGAGTCATTAGTTTCATTGAAACACACATCTACAGTCTCAACAACCTTGTTGTGGTAGGTGTTGAAGACTTTGTAGGTGGCGCGAGTCCTTTCCGTAACCAAGCATAAAACCCTTATGTGCTTTGGGTGCAAATTTAGAATTGTGAAGTGGATCTCTAATCCATCATTTAGCACTAAAGACTTTGAAATAACTCACATTGGGTTTTTTTGTCAGTGAGGAGCTCATATGAGGTCTTTGTCGGGGTACACAAACAAGGGTGTATGTTTCCCCTAACTTGTGCATGGATAGTAGGCCTCCACCCCGGCAGCATCGAGCATCCAAGACAAGACCAAGCCAGAGAGGTAGCTCTTTGAGGAATCAAAGGGCGGATCAAGAAGACCAAGGCAAGCCAAAGGAGCAAGATATCACTAAGGAAAAATCTCCCTTGTTGGGAAAGCGAGCCTAGTCAGGTCGAGGCCTCACCAAGGATAAGTCGCAAGATTTCCTCGGCAAGCTTGCTGGGGCCGCCAAGGGCGGATCTTCCCGCCAAGACTCTGCCGCTCCACCACACAACGATGCAAGTCACTTATCAGTGAGGTGTCGAGCCCCCAAGTGATTAAGTGGTTGTCAGTTGGCATGTGGACGCCATTTGGAAGGGAGATTCCCCCTGTATGACACCCGTCCAAAGGCGTATCATGCAACCAGACAAGAGGGTGGTTGAGCGGCGCGACAGGCTTGCCGGGCTGTGCCCTCAACATGACACCTAGCAGTGCATTTAATGCACTTTGTCCTAATTCCCAAAGTTTGGTATGATTGCACTACCGGCTATCTAATCAGTAGGTAATGACGATTTTCCACTGTGGTAGCCCCTTAGCCTATAAAAGGAGGGCCATGGCAACCTAAAATAGGATTCAGACCCTTGTACACTCTTACGCGCGTAGCTGCTCCCCCCGAGGCAATATTGCCAAGCTTGAGCGATGTGTGTTCATCAAGGTCCTCCACCCAATCCACCAAAGCAGGAGTAGGGTTTTACGCTTCGCAGCGGCCCGAACCTGGCTAAAAACGACCCTCGTCACCACTGCCGTGCTGCTTCATGGTCTTCGCTCTTTGTGCAATGCGCTCTTCCCCCTTGCTGAACCACAAGGGGCTGATGGCCCCATAGGTGATCGTGTTCTGCCACGACATCTTTGGCGCGCTAGGTAGGGGGCATGCGATCGCGCGAACCCGAGGTCGTGTGCAGCATTTTCAGGACTGCTCGTCCTCAGCATCGATGCTCCCTCTGCCAACGGCTTCGGAGGGGGGCGGGGAAGAAGGCGATGCCACTCCCTTGTCTGCCCTACTCAGTTTTTGTCATCCATCTCCGCCATGGCTGCGGCGGCGGCAGAAGCGAGAGACGGCGGTGATGCGGCTTGAACTACGTCGGTATTTCCCCAAAGAGGAAGGATGATGCAGCATAGGCACGGTAGGTATTTCCCTCAGTGATGAGACCAAGGTTATCGAACCAGTAGGAGAACCATGCAACACTATGTAAACGGTACCTGCACACAAAGAACAAATACTTGCAACCCGACGTGTAAGAGGGGTTGTCAATCCCTCCCGGGTAAAAGGATAGATAAAATTGTAGTAGATTGGATAAATAGATCTCGTGGGAACGCGAGATAAAATAAATAACAAAAAAGTGTGGCAAGGTATTTTTGGGTTTTTGGATTAATAGATCTGGAAATAAAAGCGAATAAAAATAGATCTCGAAGGAAATATGATAAAAAAGAGACCCGAGGGCCATAGATTTCACTAGTGGCTTCTCTCGAGAAAAATAGCATATGGGGGGTAAACAAATTACAGTTGGGAAATTGATAGAACTTCAAATAATTTGACAATATCCAGGAAATTATCATTATATAGGCATCACGTCCAAGATTAGTAGACCGACTCCTGCCTGCCTACATCTACTACTATTACTCCACACATCGACCGCTATCCAGCATGCCTCTAGTGTATTAAGTTCATGGAGAAATGGAGTAATGAAATAAGAACGATGACATGATGCAGACAAGATCTATTCATGTAGGAATAGACCCCATCTTGTTATCCTTAATAGCAACGATACATATGTGTCATTTCCCCTTCTATCACTAGGATTGAGCACCGTAAGATCGAAACCATCACAAAGCACCTATTCCCATGGCAAGAAAAGTCGATCTAGTCGGCCTAACTAAACCAAACATTCAAAGAAGAAATACAAGGCTATAAGCAATCATGCATATAAGAGATCAAAACTATAACTTTCATGGATAAAATAGATCCGATCATAAACTCAAAGTTCATCGGATCCCAACAATCACATAGTAAAAAGAGTTACATCAAATAGATCTCCAAGAGACCATTGTATTGTGAATCAAAAGAGAGAGAGAGAGATAGATAGAGAGAGAGAGAGAGAGAGAGAGAGAGAGAGAGAGAGGAAGCCATCTAGCTACTAACTACGGACCCATAGGTCTATAATGAACTACTCATACATCACCGGAGAGGCACCAATGGGGATGATGAACCCCTTCGTGATGGTGTCTAGATTGGATCTATGGTTTCTGGAACTTGCGGTGGCTGGAATTGTGTTTCATTGACTCCCCTAGGGTTTTTGGAATATTGGAGTATTTATAGAGCAAAGAGGCGGTGCGGGTGGCCAGCAAGGTGGGCACAACCTACCAGGGCGTGCCTGGGCCCCTAGGTGGGTTGTGCCCCCCTCGGGGCACCCCTCTGGTACTTCTTTGGTCCATCCTGTGTCTTCCGGCCCAGAAAAATTCTCCAAAAAGTTTCGCTACGTGTGGACTCCATTTGGTATTGATTTTCTGCGAAGTAAAAAACAAGCAAAAAATAGCAACTGGCACTGGGCACTATGTCAATAAGTTAGTCCCAAAAATGATATAAAGTTGCTATAAAATGATTGTAAAACATCCAAGAATGATAATATAACAACATGCACTACAAAAAATACACTTATGTGATGATACGTGTTTGTCATAGTAGGTCATGTTTTCTGTCATGCATGTACATCCATGACGATTTTATGACATAATCAAGATAGTCATACCTGTGTTGTCGTAGAAGTGTTCCATGACATTACAAAATTATCATCACAGAAGTGTCCACTTCCATGACGATAAATCGCACGTCATAGAAGTGCTTTCGTCAAGGGTAATCGACACGTGACATCCATCGTAATGGGTCGCCCTTAAGCTATCAGGTTCCGGTTTGGATCCGATAAACCGTTAACAGCGCGGACCAATGGGGATTTTTCACGTGTAAAATTCTCATTCGCCGGCAGATCGACGTGTTGGCCCGGTGTTCGGACAGTTGTCATCTAGCGAATGGACGGAACGCACCTATGATACGTCGACACGTGTCTCGGCCCAACAGTGGCCCATTCAGTTTAAAAGGTCGGGCTTGTCAAAATAAGTGGGCCGGCCCATTAGCGGCCTACTTGAGTCAGGCCCATTCACAAGCATGGCCCATAAAAGTTACACAGAATCGGCCCATCAAATGCCCATTCTAGATTTGACAATTTCTAGCCAATCGTTAGTTTCAGCCTGTTAACGGCCCGCTACGTCTTTGGGCCCAATTACGACCTGAGCTTCTTTCGGCCTGTTAGCAGCCCATCGTCAGTTCCAACCCGTTAACGGCCCGGAACATCTTTTGGCCTTTTCTCGGCCTATTCTACAGTTGGGCCAATTCTAGCTCGTTGTGACTTTAGGCATGTCCTCGGCCCATTCGGTAAATGGGCCAATTCCTAGCCCATTTTGTCTTTCGTCCTGTTAATGGCCCGCACAACAGTTGGGCCTTTGACTTTGGGCCCATTAGTGGCCCACATTCCGCAGGGCAAAATTTCAGCCCGACACAACTTTCGGCCTATTAAAAGCCTAGTTTGCAAATTGGGCCTCCTCTGGCCCATAACACTTTCGGCCTCTTACTGGCTCGTAAAGTAAAAGGGTCGAGACAAAATTTACATTTATTTCGGCCTACTAGAGGCCCGCGGGCCATTTCCACTTATACGACCCTATCAAGCTTTTGGCCTGTTAACGACCTGCTAAGAGCCGTTGTTATGGTGGGCCACATCATTTGGGATCCACTAAATATTATTTTGACCAGCCCAATTAAGGCCCGCTTTGACTACACATGTTTGTCCGTTTGTATGGCGTCCAGGAAATGTTTGGGCGTGTTGGCCCCCATTTCAACAATAGAGCATATTCAATAATTATCCTACTCTATACTATCGCCTCTAAAAACATACACTATACAATAAAAAGACTAAACACATAGAAACATAGAATAATCCTACACTATACAATAAAGAAATTACAACCGGATATACCCACTAGGCATTATAGTTCGGCACCATTGATAATAAAGCATACACAAAGAGCAAATTACATACACTGGACAAATAAAGCTCATACATCATGGACACGCATCAACAGAACTTACCATTTGAACTGTAATCGCTTCAGAAAATAGGATTGGCCTGATTCAGATAGCACAAATTTCAGTCTGCAAAATCTCCAATTCCTTCGTGGTTACTGAGGGAGTCCTGGATTAGAGGGTCCTCGGGTGTCCGGACTATTTGGTATGGGCTGGACTAATGGGTCGTGAAGATACAAGTAGAAGATTTCCCCCCGTGTCCGGTTAGGACTCATGTATGCGTGGACAACAAGATTGGTGTCCGGATATGTTGTATCCTTCCCCCACAAATCGACCCTGTGCAAACCTAGTCCCCCGATGTGTATATAAACCGAAGGGTTTGGTCTATAGAGGCTATCATAATTCTCATAGGCTAGACAGCTAGGGTTTAGCCATTACGATCTCGAGGTAGATCAACTCTTGTAACCCCCATATTCATAAACTACAATCAAGCAGGACGTGGGGTTTTACCTCCATTAAGAGGGCCCGAACCTGGGTAAACATTGTGTCCCACTTGTCCCTGGTTACCATCAATCCTCAGACACATAGTTCGGCCCTATCCGAGATCTGCCGGTTTTGACACCGACATTGGTGCTTTCATTGAGAGTTCCATTGTGTTGTCGACAGAAGGATCGATGGCTCGCCTTGTCATCAACGATAATATCACTATTGGAAGGAACCTAACTCCAGGACAGGTCCTCCAGATCGCCGGTTTCACCATGGGTGCGCGCACGGGCGGTAAGCCAATGTCGGCCCCCATGATCGCCAAACATCACCTCTGCATCGGCCTCATGGATCCGGTGGATATCTCGTCCTTGAACGAGCTGCTAGATCACATCGCCGCCCTGGGGCTTGCAACAGACTATGATCGGATCGGGCTCAAACCCGATTAGAGGGAAATCAAGTCCCCACCAATCACCCATCTGGTAGCGGTCGTCGAGGAACAGGCCGAAAACACTTCTTCCCCTAAGCTAAAACCAGCTATGTCCGGATCTCCGATCCCCTCGAGACGGACACCCTCCCTCCAGATGAGACTTCACGTCCTCCGAACTCAGGGTCGGACATAGAGCCCGGAAAACACTTGGATCTGACCAGGCCCGAACCGGCGACCTCGGAGATTTTTCAAGCTCCATATTCAATCTTGGGTCAGGATTCAGGTTTTAACCCACCCACCCACCACAATCAATACTCTCCAAGTAATTCAGGCCCTCCAGACATATGTGACCTAATGTATGTTCGTCAGCAACCTCAGGAAACGGTCCATCACTTTTGGGCTAGTTGCTCCTTGTTAAAAACAAGATCAAAGATTGTTGCGACGATGAAGCGGTTTCGGTTTTCTATCATAATTGTATGGACGAGGGAATTCTTAACACCGTCAACCGCCGCTGCATACAAACCTTCACAGAATTATCACACTTAATACAGAATTATTGTGCGATGGAAAGCATATGGAAGGCCCAGAAAGCCCGATTGGAACCTGCTGCCTTTAAGCGGTCCACCACACGGGAAAAACGGATACACCCCTACAGGGCATCCGACCATAAGCCCGTTGGCAAGATAAACAAACCCCTAGCGGGGCACAGAATAGTTCTTGACGAACTCCTCGACAAACCCTGTCGGATACATGCGACACCGAGTACCAAACCAACTCACAGCCTACGGGCATGCTGAGTACTCCGGTAAGTGGCTAAAAGCGGTGAGCCTATCCTCACCAACGTTACTCTAGAGAAGCATCCTTCGGAGGACGATATTAACGTCTTCACGATCTTCGAGACCTTCCCCTCAAATAATCGGCACAAAATGGCGCTTCGCGACCTTGCCGAAATCAACCAAGTAACCGCAATGAACCCTTGGAATGACGCGGCCACAACTTTCACCGACGCCGACGAACCAAGGGCCCGATCAGTCCGAGCATCGGCCGCCTTGGTCTTAAACCCGATCATGATGGCTTTCGACTCACCAAAGCACTCATGGACGGCAGTAGCAGACTTAACCTCATCTATGAGGACACTCTCAACAAAATGCAAATTGACAAGAACCACATCGAGCAAAGCAGTAGGACCTTTTGAGGCATCATCCCTAGTCGAGAAGCACGATGTTCGGGGAAAATCAAACTTGATGTAATATTCAGCATGCCTGAGAATTACAGGTCCAAAGAGTTGCTCTTCAACGTGGCCCCCTTCAACAGCGGATATCACACCCTCTTGCGGCAGGACACCTTCACACGCTTCCAAGCCATACCCCATTACGGGTACGTGAAGCTTAAAATGCCGGGGCCCAACGGAGAGATCCGTATCACCAGTGATCCGGATATAGTACTCTGCGCCGAAAACAAAGCCGCATCCTTAGCCCTCGGGGCACTATTCGGAGCCCCTGCGGCCGAAGAACTAACCACCTTGAGATCCACGATGGATAAAGACGATGTGATCCTCGATAAGAGGCCCAAATCTACCTCTTTCAAACCAGCAGATGAAATAGTTAAATTTAAAGTGCACCCGACGGATCCCAACAAAACAGTGTCCATTGGAGCACAGCTAGATCCAATGGTTGATGCCGCTCTACGCGTGTTCTTGCGCGAAAATTGGGGCATATTTGCCTGGCACCCTTCGGACATGCCCGGAATCCCACGCAGACTGGCCGAACATAGCCTCAATATAATCAAGGGGTTTGATAACCCACAAGTATAGGGGATCGTTTGTAGCCTTCTTCGATAAATAATACTGTCGAACCCAACGAGGAGCTAAAGGTAGAACAAATATTCCCTCATGTTCTATCGACCACCGATACAACTCTACGCACACTTGACGTTTGCTTTACCTAAAACAAGTAGAAACTATTTTGTAGGTGTGATGCTAGAACTACTTTGCAAGAATAAAACTAGAAGTACTTTGCAAGATAATAAAAGTTAGGTGTTTCTAAGAAGGGTTTGTGTCAACAAGAAAGTTATTTATCCCTAGGCAATCGATAACAAGTACCGGTAATCATTCTTGTAATTTTATATGAGGGAGAGGCATGAGCTAACATACTTTCTCTACTTGGATCATCTACACTTATGATTGGATCCCTAGAAAGCATCTGCAACTACTAAAGACCATTAAGGTCGTGAAACCCAACCATTGCATTAAGTATCAAGTCCTCGTTACTCCCATATGTCATACCCCACTTACTCGGGTTTAAGCTTCTGTCACTCTCGCAACCCACCATAAGTGAACCATGAACATATTGCAACACCCTACAGCGGGGTCCCCTCGCATTTGCACGAGAACGGAGGGCACTGTAGGACAACACCATAAATAAAATATACAACCATACCAACCAAGATCACGATTAACCCACATGACAAAAGGATCTACTCAAACATCATAGGAT
The DNA here is from genome assembly GCF_018294505.1 of Triticum aestivum. NCBI lineage: Eukaryota > Viridiplantae > Streptophyta > Magnoliopsida > Poales > Poaceae > Triticum > Triticum aestivum. Next base: position 59,069,030 of record NC_057806.1, read on the forward strand.
AACCATAGATCATTCGGAAATATATATGGAGTTGAGCACCATGTTTAAGTAGAAATTATAGTGGGGAGAAGAGGTGTTACACTGCTGCATAGAGGGGGAGAGAGTTTGTGTTGACGGTAGCAAGATTGTTGATGTAGATCACCGTCCAGATTGTTGCCCCGGCGGCACTCTGGCGCCACCGGAAGTGAGGGGGAGAGAGCCCCCCTCCTTCTTCTCCCTTGGCTTCCCCCCCTAGATGGGAGGAGAGTTCCCCCTCTAGTCCATGGCCTCCATGGCGGCAGAGGGGCAGGAGCCCCTCCGAGATTGGATCTCCCTCTCTGTTCTCTTCTGTTTCACGTTCCCCAGATATGAACAAAACCCGTTTCTTATATTCCGGGAGATCCGTAACTCCGATTGCACTGAGATTTAACACGATTTTTTCTGGATATAAGCTTCCTTGCACCCGAAGTAGAGCTCCAACCAGCGTTCGAGGAGGGCACAACCCACCACAATGTGCCAGGGGCCTCTAGCGCGCCCTGGTGCCTTGTGGGCTGTGTGGGCCTCCGTTTGCGGTGATTCCAACTCCCAAAAATCACATATATTCCAAGATAATTATCCGTAAAATTTTATTACATTTGGACTTCGTTTGATATGGATACTCTGCGATACAAAAACATGCAGAAAACAGAAACTGGCACTGGGCACTGGATCAATAGGTTAGTCCAATAAATCGTATAAAAAGTTGCCAAAAATATGTGAAAAGTTGTATAATATTGGCATGAAACAATCAAAAATTATAGATACAACGAAGACGTATCAGCATCCCCAAGCTTAATTCCTGCTCATCCTCTAGCGGGTAAATGATAGAAAAGATAATTTTTTATCTGGAATGCTACCTAGCATAAACTTGATCATATATCTAATCATGGCATGAATATTAAGCCATAAGTGATTCAAAGCAATAGTCTATAATTTGACATAAAGACATCAATACTCAGGCATCCCAACAAACAATCATGTCTTTCAAAATATCAACGCTAAAGAAAGCTATCCCTATAAAATCATATAGTCTTTCCATGCTCTGTCTTCTTAACAGAAAGTATTTATCATGCACAACCCCGATGACAAGCCGAGCAATTGGTTCATACTTTTTAACGCGCTTCAGCTTTTTCAACCCTCACGCAATACATGAGCGCAAGCCATGGATATAGCACTACGGGTGAAATAGAGTAGTATGATAGGGGTAAATACAGAGAAGACAAAAAGTAAGAAAGTCTCACATCGATGCGGCTAACCAACGGGCTATGGAGATGCCCATTAATTGATATCAATGCGAGGAGTAGGGATTGCCATGCAACGAATGCACTAAGAGCTATAAGTGTATGAAAGCTCAATATGAAGACTAAGTGGGTGTGCATCTAATCCTATAATGAAAAATTCCCACTAGTTTATGAAAGTGACAACATAGGAGACTCTCCATATGAAAAACATGGTGCTACTTTGAAGTACAAGTGTGGTAAAAGATACTAACAACGCCCCTTCTCTCTTCATTTTTTTCTTTCACTTTTTTTCTTTTTCCTTTTTTTCTTCTCTCATTGTCCGGAGTCTCATCCCGACTTGTGGGGGAATCATAGTCTCCATCATCCTTTCCTCACTTGGGCACTGCTCTAAAAATGAATAATGATGATCATCACACTTCAATTTACTTATAACTCAAAAGAAATAAAAATTACAACTCAATACCTATGACAAAGTATGACTCTATATGAATGCCTCTGGCATGTACCAGGATGTGCAATGATCTAGCGTAACATGTATGAAAAATGATGAATGGTGGCCGAGCCACAACTACTATGTCAGCTATATGATCATGCAAAGCAATATGTCAATGAATGCTCAAGTCATCAAACGGAAGCGGTGGAAGTTGCATGGCAATATATCTCGGAATGGCCATGGAAAAGCCATAATAGGTAAGTATGGTGGCTGTTTTGAGGAAGATATAATAAGGATTGTGTGTGATAGAGCGTATCATATCACGGGGTTTGGATGCACCTGCGAAGTTTGCACCACGTCTCGATGTGAGAAAGGGCAATGCACGGTACCGCAGAGGCTAGCAAATTGCGGAAAGGTAAGAGTGCGTATAATCCATGGACTCACATTAGTCATAAAAAACACATATACTTATTGCAAAAGTTTATTAGCCCTCGAAGCAAAGTACTACTACGCATGCCCTAGGTGGATAGATTGGTAGGAAAAGACCATCGCTCGTCCCCGACCGCCACTCATAAGGAAGACAATCAATAATAAATCATGCTCCAACTTCATAGCATAACGAGAGACTATACGTACATGCTTCGGAAATCACAAACCTTAACACCAATATTCTTACTAACCACAACCGTTTACTAGTACCTCCCACATATTCCATCTCGAAATCGCAAAACTATTGCAAGGAATTAAACATATCATATTCAGTGATCCATAAGTTTTATGTAGGATTTTATGACTAACCATGCAATTGACCAATTCCCGTTGACTCTTTAAATAGATATAAGTGAAGCAAGAGAGTTTAGTTCTTTCTACAAAAGACAATGCTCTAATAAATATAAGTGAGGCAAAAGAGCACTCTACAAACAATGGTTTTCTATGTGAAGAGAAACAGGCAATCCAAACTTCAAATGATATAAGTGAAGCACATGAAGCATTCTATAAATCAACCATGGACTATCTCATACCAGCATGGTGCATAAAAGAAAAATGAAAAATAAATACAAAAGATTCTCCAAGATTCACACATATCACATGAACGAAATGAAAACGAAAACATACCGGTACTTGTTGAAGAAAGATGGGATGCTTTCCGGGGCATCCCCAAGCTTAGAAACTTGAGTCTCATTGAATATTTACTTGGGGTTCCTTGGGCATCCCCAAGCTTGAGCTCTTGCCTCTCCTCCTTCTCCTCACATCGAGACCTCCTCGATCTTCGAACACTTCATCCACAGAAAACTTAACCGAACTTTTAGTGGCGGGGTTAGTGAATATGGCAATGAAATCCCATCATGTACTGCTGTAACATTATTGTATAATTATAAACAAACATTACCCATTGTATGCTATCACAATTCTATGGCCCCAAGTCAAGGAGGCTTCAACAAGAATTCAAACGTACACAAATAATGAAGCTATAATAGCAATCTGTGAAAACAGGACAGTCTGTAAAGATTTGAACATCCACCATACTTCTGTAACTCAAAAAATTCTGAAAAATTAGGACAAAATAAACATTTTGTATATAAACTGTCGGGGGTTGGGTGCGACATATGCCAAAGGATGGCTTATCATGGTGGGGGCAAGTAGAACGTCACCGGTGCCTGGAAACGGGATGAGGCGAAGACATGCACGCCGGCGAATCTTACCTAGCTTCAGGGCTCTCCAGGGAGATAATACCCCTACTGCTGCTCTACGGGGTCTCCGCATGATCACTATGGCAAAGTGTTTACACGGTTGCTCCTTGAGCTGTTTCCTGGAGGTAGGAGAAGGCAAGGCTAGCTCTCTCCTTCCTATATGATCTGGTCTAGTGCTAATGGATTCCAACCCTTTGCATGGATGCCCTGGGGGTTTATATAGGCCTACCCCCCAGGGGTACAATGGTCATCCAGCTGGGCGCGGGCCCAGCCGTCAGTTTCTCTGGCCGCCGTCTTATCCGCCGACTCCTAGGGCCCGCCGACAGGCTTGATGTGGAGCCGACAGGCCGTGTCCGCCGTGGGCGAGTCCTTGCCGGCTACAGATTACTATAGTCGTGCCTCTAATGACGCAGGCTCGATCATGAGGTCGTGGCGACAGCCCCGCCATCTGGCGGGCGATCAGTGTGGCCACTACTTGTCATGTCTGATTAATGGCGCGTGGGGCCTGTGGGAGGGGCCGGCCGACTTCTGGTGGCCGACTCCCATCCGGGCCGACTGGTGGTGCTTTCGCCGTCTTTCGTACGCCCGCCGACTGGTGGGACCCATCGTCCCTTGGTCGTACCAGCAGGCCGTCATGGGCACAGGGCTCCGCCCTTGGGGCTGATGTCAGGGCCGGCATGGCAACAGTGTCGCGCCGCACGGAAATCCCTGCGGGCACGGCGTACTGTAGCCACGCCTGCCCTTGGAAAAAGGGGTGGGAGTGGACCTTACTGTGGCCACTCCCCGTCCCGTCCCTCTTTATGAGGGCATGGGGGTTGTTGGCGTCGCGGGCCGACTCCCCAAGGCCGGCTTCTCTGGAAGTCGCCAGTCAGGAGTCGGCTCATCCTGAAGTCGTCCCTGGGACTCGGCCGCGAGTGGGCAGCCGGCCGCCTCGCCGCCGACTCTCAGAAGGCGGCTCTTCATCTTCGGGCCTCGAGGGGCGCAGTCTGCCTCAATGTCTTGAAAGGTTCTGGGCCTGGGTTAGCCTACCCGTGGCCCATTTCTCCGACAGTAGTCCCCGAAGCTGGTGAGGCTCCGAGGGCGATATGCCATGGAGCCTCAACAGTTTCTTCTCTCCGACGGTCGGATCTGGGCTTCACTAGCCGTCTTCTGTTAAGCCGAGTAGTTGGATTCGGACTTGCTCAAGGCCGTCTTGCCCCCAAAAAAGTTTGAACGATGCGGTGGAGTTCAGGTGGCGTGCCTGATAAGCTTCTGGGTTGCCATCCGTGGTTGACCTGTCGCGAGGCACCACGTGGTGGAGCTAGTCTGATCGCCCTCACGCGCGACAGGACAGGCCTACAGGCGGGGCCCGCCACTACCGCGCCTCGGCATGCGAACGGATCCGTTGCGGCCGCATGGACGGTTGGGGTTCCCGCGCGGTTATTGCGCGTGGTAACTTCATGTGGTAAATCGTGGGGGTTGTGGGGTCCCGGGCACAGTTAATCCCACGTCCGCCCCCTCGACTTCTCAGCCCACGAGCCTACAAGTAGGCGGGAAGGGGGGCGGCGAAGCACGCGCACCCATTCTCCCCACTTCCTTTCGCTCCTTCTTGCTTCTTCTTCTTCTTGCCGCTGCTGCTCCGAACCACGCCGTGCCCACAGCGATGAGCTCCTCCTCCGCCGCCGCGCCTCCTGCTGTTTGCTCCGGAGTGTGGGATGGCTCCGAGGTTGACGACGACGACATCGAGATCCTCCGCCAGACACGGCGGCTGCCTGGCAGGGACTTAGTGCGGGTCCACCTCGCGCCGGAGGGAGAGATATCGCCGGTGCTGGAGGAGGGCGAGCGGGTCATATTCCGCTCGCACCTCATGCGCGGCCTGGGACTGTCGGTGAGCGGCTTCTTCCGCTCCTTCTTGGAGTTCCACGGGCTCCAGCCGCACCACCTTACTCCGAACACGGTGGTGCTGCTGGCTGCCTTCGCCACCCTGTGCGAAGGCTTCCTCGGCGTTCTCCCCACCATCGAGCTCTGGGGTGAGTTCTTCCAATCCAATCTTGGCACGCACGTCGCCGGAGTGCCGTCCCAGTGCGGTGCATTCATCGCGATGCGGAGATCAGTGGCCGACAATCCGTTTCCCACCATCGCACTGATTAAGTCGGTGAAGATGTGGCATCAGTCATATTTTCTGTGAAGAACGTCGCCCCAGAAGGCGACTGGGTCAACCTGCCGGCTTATGAAGCCGGCGCGCCAGCTGGAAGGCTCCCCAGCTAGTCACACCAAGCCAGGACGCTGTCTCCCACTGGTGCCGCCACCGTCGCGCGACTCCGAGTGCTGACGCAGTCGGAGGGCCTGACCGGGGCCGACTTGCTGGCCGCCTTCATGGCGCGCCGAGTCCTCCCACTCCAAGGCCGACCTCACCTGATCTACCAGATGAGTGGTCATCGGGACCCGAGTCGGATGTGCTCCAAGGATATGCCTCACGCGGAGGTGGCGAACACGGTGAACTACATCGCGAACTGCGGTCTCTCGGTGGACTGGCGGTTCGGCAAGGAGCCGTATTCGCGCGCCAACCCCCCGCCTATTGTAAGTCGTCTTCCTTCTTCTTCTGTTTCTTTGCTACCGAGTCTGACTTGTCAAGTCTGACCGTTTTTGTTTTGAATCAGAATCCTCTCGTCCCTCCTTCGGCTGGCACCGCGGGGCCGGCTCATCAGTTCGTCCCCGATCGGGCGGAGAGCGATGTCAATGATCCCGACTTGGGGGCGGCAACCATGGAAGCCGATGCCGAGGGAGGAGGAGGAGAAGCAGGCGGCTCCAGGCCTTCGGCCACTTTCGCCGACTGGCCCGACGACGAGGCCGAGGGAGAAGTCGCCCCGCATCGCCAGCCGAAAGCCGGCCAGCCAAGCGCGAGTTCCTCCACCGGCTTGGACGCTCAAGGCGGTGCGAAGCGCCGGGACGGGCCGAGTACGCTTGACAGTCGGTCGAAGAAGTTCAAGGGAGCGGCCGCCGCGACCAAGCGGGAAGAGGCGGTCGCGAAAGCCAACTGCTTCCACAAGGAGGTGAAGAAGCCGCTGCTGGTCTCTGCGTAAGCACCTCCGTCCCTTATCTTTATTTTCTCTTTGTTAATCTTGTCTGAGTTTTTCATATGATTTTCTCGCCTCAGGGCTCCCCTCACTCTTGAGAGGGTTGCCGCCGCCTCCGTCATGGGGTCGATGGAGACGTCTGCCACCACTCGGCGGATTGACCCCGCCGCCGACCTTCGGGAGGCGACAGAGCGGAACACGCGGGAGAAGCGCGAGGAGGACGAGGCCTCCCGCCGGGAGAAAGCAGAGGCCGAGAAGGCGGCTAAGGAAGTCGTGCCCCGACGGTCGGCAGTGTTCGTCACCCCTTTGAACTCTGCGCCGCTGCCCCCAGAGTTCACGGGGCAGTCAGGGGAAGCCGGCGGCGAGTTCCCGATCGTGGAGAGAGGTGGCGGCGACGCCCCCGTGCCGGACATGGTCGCGCCGCCCCCGCCGCTGTCTAGAAGCACGCAAGTCAAACAGCTGGCGGATCCGCCCTTGCCGCCGACTGAAGACAAGGCCGTGGCGAGGCTACTCCTTCAAGTCGGCTTGCCAACGCGCCGCCGTCTTGGGAAGGCGACTTCGGCGACGCGCCCCTTGGAGACCGGCACCGCCAGCTCGACGATTCCAGACGCCGAGGCGACGAGTGCCGCGCCATTGGGTGGGTGCGAGGAGGCGGCACGGGCCCGCTGAACCAGGCGCTTCTGGATGTCCAGACGAAGCTGCGAGCCGAGAGCGACGCCATCCAGAACTACACCAAGGCGCACCTGGCGTCGCAGGTAGCCATCTGGGTATGCTTTCTCCTTTGTCCCTGTTTTCTTGTTTCTCTCTGTGGGGGCGCGCCGGCGCACCCACTGGGTGTAGTCCCCAAGTTCTGGGCCGGCTGTAGAGCAGGCGGCCTAGAACTCCAATTGCTAAGTTCCGGGTACTAACCTTTGTTCTGAAATACTTGTTGCAGGACTATCACAGCCTCCGTGTCACCGCCTTCAACCGCAATGGTGAAGAGCTGGGCAAGTGGACTGCCGACTTGTCGGAGAGCCAGAGTGAGTCCTTTTTCTTCTTTGCAGGGGCGCGCTGGCGCACCCGCAGGCTATAGTCCCAGAGATTTGGGCCGCTGCTGAGCAGTCGTGCCGGATCTCCCCGGCGACCTTCTTTGTTGATGACTTAACGCCTTCTTTCTTCTTTCTCTTCAAAGGCCAATGCCGCTCTTCAACAGCAGCTGAGCGAAGCCAACTCCGCGTTGCGCGCCAAGGGGGAGGAGTGCAGCAAGCTCGCCACAGAGCACGATCTGCTGGCCGCACAATTGGCAGAGCAGAAGGAGCTGCTTATGAAGACGCAGAAGGAGGCGGAAGAGGCGGAAGCCGCCCTCCTGGCCGAGTTTGCGAGCGAGCGCTCCTCCTAGACCGACAAGGAGGCAATGCTGGTCTCCGGCTTCCACGAGATCGAGGACCTTGTCGACGGTGAGCTTCTTTGCTTTACTTCTTCGAGCCGCCGACTATATGTCGGGCCAACTCCTGGTTTTTTTTGACTTGCTCTTCATTCCTTCCGTCTTGGCAGACTTCTTTCCCGGCCACTCGCAGGCCGCCATTCAAGCTATCGAGGCCGACCGCGAGGAGAGGAGGGCGGGTGGCACGGAGATCGCCGCTGATGCCCCTCGGACTCTTGACGAGCATATTCTGAGCATTGGGGCTCGCCTGCGGCCGGCCCACCAGATGCTGCGCCGGCTTCAACGTGTCGGCGCCCAAGCAATCGCCGCCCTGTGGCCAGACGTGCAGGCTCCGCGCACCCCTAGTCGGACTGCCGACTGGCTGGAGGTCGCGGCTGGCCGTCTTGAGGCCTGGAAGGGTTCCTCGGCCCGGGCCGGAGCGTGCCGAGCCTTCGAATTCGTTAAGGCGTGGTATCCGGGGCTGGACCTAGACCAGCTGGCCACTCTCCGGTCAGAGGCCCAGCCGGAGCTGGCAGCTGCGGAAGATGCCCTTGTGAAGCGTGCGACGGCGATCGCCGAGTACACCGACACCAACATCTTTGTCCCCGAGCGAGCTGAAGACGGCGAGGAGGTGCCGCCGGAGTGGTTTGGGCTGAACCCAGACTACGGCGAGGACTCGGCAGAGGTGATCGACTCCAGCGTCGAGGAGGAAGACGAGGCGGAGAACGAGAGCGAGACGGAGGCACCGGAAGACGGAGCGAATGGCCAGCCTCAACTCGACCACGCCTCCAGCAACGAGCCATGCCCGCCCGAGCCGACTGCTGCCGGAGGTGATCAAGCTGAGACCGCCCAGCCGGCCGCCCCAACATCCAACACCGCCGTCTCCTCCGATCCTCCAAACCCGTCTGCCGCCCCTAGGCTGCCACCTTGTCTTTGTTTTATCTGTTCTAAAGTTTTTGAAGAACTTGTTAATTCGCACAATTCCACCCACAGAGTGTATTTTGAAATTCTGCTCGAAGATTCGGCCAAGGGCCTTTGTTATGTAAATATTCATCCGACTTCTATCTTTCTTGCTCATTGTTCTTTTGGCTTTTTCCTTTGCCGTCTTCCCTCAGTTGCCGTCTTTGTCAGTCAGACAGCCGCTCCGCGGACTGCTGCTGGATCAAATTCTTGGTCACTTTGGGAAGGCAAGTACTTAGCCGTTTTTAGGGTTGTTTAACAAGTCGGATAGAAGGCGGCAAGCCGACTATTCAAGAGTCGGTTTGTGAAAAAAGGCTGGAAGCCGGCTTTAAGCTATGTTTGTGCTTTGAGTCCTTAGCCATTTTTCATGTGGACGCCAATTCTTCCTTACTCCTGCCCACCAGACAGTCGCTCTGCGAGCTGTGGCTTCTGGCAGGAGACGGTTTAGACGCCACACACTACTTGTCCGGCTGTAGGAAGCATTTCATAGCGCAGGTCGGCAAGTCCCCGGGCCGACTAGTCGAACCCGGTGCCAAACGGTATAACAAAGAGTAATATACTCGAAGGCATATTTCTTATCATACAGATAAAAGAGGGCAGTCCCTGAGCTCTTCTCGGGGGGCCCGAAGTCTTAGTACTTTTAATACAAAAGGTACCGTGATACATACTGCGTTTAACTGTAAAATTTTCGGAGGAGATTTGCATTTCATGGCCGCTCTGTCTCTTTGCCGGAGTCATCCCTCTTGTGTGCTCGGGGCTTCTGAGTGTCGGTCAGGTAGTAGGAGTCGTTGCCCAGCACTTTGCTGATGATGAAGGGGCCTTCCCAAGGTGCCGACAGCTTGTGCTGGCCGGCTGTTCGCTGGATTAATCGGAGCACGAGGTCGCCCTCCTAGAAAGATCTCGGCCTGACCTTCCTGTTGTAGTATCTACGCAGGCTCTGCTGGTAGATGCTGGACCGGCTGAGTGCTAACAGCCGGCCCTCTTCCAGCAGGTCGACGCCGTCTTGTCGTGCTTCTTCTGCTTCTTCCTCGGTGTACATGGTGACTCACGGCGAATCGAACTCTATGTCCGTTGGGATGATGGCTTCAGCACCGTAGACGAGAAAGAAAGGCGTGAAGCTGGTTGACTTGTTTGGAGTCGTGCGCAGACTCCAGAGGATGGCTGGCAACTCGTCGAGCTAGCAGCTAGCCGAGCGCTCCAAAGGCTCGATCAGTCGGGGCTTGATGTCGGACAGGATGAGGCCATTTGCTTGCTCCACCTAGCCATTTGACTATGGATGGGCGATGGATGCTAGGTCCAGTCGGATGCCCAGTGTCGCACAGAAACGGGCCAAGGCGCCTTTGGCAAAATTCGTGCTGTTGTCGGTAATGATGCTGTGTGGTATGCTGTACCGAATTGTGATGTCGGAGATGAAAGTCACGGCAGTCGGACCGTTCAGTTTCTTGATTGGCTTCGCTTCTATCCACTTGGTGAACTTGTCCACTGCGACAAGTAAGTGAGTTAAGCCACCTCGTGCCGTCTTGAATGGCCCCACCATGTCTAGACCCCAAACTACGAAAGGCCAGGCAATGGGGATGGTCTTGAGTGCAGAAGCCGGCTGATGCGGCTTGGAGCGGAACTTCTGGCACCCTTTGCATTTTTGGACCAATTCCTTGGCCTCTTCTAAGGTCGTTGGCCAAAAGAAACCGTGTCGGAAAGCTTTGGCGACGAGTGCTCTTGAAGCCGCATGGTGGCCGCACTCGCCTTGATGGATGTCTTTGAGAATTGATTGGCCTTACTCTGGCTCTACGGAACGCTGGTAGACACCAGTGACGCTGTGCCTGACCAGCTCTCTGTTGACTATGGTGTAGGCTGCCGCTCGGCGTTGTACTTGCCGAGCTAAGGTCTCATCAGTCGGCAGCTCTTTGCTCACCAGAAATTTGAGGATGGGCTGGGCCCATGAGGGTGCTCCTATTTCTTCGACTGCCAGAACTGCGACTTGGACGAGGGCGGCTGGGCTGGGAGGCGGTGGGTTGGAGTCAACAACCGCTTGCTGGATTAATGAAGTCCCCGGGCCGACTAGCGCGGCTCTTGGGCCGAGGTCTGGAGTCTTCGGGCCGGCCGCCACAGTCCCCGAGCCGGGTTCTGCAGTCCCTAGGCCGGCCTCGACTGTGGCGGCTTCGGAGCCATCTGCCAAAATCTCCGTACCATCTGCCGGGGCTCTGGAGTCGGATCCGACTTCTTCGGGAGGAGCCGGCATGAAGATGGAGTCTGATTCTGGTGAAGGCTTGACAGACGGCCCGATGAGGCGTTGAAGGGTGACACCGGATGGTATTGCTTGGTGGGTAGAGCCGATTCGTGCCAAGGCGTCTGCTTGGTCGTTGTCGTTTCTTGGCACATGGAGGAACTCGCACCCCTCGAAATACCCACTGAGTTGCTGCACGAGGAAATGGTAACTCGCCATGTTTGCATCTTTGGCGTCCCAGTCGCCAGATGACTGCTGGACCACTAAGTCCGAGTCACCATAACACAGGATCCAGCGAATGCCGAGTTCTTTGGCAAGCCAGAGCCCATGAATGAGCGCCTCGTACTCGGCGACATTGTTGGAGGCGGCAAAATGGATTTGCAGTGCGTATTTGAGCTTGTCGCCTTTAGGAGAAGTGAGGACAACGCCGGCTCCCAAGCCAGTGCGCATCTTGGAGCCGTCGAAATGCATCCGCCAATGGGTGGAGTCGGGCGCTAGAGGTAGGTACTGGGTCTCGGCCCAGTCGATGAGAAAGTCGGCCAGTGCTTGTGACTTGATGGCGGTGCGGGGCTGATAGTGGATGGTGTAGGGAGTCAGCTCTATGGCCCACTTGCCACTCAGCCTGAAGCATCTCGGCTTCCGATGATCTCGGCAAGTGGGGCCATGCAGACCACAGTGATTGGATGCTCTTGAAAGTAAGGCTTCAATTTCTTGGCGGCAAAGTGCACGCCATAGCACATCTTCTGGTAGTGGGGGTAGTTCTGCTTGGAGGCCGACAGTACTTCGCTTAGGTAATATACCGGTCTCTGGACAGGTAGTGCCTTGCCTTCCTCCTTGCATTCCACTACAATGACCATGCTGACTACCCGGCTGGTGGCGGTGATGTACAGGAGCATAGGTTCCTTAGGAGTCGGAGCTGCCAGAACGGGTGGAGTAGTCAGCATCTTCTTCCACTGGAGAAAAGCTTCATCCGCCTTGTGGTTCCACTCGAAAAAGTGGTCTTCTTCATGAGCTGGTATAAGGGGAGAGCTTTCTCGCCCAGCCGACTGATGAATCGGCTGATGGACACCAAGCAGCCAGTGAACTTTTGCACGTCTAGTAGTCGGCTGGGTACCTCCATCCTCTCAATGGCCTTGATCTTTACAGGGTTGCATTCTATGCCGCGTTCAGAGACCAGGAAGCCAAGGAGTTGTCCGGCTGGTACTCCGAAGACACACTTCTCGGGGTTGAGCTTGATCTGGAATCGACGCAGGTTCTCAAAGGTCTCCTTGAGGTCTTCCAGCAGTGGTGTTCCATGCTTTTCCGTCTTCACCACCACATCATCCACGTAGACGTGGGCGTTTCTCCCGAGTTGCTTAAGGAGGCACTTCTGCATGCAACGCTGAAAGGTGGCGCCGGCATTCCTCAAACCGAACGTCATGGTGAGGTAGCAGAAGGCTCCAAACGGCGTGATGAAGGCGGTCTTCAGTCTGTTAGCCGGGTTTAGCTTGATCTGGTGATATCCTGAATATGCATCCAAAAAGCTCAACAGCTCGCATCCAGCAGTAGAGTCTATCACCTGATCAATTCTTGGTAGAGCAAATGGGTCCTTGGGGCAGGCCTTGTTGAGGCTCGTGTAGTCAATACGCATTCGCCACTGCTTGTTCTTCTTCAGTACCAGGACCGGGTTGGCTAGACACTCTGGAAATAATACTTCCATAATGAAGCCGGCTGCTAGGAGTCGGGCTATCTCTTCTCCGACAACTCTTCTCTTTTCTTCTGACAGGCGGCGCAAGGGCTGCCTGACCGGCTTTGCATCAGATCGGACAAGTAACTTGTGCTCAGCGAATTCCGTTGGTACACGTGGCATGTCTTTGGGGGACCATGCGAAGATGTCCCGATTCTCATGGAGGAAATCGACGAGCTCGCCTTCCTATTTGTTGTCGAGGTTTGCGCCTACGACAGCGTACCTCTCTGGGTGCTCCGGATCCAAGGGTATCTTCTTTGTCTATCCTTGGCCGGCTAGAACGAACCCTCAGCTTCTGACTCCTTTGGGTTAGGCGACACCTCTAGCTGCTTGCCGGCCATCGCCACAACCCGGTCAAGGAGCCGCTTCTCGGCCGCGATCACCAGGGACTCGACCAGCCGACTACTCTCAGCCGCATAGACAGACGACTTCCGGTAGTCGCCGGCTACGGTCAGAATCCTCCTGGAACTGGGCATCTGCATTTTGAGGTAGGCGTAGTGGGGGACCGTCATGAACTTGGCCAGGGAGGGTCGGCCAAGTAGTGCATGGTATGGGCTCTCGAGGTCCACCACCTCAAACCAAACTGACTCTCGGCTGAAGTGATTTTTGTCTCCAAAGAGGACGTCCATCAGGATCTTGCCGATTGGTGAGCAGGAAAGCCCAGGAACAATGCCATGGAACACAGTCCGGCTGCTTTGAAGCTGTCTTTGCTTGATTCCTAATTTCTCCATGGTGTCCTTGTACAGGATGTTGATGCTGCTACCTCCGTCTATCAGAACTCGCGAGAAAAGAGCAGCTCATCTATCCGTGGCAAAGGTGGCATCCAAGACCAAGGCATAAGAGCCCGGACTCGGCATCACCTCTGGGTGATCACCCCTGCTCCAGCTGATAGGCTTCTCGGACCAATGCATGAACTCTGGCGTCTCTGATGCTACTGCATTCACCTCTTGTCGCTGCAGCCGCTTGCTGCGTCGATCATCAGCCATGCTGGTAAATATCACGTAGGCTCCATGCTCTTCGGGGTACTCGTCTTGTACTGCACCGACTGGCTTGACAGCCGTCTGCTGGGGCGGAGGCGGAGGCGGCTGCCCAGCAGGCGGGGGAGGTAGGAGGCCATCTCCTTTGGTGATCCTGTTGAGCCAGTGGCACTTCCGGGTGGTGTGATTCGACGGCTTCGCGCCGCTATGGAACTTGCAAGGACCATCCAGAGTCTGCTCGTATGAGAAAGCCGGCAACCAGTTGGGCTTGCCACCTTTCTGTCGCTTGGGTGGAGGCTGCCCATCTGGCTGCTGGTCTTCAACTGTCGCGACCTGCCGGCTGCTGGAAGCCGGCTGCGGGGCCTTGCGCTTGTGGTCATTCTGCTGTTGCCGCTGACTGGCGTCTCCTGTCGGAGTTCTTGGAGCCTGGGGGGCCACTTTGCCAGTTGCGCTAACTTGAATCTCCGCCTTCATGGAGGAGTCGGCCATGGCATACTTGTCTGCTATGATCAGCAGCTCGTCGAGGGTTTTTGGCTCATCGCAGAGGAGCTTGTGCTTGAGGAGGGTGCCTTTTCTGCACCCGGCGGTGAAGTACTCGATAGCCTGCACCTCGTGCACGCCCTCGCAGGAGTTCTGAAGCTCGGCCCAACGCGTGAGGTAGTCGCGAGTCGACTCGTTGGGACCTTGCATGCATAAGGAAAGCTGACAAGGCTTGGGAGGACGCTTGTACGTGCTGGTGAAGTTGTGGACGAATGCTTCAGTGAAGTCGACCCAGCTGTTGATGCTGCGGGGCTTCAGGCTGTTCAGCCATGTCCGGGCCGTGCCCTGGAGCATGAGCGGAACGTATTTTACGGCGACACGCTTGTTGCCATTCGCTATGTTGACAGCCGTGGAGTAGTCGACCAGCCAGTCCTCCGGCTTCACGGAGCCGGTGTACTTGGGCGTGTCTCTTGGGAGTGTGAACCCTTTGGGAAAGGGCTCGTCTCGAATGCGGGGCCCGAAAAAAGGCGGACCCAACTCGTCTTCTTCTTCCAGCGCCAGGGATCGGTGAAGTCGATCGATCCGATGGCGGGCGTCGTTTTCCCCGACTCCCTCTCAGCGGCCAAGGCGGTCGCTGAGAGTCGGATGATCAACAGGCGGTGGGGAGACTCGCCTTTCCTTGCGAGGAGGAGGAGGGGGACAGTCGTCCCGTCGTTCTACTGCTCTCGGGCGGCCGTCTTGGTCACGCTCTATGGTAATGTGAGTCCGACTGTGGCTGACAGTCGGATCCTTGTCTTTACTTCCTCGGGCGCCGCCAGTCGGCGTCCGAGACGTCGCGCCTTGATATCGGCGAAGGTCGTCGTTTTGTCGTTGCGGCGCCTCCATGCGGCAGCCGGCCTCGTTCTGCTCGGCAGCTGCGTCGAGGAGCCGTTGGACCCGCTCCATCATCAGGCGGCGCTCTTCGCCCTCGAAGTTGTCCAGCTCGTCCGCCGCCGCCTGGGCGGCTCGAATGTTCTCCGCAGGCATGGCGTACACGGGGCGACTTGCCCCGAACAGGTTGGTGATGGCCACGCCGTGCTGCTGGACTGCGCCAAAGTGGCTGGGCCCAGCTGGGGCTGGCGAGCCACCAATAGCGCGATCTATCTCACGCTGGTAGGCTTCTGACAAGCGTCTCATGCTAGCCAGCTTCTTCGCGCCTTCGACAAGCTGAAGGCGGCGCGCCTCCAACGTCTCCGCGTCAGCGTCTTCCGGAATGGGCGCAGTTAGGTCTTGTAGTGTTGCGCCAAGTGGGTCATGCGCTCCTCCGCCGGGAGGCTCGTCATGACTGATGACGAGCACCTCGGTGATGGTGCTTCCGTCGCTCTCCGTGCGAGGGAGAGGTTCGTCATAGACCACCACATTGGTGGGGAACGCGTCGAGCGACGCGGTGTCGGAGTCGACCAGCATCGGGTCGGTGGAACCTACAGACTCCAAGTCCACAGCAGGCTCGCCGGCGACATGGAGTTGGTCGAGGAGGCCCACGAGGAGGCTCTCGGGGGCGCCCATGCCTGCGTTGAATGCAGGTTCGTCGGAGAGGCGAACCTCGCCGACAAGATCGGCGAGACAGCTGGCTACGCAGGCGATCTCAACGCCGAGCAGCGCGTCAGCGCAAACTCCATCCGGCATGCCTGGCTGGCTGCGCTCGCCAGGGAGGAAAAGGGTTCCCGTCCAGAGCAGGTCTCCGGACGACGGTGCACCAGGCCCCACGGTGGGCGCCAAATGTCGGGGGTTGGGTGCGACATATGCCAAAGGATGGCTTATCATGGTGGGGGTGAGTAGAACATCGCCAGTGCCTGGAAACAGGATGAGGCGAAGACATGCATGCCGGCGAATCTTACCCAGCTTCAGGGCTCTCCTGGGAGATAATACCCCTACTGCTGCTCTACGGGGTCTCCGCATGATCACTATGGCAAAGTGTTTACACGGTTGCTCCTTGAGCTGTTTCCTGGAGGTAGGAGAAGGCAAGGCTAGCTCTCTCCTTCCTATATGATCTGGTCTAGTGCTAATGGATTCCAACCCTTTGCATGGATGCCCTGGGGGGTTTATATAGGCCTACCCCCCATGGGTACAATGGTCATCCAGCTAGGCGCGGGCCCAGCCATCAGTTTCTCTGGCCGCCGTCTTATCCGCCGACTCTTGGGGCACGCCGATTGGTGGGCCTCGCCGACTGGCTTGGTGTGGAGCCGACAGGCCGCGTCCGCCGTGGGCGGGTCCTTGCCGGCTGCAGATTACTGTAGCCGTGCCTCTAATGACGCAGGCTCGGTCATGAGGTCGTGGCGACAGCCCCGCCGTGTGGCGAGCGATCACTATGGCCACTACTTGTCGTGTCTGATTAATGGCGCGTGGGGGCCATGGGAGGAGCCGGCCGACTTCTGGTGGCCGACTCCCATCCGGGCCGATTGGTGGTGCTTTCGCCGTCTTTCGTACGCCCGCCGACTGGTGGGACCCATCGTCCCTGGGTCATACCAGCAGGCCGTCGTGGGCACAGGGCTCCGCCCCCTGGGGCTGATGTCAGGGCCGGCATGGCAACAGTGTCGCGCCACACGGAAATCCCCGCGGGCACGGCGTACTCTAGCCACGCCTGCCCTTGGAAAAAGGGGTGGGAGTGGACCTTACTGTGGCCACTCCCCGTCCCGTCCCTCTTTATGAGGGCATGGGGGTTGTTGGCGTCGCGGGCTGACTCCCCAAGGCCGACTTCTCTGGAAGTCGCCAGTCAGGAGTCGGCTCATCCTGAAGTCGTCCCTGGGACTCGGCCGCGAGTGGGCAGCCGGCCGCCTCGCCGCCGACTCTCAGAAGGCGTCTCTTCGTCCTGGGGCCTCGAGGGGCGCAATCTGCCTCAATGTCTTGAAAGGTTCTGGGCCTGGGTTAGCCTACCCGTGGCCCATTACTCCGATAGAAAGACAATACAAAAAGTTTCAGAACCGTTTGACCTTCCAGTAAAAAATGTAAAATCGAGCACTACAGCCAGAGTTTCTGTTTTGCACCACACAAACCAACAAGCAATGTAATCATCCTAAAGGCAAACCTTGGCACATTATTTCTATAATACAATGGATTTGTACAAGGGAAATATTATTTTTGTGAGAATCTTCATGAAAAATTCTACATTGTTTCCATGAGCATGAACACAAGTGTTCAAGGTCAACCCTCACTTCTCCAATGCATAACTTCCAATCGCTTTGATACGTCTCTGTCGTATCTACTTTTCCAAACACTTTTGCCCTTGTTTTGGACTCTAACTTGCATGATTTGAATGGAACTAACCCGGACTTACGCTGTTTTCAGCAGAATAACCATGGTGTTATTTATGTGCAGAAACAAAAGTTCTCGGAATGACCTGAAACTTCACGAAACGTCTTTTGGAAATAATAAAAAATCCTTGCAAAAGATAAAAAGACCAGGGGCCCACACCCTAGCCACGAGGGTGGGGGCGCGCTTGCCCCCCTGGGCATGCCCCCCTACCTCGTGGGCCCGCTGAAGCTTCTCCGACCTCAACTCCAACTCTATATATTTGCTTTCGGGGAGAAAAAAATTAGAGAGAAGGATTCATCGCGTTTTACGATATGGAGCCGCCGCCAAGCCCTAAAGCCTCTCGGGAGGGCTGATCTGGAGTCCGTTCGGGGCTCCGGAGAGGGGAATCCGTCGCCATCGTCATAATCAACCTTCCTCCATCACCAATTTCATGATGCTCACCGCCGTGCGTGAGTAATTCCATCGTAGGCTTGCTGGACGGTGATGGGTTTGATGAGATCTATCATGTAATCGAGTTAGTTTTGTTAGGGTTTGATCCCTAGTATCCACTATGTTCTGAGATTGATGTTGCTATGACTTTGCTATGCTTAATGCTTGTCACTAGGGCCCGAGTGCCATGATTTCAGATTTGAACCTATTATGTTTTCATCAATATATGAGAGTTATTGATCCTATCTTGCAAGTCTATAGTCACCTACTGTGTGTTATGATCCGGCAACCCCAGAGTGACAATAATCGGGACCACTCCCGGTGATGACCGTAGTTTGAGGAGTTCATGTATTCACTATGTGCTAATGCTTTGTTCCGGTACTCTATTAAAAGGAGGCCTTAATATCCCTTAGTTCCATTAGGACCCCGCTGACACGGGAGGGTAGGACAAAAGATGTCATGCAAGTTCTTTTCCATAAGCATGTATGACTATATTCGGAATACATGCCTACATTACATTGATGAATCGGAGCTAGTTCTGTGTCACCCTATGTTATGATTGTTACATGATGAACCACATCCGGCATAATTCTCTATCACCGATCCATTGCCTACGAGCTTTCCATATATTGTTCTTCGTTTATTTACTTTTTTCGTAGCTATTGTTACAACCACTACAAAATCCAAAAACATTACTTTTGCTATCATTACCTTTTGCTACCATTACCACTACTATCATATTACTTTGCTACTAAACACTTTGCTGCAGATATTAAGTTTCCAGGTGTGGTTGAATTGAGAACTCAGCTACTAATACTTGAGAATATTCTTTGGCTCCCCTGGTGTTGAATCAATAAATTTGGGTTGAATACTCTACCCTCGAAAACTGTTGTGATCCCTTATACTTGTGGGTCATCACGCTTCTCTTTTCTGAAAAGGTTTTTAAGTTCCCCTCTATATTTTTTTGTTTTTAAACTTTATAAAAGCACTCAACGGAAAGAAACGACTCTCTAAAACTTCCATGTTGTCTCCCTGGCAGTGCTTTCTTTAAAGCCATTAAGCTAGGCATAAAGTGCACAAGTAATGAATTTGTGACGCCCCCGATATGATCGTACACTAATCATACACGCAAACGTGTATGATCAAGATCAGGGACTCACGTGAAGATATCACAACTCAACTCTACAAATAAAATAAGTCATACAATCATCATATTACAAGCCAGGGGCCTCGAGGGCTCGAATACAAGAGCTCGATCATAGACGAGTCAATGGAAGCAACAATATCTAAGTACAAACATAAGTAAACAAGTTGCCATAAGATGGCTAGCACAAACTGGGATACATATCGAAAGAGGTGCAGGCCTCCTGCCTAGGATCCTCCTAAACTACTCCTGGTCGTCGTTAGTGGCCTGCACGTAGTAGTAGGCACCTTCAGTGTAGTAGGAGTCGTCGTCGACAGTGGCGTCTGGCTCCTGGACTCCAACATCTGGTCGCAACAACCGGGTATAGAAAGGGGAAAAGGGGGGAGCAAAGCAACCGTGAGTACTCATCCAAAGTACTCGCAAGCAAGGAGCTACACTACATATGCATTGGTATCAATGAAAGGGGTAGTATATGTGGACTGAACTGCAGAATGTCGAAATAAGAGGGGGATAGCTAGTCCTATCGAAGACTACGCTTCTGGCAGCCTCCATCTTGAAGCAGAAGAAGAGAGTAGGTGGTAAGTTAACCAAGTATCACCGTATAGCATAATCCTACCCGACGAACCTCTCCTCGTTGCCCTGTGAGAGAGCGATCACCGGGTTGTATCTGGCACTTGGAAGGGCGTCTTTTATTAAGTATCTGGTTCTAGTTGTCATAAGGTCAAGGTACAACTCCAGGTTGTCCTTTTACGAGGGACACATCTACTCGAATAGATAAACTTCCCAGCAGGGGTGCACCACATTTCCCAACATGCTCGATCCCTCTGGCCGGACACACTTTCCTGGGTCATGCCCGGCCTTGGAAGATCAACACGTTGTAGCCCCACCTAGGCACAACAGAGATGTCAGCATGCCAGTCTAAATCCTATGGCGCAGGGGTCTGGGCCCATCGCCCATTGCACACTTGCACGTTGCGTGGGCGGCCGGAAGCAGACCTAGCCTCCCTAATACAAGAGCAGGTGTTCCAGTCCAATCCGGCGCATGCTGCTCAGTCGCTGACGTCACGAAGGCTTCGGCTGATACCACGACGTCGAGTGCCCATAATTGTTCCTGCGTAGTTGGTTAGTGCTTATAGGCCAATGGCCAGACTCAGATCAAATACCAAGATCTCGTTAAGCGGGTTAATTGAATTAACCATGGACACCGACCAGGGCCAAGCCCACCTCTCTCCTAGGTGGTCTCAACCTACCCTGTCGCTTCACCACAAAGGTTCACTCAGAGGGCCGTCAGGACAAACGTCCTTTCGGACCCAATCCGTGAATCACTCGCGGGTACTCTACGAGCCGACTCGACTTTAGTCACCACATGTATCATGTATAAAGTATATAGTATATACCCGTGATCACCTCCCAAGTGATCACGGCCTGATAGTATAGCATGGCAGACAGACAAGAAAGTAGGGCCACTGATGGAATACTAGCATCCTATACTAAGCATTTAGGATTGCACGTAAGGTAACAACAGTAGTAGCAAGGACATGCTATGCATCAGAATAGGATTAACGTAAAGCAGTAACATGGTACACTACTCTAATGCAAGCAGTAGAGAGAAGAATAGGCGATACCTCATGATCAAGGGGGGCTTGCCTGGTTGCTCTGGCAAGAAGGGTTCATCGACGATGTAGTCGATCACAGGGGTACCGACAACGGTCTCGGGATCTACCGAAAAGAAGTAACAGAGGGGAACACAATAAATAACAGAGTAATCAAAGCATCACAAAAGCATAACATGGCAATACACGGTGCTAGAGGTGACCTAATGCAGTACTAGGTGATACCGGCAAAGGGGGGGAAACATTCGAGAAAGTATTCCCAGTGTTTCACGTTATTGGACAGACGGACCGGAGGTGGATTGTTGCATGTTTGTTATGCTAGGTACGTGTGGCGGAGGAACGGACTGCATATTCGGATTCGTCTCATCGTTCTGAGCAACTTTCATGTACAAAGTATTTTCATCTGAGTTGCGGATTATTTTATATTAAATTTTAAAGTTTTAACTCTTTTGTAGGAATTAATAGATTAATTTAATTGGAAATTATTTATGATGTCATCATGACGTCAGCGGTCAAAGTTGACCGTTGACCAGTCAAACTGGCGGTGGGGCCCGTTTGTCATTGACTCAGTTTACCTAAACAGAACTAATTAGTTTAATTAAGTGATTAGGTTGATTAAACAGTGTTAATTAAGTTAATTAATTGATTAATTACATTTATTTAATTAATATACACAGTAGGAGCCTTTCCTACTGTTTCAGGTGTCAAAATAATTACATTTATTTATTTCACTTTTTAAAACATTTCACATGGGCGGGCCCCACTTGTCATTGGCCACGGAGCCTTAGCGGGTCGGGCTAACGGGAGAGGTTACAGGCGCCCAATGGGGTGCGGGAATCCGCCATGCGTGGCGGTGGCGGTCACCGGCGTCGGACATAGGCGCGGGGAGCGGCGGCCAAAGTCGTGGTGTGCAGGGGGAAGCATTACGCGGGGCAGGGGGCGGAGGAGGCACCGGGAGCAGCAGCAGGCGGCGCAGGCGCGCCTGTAGGCGCTTGAGGACGGCGAGCGGGCGTCATGGCAGAGCGGGACTAGATGGAGCGGCAGCGGAGGGTGAGGCCATGCGCGAGCGTGCGCGGAGGTGAGGTTGCCGGCGGGTAGAGGCGGTTATGGTCGGGCGCGACAACGCACAGTGACGGCAGTAGCACAGCAGAGAGCAGCAGCGGGCGGGGAGCACGTGACGGATGCGCACAGGAGCTCGGGCACAGCAATAGCGAGGTCCAGCATAGCAGCCACTGTCGGACGCGGTTCTACATCATCAGGTCGGAGGGAGAATCAAGGGGGAATGGGGTGGAGCGGATGAGGGGCTCACGGGGAGCTCGGGGACGACTCGGGGAGGACGTGGCGGTGCAAAACGGAGAGGAAGGAGGTTGTGGCGCGGGGGCGAGGGAGGTCGATGCCAGTGGGCGCCTGTCCGCGGCAGCAGGGTCGTCTAGCAGCGCGGGGCTCGTCGGAGCCAGCAGCGGTCAACACGGGGGGAGGAGGCTCCATGGCCGGTAGTAGTGGTGGAGGCGGGCGGAGCAATGGCGCGGGCGGAGCAGTGGGGCAGGCGCGGCCATATCGGGGAGAGGGAGGGGGCGCCAGGGAGAGTGGGTGAATCGGGGGAGACAGTGGGGTGTCGGCGAGGGTTAGGGTTAGGCTGGAGGGGAGGAGGGCTAGGGAGTGGGCCGGCCTGGTTGGCCTGCTGGCCAGCGGGGCCAGTCGGCCCGGGGGGTTCTACTCCCTTTTTTAGGTTCTATTTTTCTTTTCTTTTCTTTTATTTATTATTTTCTTTTCTATTTTAGTTGCACTTTATTTTAGTTTTTATAAAATACAAAACCAACTCCTAAAATATTGTTATAATATATCCCACTACCTCAAAAAGATTGGTGCAATAATAAAATACTTGGTACATTTTTATTATTTAGAAGGTATTTAAATATTTGTTTTAGCCACTCTTTTACTTATTTTAGTGCATTTAAATACATTATAAAGGTGTGGTTTCTTCACCACTATTTAGTATGGAATATTTGCCACAGACCGAACATTTTTGTTTTATTGTTTGAAAACTTTTGTTGTTTGTTTTTATTTTAAAATTTGAAATTTCAACTAGGTTTCGTTCTCACGCGAGTTTATCACAGTAACCGAGTTGACGTGGCATCATTTGTAGAGGTTCACTGTAGCTTAACTATCCAGGCATCAGAATTCTCCTCCACTACAAGAAATCTTGTCCCGAGATTTAAGAGGTGGAGTAAGGGGGAAAGTTCTGGTTACGAAATTCTATCGAATCTTCTCGGTGTTGGCTACCCTTTTGAAGGGGTTGATTCATTACGTTGATGTCTTCATTCCGTTGTTTCCGTCCTTCATGATCAAGTCATCATCATTTCTTCAGGATATTCATCGTCCTACGAACGCGACAAGGGGGGAACCTTTGGAGGAACGTATCTCTGTGAAGTCTGTGCATCTAACGGCGAATTCAGAAAGTGATACACGAAGTACCCTACGAGTAGTATTTTAGTGAATGCATTGAGAACAATAAGCGATGGTACCAAAGTCTCAACGGGTAGGCAGTCATTCCATGCCTAACCAGAAGCTGGAATGGGGTCTTGATCAACGAGAATAATATGGTGTTTGATACCAGGATGAAACATGGTAGAATTTAACTCGTGAATTACACACGAAGCCAAGTGCAAAGAATACATTAGAATCAGGGTTGTACAGGAGGGTCAGGTTTCGATCCTGTGGAACTGTGGGTTATGAGCCCACCATGTGAGTTAACGGTAGGAAGGGCGGTGACGTCTTGTATGACCATGTAGGCAAGACATGTCAGCGGATAGCTTGTCAGTTATGTCAGCAACAACGTCGGTACCAAGGGCGAGGGACGAAGAGAACCATCTTCCTGCTCATTGAACGAGGCCGACCAATAGGCAAAGTTCTCATCCATCGGTGGTTACCGGAATGTCAACAACAATAGTAACAGGGTCTTACCGAGACGATTGTACACCTAGGCGTTTACATAAGCAGAAGAATATTACTGCTTAGATCATATAGATCACCGAAAAGGTTAAACAAACCAATGTAAAGCAAATGTGATCATCAGATTAAACAAAACAATGGAAAGGAAAATGTGTTTAAACACATATTTCAGGGGTATATCCTTCCCAAGGGCAAGCAGAGCATGATATCCATGACAGGTATAATGTAGAATTGAGCAAGAAACATTTAGCATTGGGCTTCAAATGTTCTTGTTGAAAATCAGAGTACCACAGACATGCTTCGAGATAGCATTGACATGGTATTCAAGCAAGGTCAGACTTTGGATACACAAAGGATCCATCAGGAACAACTTATAGAGTAAGTCTTACAATTTTAGCAGGGAAAATATGATGATGTAGCCGATGGGCTCAGCAACAATTCATCGAGATCTCCATAAACATGGATTTCCACAATTAAGCGATCAAGGTGATAGCATTGGACATTCCAAAGTACATAATGAAATATGTTCGAGGAGAACACCCACAATTAATCACTAGAGGAAAAATGCACCTGGAAATATGGACCAAGTAGCACGATCAATGTGAGAATGGTGATTCCATAACCAAAAGACCTAGAATGAAACTATCGACCATTGACTCCAAAGCAAATGGGGTTGCTAGAAGTTTCGAATACACACATCATAGTTCAACTGTCGGCATTCCAGTTAGAAACAACACGGGGACCAAGAAATGAATGAAGATGGTGAGAAGTATTACTATTTCAAGAAATGATGGGCGAAGCAATTCTCACAACATACTTGACATCAAATATGGTTATACTCCAAGGTACAACACAACATAAGCTGGATAGCAAGGAACTCAAGGTATAACACAAAACACGAATAAGTTTGTGTTGGAGGGAAGATAGTAGAGTGGTCGATGATAACACTAATCATCGAGGGAGTCTTTCTCATCATGAATTCAATTGATATCCTGGAAGAGTTCAGAATGTTGACGATGATCATGACACATTTGTCGAGAGATTTCATGAAGATGTAATCTATCAGTGATGACATCAAGTCAAAGGAATGGTGAAGCAAAAGGTTATTGGAACCATGGGTACAACACAAACTCGAAATCAAGTTTGCTGTTCAAGGAGAAATGATATGACAAGGAAGATCGACGTAAGATTAGCTCACCGTTGAAATTTGTGCCCCGGGAAGAAGGACCAGGTAGCACAGTTAAAAAATTTGTACGATAATGATATAGCCGATCAGGCTATGAATGACTTGAAGGATTAATAAACTCATAAGCAACGAAGATTACTTAGAGTTATTGAATCAGAGTGCGGATTGATTCACTTATCGGTGTCCTTGAGTGTCTAACAACTCAAAACCCGGGGGAAATTTGAATCGGTGAGAAATAATACTTGAAGAAGAACTCATAAGAAGTAATCTGGTTCTGTGATATTATCAAGATACCACGATGTAATACTCGAAGGTAGATCATAATAGAGGTTGGACGGGTGCATTGATCTACAGAGGACAAGTGGTTTAACTTGTTTAAGAAATTGAATCAAAGGGGAGCAATATGGTCATAACCACATTTGTAAATGATCAAACCACAGATACAAGAACTTATAACAAGGGGGTAACTATTTTACGAGAAGCTTCCATGATAGGTTTTGCATCGTGTCCATGGGCATGAACGCAAAGTTCAAGGTCGACTCCCACTTCTCCAATGCATAACCTCTCATTCACTTCTCTACTAAAAATGATTTGAGTGCGAAGATCTACCTGGTGAATTACCAGAGGAGGATGAACCTTGGAAAAATTCCGGGTTCACACATATTAAGGAAGGCATAGGTTCAACCCATCGGAGCATCTTAGAAACATATACTACAAGCTTCAAGAGTAATTATCACCAGCTCGAAAGCAAAGCATGGTTGGCCAATCAGAGAATAGGATTTACCAACGAAATTATATATCAGAGAAAATAACTTCCAATGTGATTGATTATGAAGGATGTTGTCGGATAAAATCCAACAAAGGATCCGGTGGTCCTCAAGGGATCTGATGTGAGAATCGGTACTCAACCAGAGGAAGAAAGAATGCAAGGAGATCAGATTATAAAAACAACTGATTGATTCAAAGCTCAAAAAGCAAAGGAATTATGATTTCCAAATCAAGGGATCAGAAGCAAACGCTTTGATTAAGGAAGGATAAGATGAGTAAGCTATAGCGACCAGACCTCAAACGGTCCAATCTCTGTGCTCAGGTGTCATCCCTGGATCAGTAATGCTGACACCACACAGTACTTGAAGGATTTATAATAGAGTAGCAATCACACACTTATTACATTGAGAGTCTCAAAGGAGAACTTATTACAATAAATATGGCTTAAGACCATCTAATAGTGATAACAGCGGAAGGCTTGGAAGATAAGTGAGTCCATCAACTCCAACGGCATCACTGAGTATAGAACCACGACCTAAAAGCACCTTACTCGTCGTCTGACAAGTCTGCAACATGAACGTTGCAGCCCGAAACGGGTCAGCACATGGAATATGCTGGC
Organism: Triticum aestivum; assembly: GCF_018294505.1. NCBI lineage: Eukaryota > Viridiplantae > Streptophyta > Magnoliopsida > Poales > Poaceae > Triticum > Triticum aestivum. The sequence continues at coordinate 59,095,239 of NC_057806.1, forward strand.
AATGTAACACATAGAGAGCAATGAAGGAATAAGACTATACTACATGCATATTTGGCTGGTGGAAAGCTCTATGGTTACAGTTTTGCGTAAAGCCATTTTTTCCCTACTGCAAAGGAATAAATTTTATTTAGCTATCATGGTGGTTGTTAAACATTGAGATAGTATACACCCTCTCAATCCCAATTAAGCATCATCATTAAAAACCCAACAAACTAAATAGAGTAACATGATGAGATTCACATGATAATCCAAGTACTAGATACTCAAGATGTCCATAACTGGGGACACGGCTAACCATGATTAGTTTATACACTCTGCAGAGGTTTGCGCACTTTTCCCCACAAGACTCGATCTCCTCCGTTGGGATTCTCGCACTACATGGTGTTTGAGAAACGGATGACCGAGACATAGTCTTTCAGAAGCGCTCACACCTTACGAACGGGTAGACCGTTACACCTACTTTCCCCTACATCTGCTAGTCTACCACTGTAAGAGTTCGCACAACTTAGTCAACTACGCTAGAGCCCATAGTAGCTTGTGGCTGCACACGGAAGTTTCTAGCATGAATAATCTCATGATCCCTTTGAGCCTAGGTGGCGGTCCAAAAGAAAATAGGCAATTGCTGGAATACCCAGGTGCCTCAATCCACCCAGATGTGTGTTTAAGTTGCCACCTTAGATAAACCATTAATTTAACAAACTCACATCTGTCATGGATTTCACTCACCCAATCCACATCTACTAGCATAGCATGGCATAACAAGCAAACGTAGAAGTAACTCCCAAAGGTTTGGTAATAACAGGTAATAGGTACTACCTCAACTACTTCCTAAACCCACAATTTAATTAGATCCTAATCATGCAATGTGTGAGGATTGATCTAATGCAATAAAACTGGGTAATTGGAAGTATGATCAAAGTGTTACTTGCCTTGCTGATGATCCGCAAAACCTAGCGATTCGAAGTAGCAAGCGGCACACTCTGGGTACTCTATCGCAAACAAACAAGCATACAATAAGTACTCAACTAATGCACAGGTAAAACTCGAATAAGAGATCTAACCAGAAAGTTCAACTTAAGAACTCTAGTTGGCAAAAAGAATCAAATCGAACGAAGCAACGAAAGACAAATGATAAAAGAAACAAGCTTCATTTACTATTCTGGATCTAGGGCAATTTTTACACTGGCAAAAACTTGTTTGAGATGGTTAAACGGAAAGAGGGTTTCGAGAAGAAACTCCAGGCATTTGAATCGCCTGATTCCGATAAACGAGCGAAAAGTTAGACTAGAACGGAAAATGGATCAGGAATCGCGATCTGAAAAATCACGGATTTAATCTGAGAAAAAGAAAACGACGAACAGATTAACGAATGGACATTCGTTAATTGGATCTAATCGAAGAACACGTTCGTTAAAATGAACGAACGAGCGAACACTCGCTAATTAAATAAACAGGAAAAACCGATCTATTTAAAAAACAAACTAACTAAAAACCGAATGAAACCGACGGAAAATCAGACGGTTTTTGAAAAAAAACCGGCGGCGGCGAGGTCTACCTCCGGCGAATGGCGGCTCCGGCGATCATCGGCGGCCGCGGCGGGGCAGTGGGGCGGCGGCGGCGCGGGTGGCGGCGCGGCGGGGCGGCGGCGGCGGCGCGGCTTGGGCTGCTCCCGGGCCTCAGGTGGCGCTACTTAAAGCCCCGGCCAGGCGAAGTCCTGGCC